>NC_091988.1:196752314-197121676 GCF_044704955.1 Pristiophorus japonicus
AATCTGCGTAAAGTAAAACATCTGTATTCACACCAGGCCAAGCTGGGCTCCAGATCTCGGCTTTGCAATCCAAGTGTGTGTGGCACAATGCTTCTTGGGACCCTGTGTCCTTTCACACGTACAAACCATCGCACTCGCCCACATTCTACACCCCTCTGTCTCCCAGACGTCAACCGTAAACCACCATCTGCATCATGAACAATTCCGGGAGGACTTTTCCCCGCATCTTTTGCTGAAGGCATTGCCTCTTGCCGGGTGAGGCATGGTGCCAAGGGTACTGACTACCCTCCAGTGGGGTCAGAGGAAGAGGAAGCCCCTCGGGCCTGCTCCACCATTCGATTCGATCGTTGGCTGATCCGCACCACAGCACCATCAACCCTCCGTCGCTCCATATCCCTTTCCCAACAAAACAACTTATCGATCTCTCTCTCTCTCTCTCCAACAGATCTCACGTCAAAAGCTCCAATTGACTCCCAGCATCCACAGCCTTTAGGGGGAGAGAGTTCCAGGTTTCGCTTCAAGCTCTCGTTTGAAGATTATGATCCCTTGTTCTTGATTCCCCCACCTTATCGAACTAGTTTATTTAAAGGACTCCCGCCATGGATTTATACAGATATCTCTCTTGTATATCTACGTGAACAGTCCTGTCTGTTTTTCTATTTTTGTCAGCTGAGGCTCAGTGAGCACCCTCGCCTCTGAGTCAGAAGGCTGTGGGTTCAAGTCCCACTCCAGGGACCTGAGCACATAAATCTAGGCTGACACTCCAGTGCAGTGCTGAGGTAGTGCTGCACTGTCGGAGGTGACAGCTTTTGGATGAGACGTTAAACCGAGGCCCCGTCTGCCCTCTCAGGTGGACGTAAAAGATCCCATGGCACTATTTCAAAGAAGAGCAGGGGAGTTATCCTCAGTGTCCTGGTCAATATTTATCCCACAATCAACATAACAAAAAAGAAACAGATTATCTGGTCATTATCACATTGCTGTTTGTGGGAGCTTGCTGTGCGCAAATTGGCTGCTGTGTTTCCCACATTACAACAGTGACTACACTCCAAAAGTACTTCATTGGCTGTAAAAGCGCTTTGGGATGTCTGGTGGTCGTGAAAGGCGCTATATAAATGCAAGTCTGACTTTCTTTCTTTCTTTCTTTCTTGACGGTTGATGAGCCATTTAATGAGATATTTCATAACTCGCAACACAAATATATCCCAATAAGAAGGAAAGACTGTAAGAGAAGGGGTAACCATCCGTGGCTAACGAAGGAAATAAGGGATGGTATCAAATTGAAAACAAGGGCATACAATGTGGCTAAGACTAGTGGGAGGCCAAAGGATTGGGAAACTTTTAAAAGCCAGCAAAAAACGACTAAAAACACGATAAAGAGAGGGAAGATAGATTATGAAAGTAAACTAACACGAAATATAAAAACAGATAGTAAGAGTTTCTACAGGTACATAAAAAGGAAAAGAGTGGCTTAAGTAAATGTTGGTCCCCTGGAGGATGAGACTGGGGAATTAATAATGGGGAACAGGGACATGGCAGAGACGTTGAACAAATATTTTGTATCAGTCTTCACGGTAGAAGACACTAAAAACATCCCAATAGTGGATAATCAAGGGGCTATAAAGAGGGAGGAACTTAATACAAGCACTATCACTAAAGAAGTAGTACTCGGTAAAACCTGATGGCTTACATCCTAGGGTCTTAAAAGAAGTGGCTGCAGATATAGTGGATGCATTGGTTGTAATCGACCAAAATTCCCTGGATTCTGGGGCGGTCCCAGAGGATTGGAAAACCGCAAATGTAACACCCCTATTTAAAAAAGGAGGCAGACAAAAAGCAGCAAACTATAGACCAGTTAGCCGAACATTTATCGTTGGGAAAATGTTGGAGTCCATTATTAAGGAAGCAATAGCAGGACATTTGGAAAAGCATAATTCAATCAAGCAAAGTCATGCATGATTTTATGAAGGGGAAATCATGTTTGACAAATTTGCTGGAATTCTTTGAGGAGGTAACGAGCAGGGTGGATAAGGGGGAACCAGTGGATGTGGTGTATTTGGATTTCCAGAAGGCATTTGATAAGGTGCCACATAAAAGGTTACTGCACAAGATAAAAGTTCACGGGGTTGGGGGTAATATATTAGCATGGATAGAGGATTGGCTAACTAACAGAAAACAGAGAGTCGGGATAAATGGGTCATTTTCCGGTTGGCAAACAGTAACTAGTGGGATGCCGCAGGGATCGGTGCTGGGGCCTCAACTATTTACAATTTATATTAATGACTTGGATGAAGGGACCGAGTGTAATGTAGCCAAGTTTGCCGATGATACAACGATGGGTGGGAAAGCAAATTGTGAGGAGGACACAAAAAATCTCCAAAGGGATATAGACAGGCTAAGTGAGTGGGCAAAAATTTGGCAGATGGAGTATAACGTGGGAAAATGTGAGGTTATCCACTTTGGTAGGAAAAATAAAAAAGCAAATTATTATTTAAATGGGGAGAAATTACAAAATGCTGCAGTACAGAGGGATCTGGGGGTTCTTGTGCATGAAACACAAAAAAGTTAGTATGCAGGTACAGCAAGTGATCAGGAAGGCAAATGGAATGTTGGCCTTTATTACAACTGTACAGGGTATTGGTGAGGCCACACTAGAATACTGCATACAATTTAGTCTTGATATTTAAGGAAAGCTATACTTGCATTGGAGGCTGTTCAGAGAAGGTTCACTAGGTTGATTCCGGAGATGAGGGAGTTGACTTATGAAGATAGGTTGAGTAAGTTGGGCCGATACTTATTGGAGTTCAGAAGAATGAGAGGTGATCTTATCGAAACATATAAAGCAATGAGGAGGCTCGACAAAGTGGATGCAGTGAGGATATTTCCACTCATCAGGGAAACTAAAACTGGGGGACATAGTCTTAGAATAAGGGGCCGCCCATTTAAAACTGAGATGAGGAGGAATTTCTTCTCTCAGAGGGTTGTAAATCTATGGAATTCTCTGCCCCAAGTAGCTGTGGAGGCTGGGTCATTGAATATATTTAAGGCAGAGATAGACAGAGCGATAAGGGAATAAAGGGTAATGGGGAGCGGGCAGGGAAGTGGAGCTGAGTCCATGATCAGATCAGCCATGATCTTATTAAATGACGGAGCAGGCTCGAGGAGCCAGGTGGCCTACTCCTGCTCCTATTTCTTATGTTCTTATGTTCCTTCCTTCCTAAATAGTGCTTGCCTGCATGTGACATAGCTGTGGGACTTTAACCATAGACATGGCCTTGCTCTGATGCTTCTCCCAGCAGGTGAAATTCACCGATTCCTGCACTCCCACCAGTAATGAAAAAAATTATGCAGATTTTCAATATCAATTTTTAAGCATTGTGCCCACATTTACACCAGCGGTTGGCTCCGTACCCTCAGATAAGGAGGCCGGACCAGTTTGATGAGTGTAGCTCTGACGACAGCTGTCAGTCTGATTTCCCCGACGCGAGCTGCGAAATGCCAGCCCTTCAACACGGGTACAGGATGGCAGCCCCGGAGGGAGCAACAGTACAATCACTGATATATCAGCCTGTGTTGGAGTCCGCGTGCAGCCGATCACCATCACTCAGTCACGGGCCTGTCACACCTTTCTGTTTACATCATTTTTATTTCAAGCTACAATTAAGGGTTTTTTTTTTGTTGCCGTGACTGGGAATTAATTGTGTCTTCGCAGGGAAACTTTAATTTGGGCACCGATTGGGCACACGATTGGTCACACACCGATGGTTATTTGGGACTCGTTAACATTCTTACGGAAAGTTGTGGGTTCAAGTCCCACTCCAGACAGTCGAGCACAAAAATCTAGGCTGACACTCCCAGTGCAGTGCTGAGACAATGCTGCACTGTCGGAGATGCCGTCGTTCGAATGGGATGTTAAACCGAGGCCCTGTCTGCTCTCTCAGGTGGATGTAAAAGATCTCGTGGCACTATTTCGAAGAAGAGCAGGGGAGTTATCCCCGGTGTCCTGGACGCTAAAGGGCAAAATATTGTGTGGCAGGGATGATGTATCAGGGGTAGGGGACGAGCCGAGAACGGGCCGTTATATTTTCGTCGGCATAAAACTTTCCGTTTAGAGGGGCCTCCAGTGGTCACTTTAAGGACTGATGATTAGCTCTAAAACCTCCTGACACAGAGCAGGTCTCCTCTGCTTGAAGTACTAGGCTGCTCTGGCCCTAAACATTTCTTCAGGCCACTCATTGGGTACATCTATTCGCAGTTCATTCCTGCCTAGGAACACAGGAGGAGGCCATTCAGCCCCTCGAGCCTGCTCCGCCATTCAGTGAGATCATGGCTGATCTTTATCTTAACTCCATCTATCCGCCTTAGTTCCGTCACTCCTCTGTCACCGGCGCCCCCTGGCTGCAGTGTGCACCATCTACAAGATGCTCTGCAGCAACTCGCCAAGGCTTCTTCGGCAGCACCTCCCAAACCCGCGACCTCTACCACTGAGAAGGACAAGGGCAGCAGGCGCATGGGAACACCATCACCTCCACGTTCACCTCTGAGTCACACTCCCTCCTGACTTGGAAATATATCGGCCGTTCCTTCATCATCGCTGGGTCACAATCCTGGAACTCCCTCCCTAACAGCACTGTGGGAGCACCTTCACCACACGGACTGCAGCGGTTCAAGAAGGCGGCCCACCACCACCTTCTCAAGGGGCAATTAGGGATGGGCAATAAATGCCGGCCTTGCCAGCGACGCCCACATCCCAGAACGAATTTTTAAAAAACCCTGCCTAACAATAAACTACCAATCCTAGCCATCCCCCCTTCTCCTGACTACTTAACCACCTTTTTAAAAATTCGGTCATGGGATATGGGTGTCGCTGGCAACTAGGATCTTATTGTTGTTTATGGTTCAATATGGCCGCCTGCAATGCCATAGCCGCTGCACTCCAAAAGTGATTATGGTTTGAAATATTTTAACGATGTGGCAGGGTGCGATATGAAAGCCAGGATTTTGTTTCCTTCATGATATTTTAATTGGAATTTGTACAGCAATGCCTTATGATGTGCGAGGAATCCTCAGACCGACATATTCTGGGGCCTGCAGCCTGGCTGAGGAATGAGCTCAGAATGTGTTAGTTACTGTGATTGAAAGGCTCCCTCGGTTTTCACTCAGGTATGACCTCACGATAGTGCCCCGTCAACTTGCATACTGAAGAAATATCTTAAAGCGATCCATTTCTTTGAAATGGATGAAACACAGCCACACACACACACACACACACACACACAGATATATATACTCTAAGCTGTAAATCAGACTCTCTCCACCTACACGCTGCTTTTAAAGATTATAGAATCAGACAGCACAGAAAGGGACCATTCGGCCCATCATGCCTGTGCTCGCTCTCTGAAGTAGTCCAATTAGTCCCACTCCCGTCTGCTCTTTTCCCATAGCCCTGCAAATTTTTCCTTTGCAATTACTTATCCAGTTCCCTTTTGAAAGTCACTGTTGAATCTGCTTCCACCACCCTTTCGGGCAGTGCGTTCCAGATCACAACAACATGCTGAGTAAAAAATAATTCACCAGATCTCCCCTTCTTGCCAAGATCTCGGTTATTGGACATCCGACTGCTCACAATTTAAAATGCTCATCCTTGTCTGTAAATCTCTCCGCCTCTCGCTGTCTCTATAACCTCCTCGAGCCCTACAACCCCCCCCCCCCCGACATCTCTGCATTCGTCTGATTCTGGCATTTGGAACATCCCTTTCGCAAACCTTGTTCCCGTTCTCTGGCATTCTCTCCCCAAACCCCTCCACCTTTCTCTCCCCTCTGAATCTCTCCTTTTTTGGCTCAACACAGGCGATTTACTCAGTGAAGAAAGAAATACTTGCATTTATATAGCGCCTTTCACAACCACCGGACGTCTCAAAGCACTTTACAGCCAATAAAGTACATTTGGAGTGTTGTATCGGGGGAAACGCAGCAGCCAATTTGCACACAGCAAGCTCCCACAAACAACAATGTGATGATGACCAGATGATGTTTTTAGTGATGTTGATTGAGGGATAAATATTGGCCAGGGCACTGGGGATAACTCCCCTGCTCTTCTTCGAAATGGTGCTGGGGGATCATTTTGTCAGCTGAGAGGGCAGACAGGGCCTCGGTTTAACGTTTCATCCTAAGGATGGCCCCTCCAACAGTGCAGCACTCCCTCAGCACTGCACTGGGAGTGTCAGCCTAGATTTATGTGCTCAAGTCCCTGGAGTGGGACTTGAACCCACAACCTTCTGACTCAGAGGGCGAGTGTGCTACCCACTGAGCCACGGCTGACACATAAAGTTACTTCACCTTAAAGTTCTTTCCATGACACTTCCTGCTCAAAGCTCCCCCCCACGCCCCCGCCCCCGGGGCTTATTTGGCACAATTGTTGGCCAGTGTGGAAATGTACATTCCACGCCTGGGCTCGGTTACCAAGCAGTGCAGGATTAGTTAATCCCAGTGTGGGCAGTAGTTGGACCATTGCAATGGACCTCAGTGTCACCAGCCCAGATAAGGGGAAAAAAACTATAATCATACAGCACAGAAGGAGGCCATTCGGCCCATCCTGCCTGTGCCAGCTCTTTGAAAGAGCGATCCAATTAGTCCCACAGCCCTGCTCTTGCTCCATAGCCTTCCCCATAAAATTGAATTGCTATCTTTGCTGGAAAGTGTGCATGTGCAGATAGCAGGCGAAGGCAGAAATGGGCTTCACTGTGATGGCCCCCGTGCTTGATAAGCCAGCTATCGCTCACTGTTGAGGCTCACCCATAAAGATCATCTACTGGTTGCAACACAGGTTAGCAAGGCCATTAAAAAAACAAACCAGAGGTATAGAATTGAAAAGTAGGGAAGTTGTGCTAAACCTGTATCAAACCTTGGTTAGACTACACTTAGACTACTGTGCACAATTCTGGTCACCATATTATAAAAAGGATATAGAGGCACTGGAGAGGGTGCAGAGAAGATTTACAAGGATGATACCAGAAATGCGAGGGTATACATATCAGGAAAGGATGAACAGGCTGGGTCTCTTTTCTCTTGAAAAAAGAAGGCTGAGGGGTGACCTAATAGAGGTCTTTAAAATGATGAAAGGTTTTGATAGAGTGGATAGAGAGAATGTTTCCACTTGTGGGGAAGAGCATAACTAGAGGCCATCAATATAAGATAGTCATCAAGAAATCCAATAGGGAATTCAGAAGAAACTTCTTTACCCAGAGAGTGGTGAGAATGTGGAACTCACTACCACAGGGAGTGGTTGAGGCAAATAGTATTGATGTATTTAAGGGGAGGCTAGACAAGCATATGAGGGAGAAGGGAATAGAGGGTTATGCTGATAGATTTAGATGAGGAAAGACGGAAGGAGGCTCGAGTGGAGCATAAACGCCGACATGGACTGGTTGGGTCGAATGGCCTGTTTCAGTTCTGTATATCCTGTGTAATCCTATGTAATCATTATAAGATTGCTAATCTTCAGAAAAGCACAGAAGGAGACCATGAACTAAAAATTGATTAATCCAAGCTTTTGGAATTTAATACAAGCTTTTGGAATGAGGCTGGACAATTAAGAACATCCTATGGTAAGGAACCAAAACTGACTTCATGCATAACAACAATGGAGTTACATGAGGCCCTGAACTTGATTGACCAGGGTGGGGAAAACAAGGCCACTGGGGACACCGAGTCTGTAAAAAGACTGGACAACAAAGGAGCCACACCAAGGGCACATCTTTTTGGAACGAGGTGTTAAGATGAGAAATCAACTTGAGCCTTGCAGACTCGGTATGCAAATGGGAAAACAGATGAGTCCATTATTGCAGTCAATCAACCAAGGGGACCACAAAACAATGTATCGATGCAGACACATTATCAGAAACCGCAGTGGCGGGAGATCAGTCAAAACCTGGATATAAATATGCGACCTAGAAGCAGCTCAGCAGAAGACGGAAGAAGGACAGGAACAGGCGGAAGAAGAAGCACACAGAAATACAAGGACACGTGTACAGATGGACACAGGTCGAAAGACCGAACAGACGGATGGATGGAAGGACATGTAGTACGGAATGTACACGGAAGGAACAGCACTGCAGGGAACAGCCAGAAGAAGAACCAACGGGTTACGGAACCAATGACCACGAACCTACAATAGCTACAGCCAGGAAGGGCGATTGTATGTCTTCAGTCGATTTCTCTCAGAAGTCTAGACCTATAGTTTTAGTCGGTTTTTGTGTGTAATAAAACTGACACTGGGTTAAGCCTAAATTTTGTGCCACGTGTCCTTTCCCACTATAAGTACCGAGATCTAAGAATCAGAGTCAAGTGAAAAACAAGCACCCTACTTCATTGAATGAGTTCTCTGCTGGTGCCTGTGAGTTAGAGTTTTCAGGAAAGAAGAGGAAAACATCTTTAATTGTCCTGCTCAAGTGAAATGATTGATGAATCCGAGAGCTTTGCAAGGCAGCCATTTGTTGCCGACTTGCTCAATTGGACATGAGTTGCTGATTGCCCCTGTTCACCATGTCCTCCTGCAGGACTCAAAATAACAACCAGAAACTTTTCTCCCATTCCCTGCCCTTTTGCTATTAGCGAATGTGTTAGCCGTGGCTCAGTGGGTAGCGCTCTCTCGCCTCTGAGTCAGCCAGTTGTGGGTTCAAGTCCCACTCCAGAGACTTGAGCACAAAAATCTCGACTGACACTCCAGTGCAGTGCTGAGAGAGTGCTACACTGTCAGAGGTGCCGTCTTTCGGATGAGACGTTAAACCAGGGACTCATCTGCTCTCTCAGGTGGATGTAAAAGATCCCATGGCCACTATAACAAAGAAGAGCAGGGGAGTTATCCCTGGTGTCCTGGCCAACATTTGGAACTCAACTAGCACCTAAAACAGATTATCCGGTTATTTATCTCGTAGCTGTTTGTGGGAGCTTGCTGTGCTCAAATTAGCTACAGTTTTTCCCACATTATAACAGTGACTACACTCCAAAAGTACTTCATTGGCTGTAAAGCGCTTTGAGGCGACCGGTGGTTACATAAATGCAATGTATTTCTTTCAATTTGAGATTGCTGAAATGGTACTTTCCGCTTTTTTAACTTAATTTACATTTTTAAATCCTCGCCAAGGTAGTTAATATAAAACTTCAGGTTTGGTGGCCCCAGGGCGCTGGGTGTGTCTGCACAAGACACTCAAAGGATCCCGTCACGCTCTCAGACTGTGAGGGGAACACTCAGACACGGTCGAAAGAAAAGGCATGAAATAGACATACCGAGAAAGGAAATTAAAAAGCCATTCGGGGTAAGCATCCTGCCCTCATTTTCTTTAAACTAATCTTCAAAGAGGTGCGGTTAATTTTGGAAGTTTACTCAAAAGGAAGAGCTTTGATGTGAACTGTCGACTAGGCTGAGGCAGAGATTAACTGCGAACAGTTCCACAATCTCCTTTTGTCTCAGTCATTTGCCATTAACCCTTTGAAGAGGGGGTGCAGTAGCATAGTGGTGATGTTACTGGACTGGTAACATAGAAACATAGAAACATAGAAAATAGGTGCAGGAGTTGGCCATTCGGCCCTTCGAGCCTGCACCACCATTCAATATGATCACGGCTGATCATGCAACTTCAGTATCCTATTTCTGCTTTCTCTCCAACCCCTCGATCCCTTTAGCCGTAAGGGCCACATCTAACTCCCTTTTGAATAGATCTAATGAACCGGCCTCAACAACTTTCTGTGGTGGAGAATTCCACAGGTTCACAATTCTCTGAGTGAAGAAGTTTCTCCTCATCTCGGTCCTAAATGTCTTACCCCTTATCCTTAGACTGTGACCCTGGTTCTGGACTTCCCCAACATTGGGAACATTCTTCCTGCATCTAACCTGTCCAATCCCGTCAGAATTTTATATGTTTCTATGAGATCCCCTCTCATTCTTCGAAATTCCATTGAATATAAGCCAAGTCGATCCAGTCTTTCTTCATATGTCAGTCCTGCCAGCCTGGGAATCAGACTGGTGAACCTTCGCTGCACTCCGTCAATAGCAAGAATGTCATTCCAATTATGAGACCAAAACTGTACACATTATTCAAGGTGAGGCCTCACCAAGGCCCTGTACAACTGCAGTAAGACCTCCCTGCTCCTATACGCAAATCCTCGCGCTATGAAGGCCAACATGCCATTTGCCTTCTTCACCGCTTGCTGTATCTGCATGCCAACTTTCAATGACTGATATACCATGACACCCAGGTCTCGTTTCACTTCTGGACCAGAGGTCTGGACTAATGATCCTGAGACATGAGTTCAAATCCCACCATGGCAGCTGGAGGATTGACATTCAGTTAATTAAATAAAGCTGGAATTAAAAATCTACTATCTAGTAAGAGTGACCATGTAACTACCGGATTGTCGTAATAACCCAACTGGTTCACTAGGGAAGGAAATTACCCGGACTAAGCCTATATGTGACTCCAGACCCACAGCAATGTGGTTGACTCTTAACTGCCCCCGAAATGGCCTAGCAAGCCACACAGTTGTACAAAATCTGCACTCACACACACACACACGCACACAGACACACACACACTCAGACAGACACGAGCATTTTCCAGCAGGAGTCAGGGAATGGTACCAGGAACCATAGCTGAGTTCCCATTGGCTGATCAGAGTGTTTGTGGTGTCCAGATCTGCCACCCTTGCTCCTCCTCAGCACAACCATGGGATGGATAGAAGTGTGTTCTGTTGTGAGCAAGGCTGAAGGCAGTGAAGGGAGGGGGGACTGTGCAGATGGAAGGGGCAAAGTGTTGGAATTGGGTAAGTGGGGTGAATATTTCTCGGGAAACGTGGAGCAAAAATAATTAAAAGACAGACTCAGTGTCATTCCTCAATGGGTAGAAACAGGCATTGTGAAAATCTGAAGGAAACCTGGGAGTGAAAGGGTTAATATTAACGGCCTCCGTTTGTGACTGCTCCAGTTATTTACAACCGGATACTTCAAGTTTGAACCAGTAAAATTACAAATAAAAAGCACTGAACTCCCTTTGAAGAGCACAGATCTTGGATCATACATCCAAAAATACTGGACTTAATTACTGGAATTTTTCCTTAGAACATGCAGGGAAAGCTGTCTGATAGACCACCTGAGAGAGAGCGAGAGAGACAGAGAGAGAGAGAGAGAGAGAGAGGGGGGGAAGAGGAGGGAGAGAAAGACAGAGAGGGGGAGAGAGAGGGAGAGATGGAGAGAGAGAGGGAGCGGGGGAAAGAGACAGAGAGGGGGGAGAAAGAGAGAGAGAGAAAGAAAGAGAGAGAAAGAGAGAGACAAAAAAGAAAGAAAAGAGAGAGAGAGAAAGAGAGAAAAAGAGAGAGAGAAAGAGAGTGAGAGAGAGAGAAAGAGAGAGAAAGGGGAGAGAGTGAGGGAGAGAGAGAAAGAGAAAGAAAGAGAGGGAGAGAGAGAAGGAGAGAGAGAGAGAGAGAGAGAGAGAGGGGAGAGAAAGAGGGAGAGAGAAAAAATGTACAAGTAAAGTGAAGTAAAGAGAAAGCGAGCATAAGCAAGAGAAAGAGAGGTGAGAGGGAGAAGGAGAGAGAGAGAGAGAGAGAGGTGAGAGAGAGAAGGAGAGTGAGAGAGAGGCGAGAGGGAGAAGGAGAGAGAGAGAGAGAGGTGAGAGGGAGAAACATAGAAACATAGAAACATAGAAAATAGGTGCAGGAGTAGGCCATTCGGCCCTTCTAGCCTGCACCGCCATTCAATGAGTTCATGGCTGAACATTCAACTTCAGTACCCCATTCCTGCTTTCTCGCCATACCCCTTGATCCCCCTAGCAGTAAGGACCTCATCTAACTCCTTTTTGAATATATTTAGTGAATTGGCCTCAACAACTTTCTGTGGTAGAGAATTCCACAGGTTCACCACTCTCTGGGTGAAGAAGTTCCTCCGCATCTCGGTCCTAAATGGCTTACCCCTTATCCTTAGACTGTGACCCCTGGTTCTGGACTTCCCCAACATTGGGAACATTCTTCCTGCATCTAACCTGTCTAACCCCGTCAGAATTTTATATGTTTCTATGAGGTCCCCTCTCATTCTTCTGAACTCCAGTGAATACAAGCCCAGTTGATCCAGTCTTTCTTGATAGGTCAGTCCCGCCATCCCGGGAATCAGTCTGGTGAACCTTCGCTGCACTCCCTCAATAGCAAGAATGTCCTTCCTCAGGTTAGGAGACCAAAACTGTACACAATACTCCAGGTGTGGCCTCACCAATGCCCTGTACAACTGTAGCAACACCTCCCTGCCCCTGTACTCAAATCCCCTTGCTATGAAGGCCAACATGCCATTTGCTTTCTTAACCGCCTGCTGCACCTGCATGCCAACCTTCAATGACTGATGTACCATGACACCCAGGTCTCTTTGCACCTCCCCTTTTCCTAATCTGTCACCATTCAGATAATAGTCTGTCTCTCTGTTTTTACCACCAAAGTGGATAACCTCACATTTATCCACATTATACTTCATCTGCCATGCATTTGCCCACTCACCTAACCTATCCAAGTCGCTCTGCAGCCTCACAGCATCCTCCTCGCAGCTCACACTGCCACCCAACTTAGTGTCATCCGCAAATTTGGAGATACTACATTTAATCCCCTCATCTAAATCATTAATGTACAGTGTAAACAGCTGGGGCCCCAGCACAGAACCTTGCGGTACCCCACTAGTCACTGCCTGCCATTCTGAAAAGTACCCATTTACTCCTACTCTTTGCTTCCTGTCTGACAACCAGTTCTCAATCCATGTCAGTACACTACCCCCAATCCCATGTGCTCTAACTTTGCACATCAATCTCTTGTGTGGGACCTTGTCGAACGCCTTCTGAAAGTCCAAATATACCACATCAACTGGTTCTCCCTTATCCACTCTACTGGAAACATACTCAAAAAATTCCAGAAGATTTGTCAAGCATGATTTCCCTTTCACAAATCCATGCTGACTTGGACCTATCATGTCACCTCTTTCCAAATGCACTGCTATGACATCCTTAATAATTGATTCCATCATTTTACCCACTACCGATGTCAGGCTGACCGGTCTATAATTCCCTGTTTTCTCTCTCCCTCCTTTTTTAAAAAGTGGGGTTACATTGGCTACCCTCCACTCCATAGGAACTGATCCAGAGTCAATGGAATGTTGGAAAATGACTGTCAACGCATCCACTATTTCCAAGGCCACCTCCTTAAGTACTCTGGGATGCAGTCCATCAGGCCCTGGGGATTTATCGGCCTTCAATCCCATCAATTTCCCCAACACAATTTCCCGGCTAATAAGGATTTCCCTCAGTTCCTCCTCCTTACTAGACCCCCCGACCCCTTTTATAACCGGAAGGTTGTTCGTGTCCTCCTTCGTGAATACCGAACCAAAGTACTTGTTCAATTGGTCCGCCATTTCTTTGTTCCCCGTTATGACTTCCCCTGATTCTGACTGCAGGGGACCTACATTTGTCTTTACTAACCTTTTTCTCTTTACATATCTATAGAAACTTTTGCAATCCGTCTTAATGTTCCCTGCAAGCTTCTTCTCATACTCCATTTTCCCTGCCCTAATCAAACCCTTTGTCCTCCTCTGCTGAGTTCTAAATTTCTCCCAGTCCCCAGGTTCGCTGCTATTTCTGGCCAATTTGTATGCCACTTCCTTGGCTTTAATACTATCCCTGATTTCCCTTGATAGCCACGGTTGAGCCACCTTCCCTTTTTTATTTCTATGCCAGACAGGAATGTACAATTGTTGTAGTTCATCCATGCGGTCTCTAAATGTCTGCCATTGCCCATCCACAGTCAACCCCTTAAGTATCATTCGCCAATCCATCTCAGCCAATTCACGCCTCATACCTTCAAAGTTAGCCTTCTTTAAGTTCTGGACCATGGTCTCTGAATTAACTGTTTCATTCTCCATCCTAATGCAGAATTCCACCATATTATGGTCACTCTTCCCCAAGGGGCCTCGCACAACGAGATTGCTAATTAATCCTTTCTCATTACATAACACCCAGTCTAAGATGGCCTCCCCCCTAGTTGGTTCCTCGACATATTGGTCTAAAAAACCATCCCTTATGCACTCCAGAAAATCCTCCTCCACCGTATTGCTTCCAGTTTGGTTAGCCCAATCTATGTGCATATTAAAGTCACCCATTATAACTGCTGCACCTTTATTGCACGCACCCCTAATTTCCTGTTTGATGCCCTCCCCAACATCACTACTACTGTTTGGAGGTCTGTACACAACTCCCACTAACGTTTTTTGCCCTTTGGTGTTCTGCAGCTCTACCCATATAGATTCCACATCATCCAAGCTAATGTCCTTCCTAACTATTGCCTTAATCTCCTCCTTAACCAGCAATGCTACCCCACCTCCTTTTCCTTTTATTCTATCCTTCCTGAATGTTGAATACCCCTGGATGTTGAGTTCCCAGCCCTGCTCATCCTGGAGCCATGTCTCCGTAATCCCAATCACATCATATTTGTTAACATCTATTTGCACAGTTAATTC
The DNA here is from genome assembly GCF_044704955.1 of Pristiophorus japonicus. Taxonomy (NCBI): domain Eukaryota; kingdom Metazoa; phylum Chordata; class Chondrichthyes; family Pristiophoridae; genus Pristiophorus; species Pristiophorus japonicus. The sequence continues at coordinate 196,766,854 of NC_091988.1, forward strand.
ATCCACCTTATTGCGGATACTCCTTGCATTAAGACACAAAGCCTTTAGGCTTGTTTTTTTAACACCCTCTGTCCTTTTAGAATTTTGCTGTACAATGGCCCTTTTTGTTCTTTGCCTTGGGTTTCTCTGCCCTCCACTTTTCCTCATCTCCTTTCTGTCTTTTGTTTTTGCCTCCTTTTTGTTTCCCTCTATCTCCCTGCATTGGTTCCCATCCCCCTGCCATATTAGTTTAACTCCTCCCCAACAGCACTAGCAAACACTCCCCCGAGGACATTGGTTCCGATTCTGCCCAGGTGCAGACCGTCCGGATTGTACTGGTCCCACCTCCCCCAGAACCGGTTCCAATGCCCCAGGAATTTGAATCCCTCCCTGCTGCACCATTGCTCAAGCCACGTATTCACCTGAGCTATCCTGCGATTCCTACTCTGACTAGCACGTGGCACTGGTAGCAATCCCGAGATTACTACTTTTGAGGTCCTACTTTTTAATTTAGCTTCTAGCTCCTTAAATTCATTTCGTAGGAACTCATCCCTTTTTTTACCTATGTCATTGGTACCAACGTGCACCACGACAACTGGCTGTTCTCCCTCCCTTTTTAGAATGTCCTCCACCCGCTCCGAGACATCCTTGACCCTTGCACCAGGGAGGCAACATACCATCCTGGAGTCTCGGTTGCGGCCGCAGAAACGCCTATCTATTCCCCTTACAATTGAATTCCCTATCACTATCGCTCTTCCACTCTTTTTCCTGCCCTCCTGTGCAACAGAGCCAGCCACGGTGCCATGAACTTGGCTGCTGCTGCCCTCCCCTGATGAGTCATCCCCCTCAACAGTACTCAAAGCGGTGTATCTGTTTTGCAGGGGGATGACCACAGGGGACCCCTGCACTACCTTCCTTGCACTACTCTTCCTGCTGGTCTTCCATTCCCTCGCTGGCTGTGGACCCTTCTCCTGCAGTAAGACCAACTCGCTACACGTGATACTCACGTCATTCTCAGCATCGTGGATGCTCCAGAGTGAATCCACCTTCAGCTCCAACTCCGCAACGCGGACCGTCAGTAGCCGGAGGTGGACACACTTCCCGCACATGTAGTCGTCAGGGACACTGGTGTTGTCCCTGTGTTCCCACATGGTACAGGAGGAGCATATCACGTGACCGAGCTGTCCTGCCATGACTTAACCCTTAGATACACTTAAATTGCCGACAACAATGTTAAAAGTTACTGACTAATAAAGAAAAAGAAAAACTACTCACCAATCAGCAGCCAATCACTTACCACGTTGGCTGTGACGTCACCTTTTGATTTCTTTCTACTTCTTTTTTGCCTTCTCTCCCAGCTGGAGAGAGACAGAGAGGTGAGAGGGAGAGGGAAAGAAACTGTGTGGCACCAAAAGAAAAATAGCATGTGAGGGAGAGGGAGAAAAAAGAGATGAGAGGACGAGGTCAGGAGCAAGGTAGAGAGAGAGAGAGACAGAAAGGCAGAGAAAAAGGAGCGTGAAAGATATAGGAAAAGACAGAAAGAAAAAGAGAAAGAGAGAAAAGAAGCAGAAAGGTAAACAGAAAGACAGAGAGAGAGAGAACAGAGAGAACGATAACGAGTGTACAGCATGGGAACAGACCATTCGGCCCAATGTCCATGCCGGTGTTTATGCTCCACACGTCCCACTCTAATAAACACGCACCATCCGAACCCCATATCCCTCGATTCCCTTCTCCCTCGTGTATGCTCCCTGAAGACAGAACAAACGCGGGGCTCTGATAGTGAGGGGAAGGGGGCCGGCATAGTGTGTGGGAGCCCCAAACATAAGAACATAAGAATTAGGAACAGGAGTAGGCCATCGAGCCCCTCGAGCCTGCTCCGCCATTCAACAAGATCATGGCTGATCTGGCCGTGGACTCAGCTCCACTTACCCGCCCGCTCCCCGTAACCCTTAATTCCCTTATTGGTTAAAAATCTATCTATCTGTGATTTGAATACATTCAATGAGCTAGCCTCAACTGCTTCCTTGGGCAGATAATTCCACAGATTCACAACCCTCTGGGAGAAGAAATTCCTTCTCAACTCGGTTTTAAATTGGCTCCCCCTTATTTTGAGGCTGTGTCCCCTAGTTCTAGTCTCCCCGACCAGTGGAAACAACCTCTCTGCCTCTATCTTGTCTATCCCTTTCATTATTTTAAATATTTCTATAAGATCACCCCTCATCCTTCTGAACTCCAACGAGTAAAGACCCAGTCTACTCAATCTATCATCATAAGGTAACCCCCTCATCTCCGGAATCAGCCTAGTGAATCGTCTCTGTACCCCCTCCAAAGCCAGTATATCCTTCCTTAAGTAAGGTGACCAAAACTGCATGCAGTACTCCAGGTGCGGCCTCACCAATACCCTGTACAGTTGCAGCAGAACCTCCCTGCTTTTGTACTCCATCCCTCTCGCAATGAAGGCCAACATTCCATTCACCTTCCTGATTACCTGCTGCACCTGCAAACTAACTTTTTGGGATTCATGCACAAGGACCCCCAGGTCCCTCTGCACCACAGCATGTTGTAATTTCTCCCCATTCAAATAATATTCCCTTTTACTGTTTTTTTTCCCAAGGTGGATGACCTCACATTTTCCGACATTGTATTCCATCTGCCAAACCTTAGCCCATTCGCTTAACCTTTCTAAATCTCTTTGCAGCCTCTCTGTGTCCTCTACAGAACCCGCTTTCCCACTAATCTTTGTGTCATCTGCAAATTTTGTTACACTACACTCTGTCCCCTCTTCCAGGTCATCTATGTATATTGTAAACAGTTGTGGTCCCAGCACCGATCCCTGTGGCACACCACTAACCACCGATTTCCAACCCGAAAAGGACCCATTTATCCCGACTCTCTGCTTTCTGTTAGCCAGCCAATTCTCGATCCATGCTAATACATTTCCTCTGACTCCGCGTACCTTTATCTTCTGCAGTAACCTTTTGTGTGGCACCTTATCGAATGCCTTTTGGAAATCTAAATACACCACATCCACCGGTACACCTCTATCCACCACGCTCGTTATATTCTCAAAGAATTCCAATAAATTAGTTAAGCATGATTTCCCCTTCATGAATCCATGTTGCGTCTGCTTGATTGCACTATTCCTATCTAGATGTCCCGCTATTTCTTCCTTAATGATAGCTTCAAGCATTTTCCCCACGACAGATGTTAAACTAACGGCCTATAGTTACCTGCCTTTTGTCTGCCCCCTTTTTTAAACAGAGGCGTTACATTAGCTGCTTTCCAATCCGCTGGTACCTCCCCAGAGTCCAGAGAATTTTGGTAGATTATAACGAATGCATCTGCTATAACTTCCGCCATCTCTTTTAATACCCTGGGATGCATTTCATCAGGACCAGGGGATTTGTCTACCTTGAGTCCCATTAGCCTGTCCAGCACTACCTCCCTAGTGATAGTGATTGTCTCAAGGTCCTCCCTTCCCACATTCCCGTGACCAACAATTTTTGGCATGGTTTTTGTGTCTTCCACTGTGAAGACCGAAGCAAAATAATTGTTTAAGGTCTCAGCTATTTCCACATTTCCCATTATTAAATCCCCCTTCTCATCTTCTGAGGGACCAACATTTACTTTAGTCACTCTCTTCCGTTTTATATATCGGTAAAAACTTTACTATCTGTTTTTATGTTTTGCGCAAGTTTACTTTCGTAATCTATCTTTCCTTTCTTTATTGCTTTCTTAGTCATTCTTTGCTGTCATTTAAAGTTTTCCCAATCTTCTAGTTTCCCACTAACCTTGGCCACCTTATACGCATTGGTTTTTAATTTGATACTCTCCTTTATTTCCTTGGTTATCCGCGGCTGGTTATCCCTTCTCTGACCGCCCTTCTTTTTCACTGGAATATATTTTTGTTGAGCGCTATGAAAGACTCCTTAAAAGTCCTCCACTGTTCCTCAATTGTGCCACCGTTTAGTCTGTGTTCCCAGTCTACTTTAGCTAACTCTGCCCTCATCCCACTGTAGTCCCCTTTGTTTAAGCATAGTACGCTCGTTTGAGACACTACTTCCTCACCCTCAATCTGTATTACAAATTCAACCATATTGTGATCACTCATTCCGAGAGGATCTTTTACTAGGAGATCGTTTATTATTCCTGTCTCATTACACAGGACCAGATCTAAGATAGCTTGCTCCCTTGTAGGTTCTATAACATACTGTTCCAAGAAACAATCCCGTATGCATTCTATGAATTCCTCCTCCAGGCTACCCCGTGCGATTTGATTTGACCAATTGATATGAAGGTTAAAATCCCCCATGATTACTGCCATTCCTTTTTCACATGCCTCTATTATTCTCTTGATTATTGTCCGCCCCAAAGTGAAGTTATTATTTGGGGGCATATAAACTAAGCCCACCAGTGACTTTTTCCCCTTACTATCTCTAATCTCCACCCACAATGATTCAACATTTTGTTCATTAGAGCCAATATCATCTCTCACAACTGCCCTGATATCATTCTTTATTAACAGAGCTACCCCACCTCCTTTCCCTTCTTGTCTATCCTTACGAATTGTCAGATACCCCTGTATGTTTAATTCCCAGTCTTGGCCACCCTGCAACCACGTTTCTGTAAGCAGGCTGCACACCCGACAGGTGGGAAGCAAGTGAGGCCCCGGCTGGATTTTAACTGAAAGGCCTCATTTGAATCAGAACCCGAGGGGAGATGAGGAAAGGGGATCGGGAATTGAGGTTGGAATTGAGTTGGGAACCGACTGTCACTGGGGCCCAAGGCCCAGGTGTACAGGAAGTGCTGGGGGTAGGTGGGGGTTGGGGGATATCTCCACACAATGTTTGGGAGGGAGGGGCTTGGCCAAGACAGACACCATGATATCTTCACTGGAGTTTAGAAGGATGAGAGGGGATCTCATAGAAACATATAAAATTCTGATGGAATTGGACATGTTAGATGCAGGAAGAATGTTCCCGATGTTGGGGAAGTCCAGAACCAGGGGACATAGTCTAAGAATAAGGGGCAAGCCATTTAGGATTGAGATGAGGAGAAACTTCTTCACTCAGAGAGTTGTTAACCTGTGGAATTCCCTGCCGCAGAGAGTTGTTGATGTCAGTTCATTAGATATATTAAAGAGGGAGTTAGATATGGCCCTTGCAGCTAAAGGGATCAAGGGGTATGGAGAGAAAGCAGGAACGGGGTACTGAAGGAATGATCAGCCATGATCATATTGAATGGCGGTGCAGGCTCGAAGGGCCGGATGGCCTACTCCTGCACCTATTTTCTATGTTTCTATGTTTCTAACCGAGTCTCGATACAGGATCAGTACCCATTACCCAAGGCTGACAACCTGTTTGCAACGCTAGCCAGGGGGTAATTCATTCACCAAATTGGTCCTGACCTCCGCTTACATGACACAGGAGCTGGTTGAATCTTCGAAAAAACTGATGTGCATTAACATGCACAAAGGACTGTTTATATACCACAGATGCCCTTTCGGGATTCGCTCGGCGGCAGCCATATTTCAGAGAAACACGGAGAGTTTGCTGAAGTCCGTCCCGAGAACCGTCGTGTTCCAAGATGACATCCTGATCACCGGTCGCGACACCACCGAACACCTGCACAACCTGGAAGAGGTTCTACGTCATCTGGACAGAGTGGGACTCGGGCTAAAACGCTCCAAGTGCATTTTCATGGCACCAGAAGTCAAATTCCTGTGAAGAAAGATTGCAGCAGATGGCATCAGGCCTACGGACTCAAAGACAGAGGCCATCAAGAATGCACCCAGATCCCAGAGTGTGATGGAGCTGTATTCGTTTCTGGTTCTTCTCAACTATTTTGATAACTTTCTACCTAGTTTGAGCACATTGCTAGAGCCCTTCCACATGTTGCTGAGAAAGGGTAATGACTGGATTTGGGGAAAATCTCAAGACAGAGCCTTTGAGAAGACCCGGCACCTGCTATGTTCCAATAAATTACAGGTACACTATGACCCATGTGAGCGGTTAGTGCTGGCCTGCGACGCCTCATCATATGGGGTCGATTGTGTGCTCCAGCAAGCCAATGTATCAGGCAAACTCCAACCAGTTGCATACGTGTCCAGAAGTCTGTCTAAGGCTGAAAGAGCCTGTAGTATGGTAGAGAAAGAGGTTTAGCATGCGGATATGAGGTTAGGAAAATGCACCAATACCTGTTTGGGCTTTGGTTTGAGCTTGAAACAGACCACAAGCTCCTCATTTCATTGTTTTCTGAGATAGAGTGGGAGAGAGTGATAGAGTGGGAGAGAGAGAAAGAGTGGGAGAGAGAGACAGTGGGAGAGAGAGATAGAGAGTGGGAGAGAGAGAGAGAGAATAGGAGAGACAGAGTGGGAGAGAGAAATAGAGTGGGAGAGAGAGATAGAGAGTGGGGGAGAGAGAGTGGGAGAGAGAGATAGAGAGTGGGGGAGAGAGAGTGGGAGAGAGAGATAGAGTGGGAGAGGGAGATAGAGAGTGGGGGAGAGAGAGTGGGAGAGAGAGATAGAGTGGGAGAGGGGGAGAGATAGTGGGAGAGAGAGAGTGGGAGAGAGAGAGAGAGAGAGAGAGACTGGGAGAGAAAGAAAGAGTGGGAGAGAGAGAGTGGGAGAGGGAGAGAGAGAGTGAGAGAGGGAGAGAGAGAGTGAGAGAGAGAGAGTGGAAGTGGGAGAGTGAGAGAGGGAGAGAGAGAGTGGGAGAGTGAGAGAGAGAGTGGGAGAGAGAGAGAGAGAGTGGGAGGGAGAGATAGAGAGAGTGGGAGTGGGAGAGAGAGAGTGGGAGAGGGAGAGAGAATGGGAGAGAGAGAGTGGGAGAGAAAGAGTGGGAGAGAGAGGGAGTGGGAGAGAGAGAGAGTGGGAGAGAGAGTGGGAGGAAGAGAGAAAGAGGGAGAGAGAGAGTGGGAGAGAGAGAGAGTGGGGGAGAGAGAGAGTGGGAGAGAGAGTGGGAGGGAGAGAGAAAGAGGGAGAGAGAGAGTGGGAGAGAGAGAGAGTGGGAGAGAGAGTGGGAGGAGAGAGAAAGAGGGAGAGAGAGAGTGGGAGAGGGAGAGAGAGTGGGAGGGGATATGATGGTGAGAAGGCACACCTGTGCAGACTGTACAAAATGCTCAGCCCCACCAGCAAGGTCTCGAGCGTTTGCCTCTCCCACAATCGCAGTTCAAATCCTCCTGTGACTCTGGCATCAGAAGCAGACTGAACCACAGAAAAGCTGGATTTGTTTAATGGTTTAGAACATTCCGGGCCGTAATTCACAAAGGCATTGTCGAGACTCCTATCCTGTCCTTGGTCTAACAGCCTCTGTAATTTGATCTGATTTCAGATGTGGGAATTATGAGATGCAGATTTGTATGGAGTGATAGGAAGTCAATTTGTCTCCATTATAAACCTGAGAACTGCCCAGTTAATTTTAAGAACGTAAGAAATAGGAGCAGGAGTCGGCCATACGACCCCTCGAGCCTGCTCCGCCATTCAATACGATCATGGCTGATCTTTGACCTCAACTCCACTTTCCCGCCTGATCCCCATATCCCTTGATTCCCCTCGAGTCCAAAAATCTATCGCGCTCAATGACTGAGCATCCACAGCCCCCTGGCTTGGAGAATTACAAAGCTTCACAACACTCTGAGTGAAGAAATTCCTTCTCATCTCAGTCCTAAATGGCCGACTCCTTATCCTGAGACTGTGGCCCCCGGTTCTAGACTCTCCAGCCGGGGGGAACGTTCCAGCTATTAGAGGAGACAACCCAACCCTCAGTCTGAGCTGGGTCTGAATGTGGGTCCGAGAGATGAACGGACTATTCATAGAATGATACAGCACAGAAGGAGGCCATTCGGCCCATCGTGCCTGTGCCGGCTCTTTGAAAGAGCAATCCAATTAGTCCCACTCTCCCTGATCTTTCCCACATCCCTGAAAATTGTCCATTTTGCAGTATTTATCCAATTCCTCTTAGGATTCCCTATTGAATCTGCTTCCACGCCCTTTTAGGCAGCGCATTCCAGATCGCAACAACTCGCTGCGTTAAAAACATTCTTCTCATCTCCCCTCCGGTTGTGTTGTCAATTTTTGTAAATCTGCGTCCTCTGGTTACCGACCCTCCTGCCAGTGGATGCAGTTTCTCCTCAGATACTCTAACAAAACATGACAGATTGTGGACTCTGTTATGTATGTAAACCTGTAAATACCATGTCTAACCACCAGAGGGCTTATCCCCTGGAGTCCCAAGGGATCCCACAATCCCTTGGGAGCACCTGTACATAAGGAGCCCTCACAGGCTGGAGAGGCACTCTGAGATCTGTAATAAAGAACTACGGTCACACTTACTTTGAGCTTGTAGTATCTAGTCTGACTCTTTATCCAAGACATAACAACTGGCGACGAGATACAGATGACATAGAAACATAGAAAATAGGTGCAGGAGTAGGCCATTCAGCCCTTCGAGCCTGCATCACCATTCAACAAGATCATGGCTGATCATTCACCTCAGTACCCCTTTCCTGCTTTCTCTCCATACCCCTCGATCCCTTTAGCCGTAAGGGCCACATCTAACTCTCTCTTGAATATATCCAATGAACTGGCATCAACAACTCTCTGCGGCAGGGAATTCCACAGGTTAACAACTCTCTGAGTGAAGAAGTTTCTCCTCATCTTAGTTCTAAATGGCCTACCCCTTATCCCCACGCAACAATGCAGAGAACTGTGGGCATCCTGGAGAAATTTTCAGAGGGAGATGATTGGGAAACCTTCGTGGAGCGACTTGACCAATACTTTGTGGCCAACGAGCTGGAAGGAGAAGGGAACGCTGCCAAACGAAGGGCGATCCTCCTCACCGTTTGAGGGGCACCAACGTACGGCCTCATGAAAAACCTGCTCGCTCCAGCAAAACCCACAGACAAGTCGTATGATGAGTTATGCACACTGGTCCGGGAGCATCTAAACCCGAAGGATGGCGAGGTATCGGTTGTACACGTACAAGAGGTCTGAAGGCCAGGAAGTGGCGAGCTACATCGCCGAGCTAAGGCACCTTGCAGGACATTGCGAATTTGGAGGACACTTGGAGCATATGCTCAGGGACTTCTTTGTACTTGGCATTGGCCATGGAGTAATACTTTGCAAAATTTTGACGGTAGAGACCCCAACCTTGAGTAAAGCCACAGCGATAGCCCAGGCGTTTATCTCCACCAGTGACAATATTAAACACATTTCCCAACACATTAGTGCTGCTGCAAGTATTGTGAACAAAGTAACGTTGCTTTCAAATCAAAATGTACATGGCAAGACTTACACGCCTGTAACTGCACGTCCGCAGATGACTCAGAGTCTGTCATCAAGGGTAGTAAATACAAGGCAATTAACACCTTGTTGGTGCTGCGGGGGTGATCATCGATTCCATTCATGCTGCTTCAAAGGATACGTTTGCAAGGACTGTGGAACAATGGGATACCTCCAACATATGTGCAGGTGAGCTGCAAACCCTGCTCATCCTGCAAACCACCATGTTGCAGAGGAGGACAGATCCACGGTGGATCATGACGAACCAGAGCCTCAGACCAAGGTGCACACATTTACCACAAAGTGTCCCCCGATAATGTTGAAGGTTGAATTAAATGGACTCCCGGTGTCCATGAAGCTGGACATGGGCGCAAGCCAGTCCATAATGAGTAAAAAGACTTTCGATAAGTTGTGGTGCAACAAGGCTTCAAGGCAAGTCCTGACTTCCATTCGTACCAAACTTAGAACTTACACAAAGGAACTGATTCCCGTAATTGGCAGTGCTACTGTAAAGGTCTCCTACGATGGAGCGGTGCATGATTTACCACTCTGGGTGGTACCAGGCAATGGCCCCATGCTGTTCGGTAGGAGCTGGCTGGGAAAGATACGCTGGAACTGGGGTGACGTCCGGGCGTTTTCGTCCATCGACGACACCTCATGTGCCCAGATCCAAAGCAAGTTCCCCTCGCTGTTCGAACCAGGCATCGGGAAGTTCCAAGGAGCAAAAGTGCAGATCCATTTGATTCCGGGGGCGTGACCCATCCATCACAAGACGGTACCGTACATGATGAGAGAGAGGGTGGAGATCGAGCTGGACAGGCTGCAATGAGAGGGCATCATTTCGACGATTGATTTCAATGAGTGGGCCAGTCCGATTGTTCTAATCCTCAAGGGAGACGACACTGTCAGAATCTGTGGTGATTACAAAATAACTATCAATCATTTCTCGCTGCAGGATCAATACCCACTACCAAAGGCAGACGACCTATTTGCGACGCTGGCGGGAGGGAAAACGTTCACGAAACTGGACTTGACCTCGGCCTACATGACGCAGGAGCTGGAGGAATCTTCGAAAGGCCTCACCTGCATCAACATGCACAAAGGTCTTTTCGTTTACAACAGATGCCCATTTGGGATTCGATCGGCCGCGGTGATATTCCAGGGAAACATGGAAAGCTTGCTGAAGTCGATCCCACGTACCGTGGTCTTCCAGGACGACATCTTGGTTACAGGTCGGGACACCGTCGAGCACCTGCAGAACCTGGAGGAGGTTCTTAGTCGGCTTAATCATGTGGGGCTCAGGTAAAGCACTCGAAGTGCGTTTTCCTGGTGCCTGAAGTGGAGTTCCTGGGCAGAAGAATCGCGGCGGACGGCATCAGGCCCACCGATTCGAAGATGGAGACAATCAAAAACGCACCGAGACCACTGAATGTGACGGAGCTGCGGTTGTTTCTAGGACTCCTGAACTATTTTGGTAACTTCTTACCGGGTCTTAGCATATTGTTAGAATACCTGCACTCTTTACTGCATAAAGGAGATGAATGGGTATGGGGTAAAAGCCAAGAAAATGCCTGTGAGAAAGCTAGGGAGCTGTTATGTTCAAATAAATTGCTTGTGTTGTACAATCCATGTAAACGTTTGGTACTAGCATGCGATGTGTCGTCGTACGGGATCGGATGTGTATTGCAACAAGCTAATGAATTTGGGAAATTGCAACCAGTTGCTTATGCATCCAGAAGTCTGTCTAAGGCTGAGAGGGGCTACAGTATGATCAAAAAATAAGCGTTAGCATGCATTTACGCGGTAAAGAAAATGCATCTATATCTGTTAGGGCTCAAATTCAAATTGGAAACTGACCATAAGCCGCTTATATCTAAATATGAATGCATCGGCCCGCATCCAGAGATGGGCGCTCATATTGTCCGCATACAACTACGCCATCCGCAACAGGCCAGGCACAGAGAACTGTGCCGATGCTCTCAGTAGCGGCTATTGCCTACCACAGGGGTGGAGATGGCACAGCCAGCAGATTTAGTTATGGTAATGGAAGCATTCGAGAGTGAGCAATCACCTGTTACCGCCCGACAGATTAGAACCTGGACGAGCCAGGACCCCTTACTGTCCTTAGTAAAAAACTGTGTGCTCCACGGGAGTTGGTCTAGTGTCCCGTTAGAGATGCAGGAAGAAATAAAGCCGTACCAGCGGTGCAGAGATGAAATGTCTATACAGGCAGACTGCCTCCTATGGGGAAATCAGGTAGTGGTGCCAAAAAAGGGCAGGGACACTTTCATTAGTGATCTCCACAGCACCCACCCAGGCATCGTAATGATGAAAGCGATAGCCAGATCCCACGTGTGGTGGCCCGGTATCGATGCAGATTTAGAGTCTGTGTGCACAAATGTAATACATGTTCCCAGTTAAGCAATGCACCCAGGGAGTTTATGGTCTTGGCCCTCCAAACCGTGGTCTCGGGTTCATGCCGACTATGCAGGCCCATTCTTGGGAAAAATGTTTTTAGTGGTTGTAGATGCGTACTCCAAGTGGATTGAATGTGTGATAATGTCGGCAAACATGTCCGCTGCCAACATTGAAAGCCTAAGGGCTATGTTTCCCACGTACGGCCTGCCTGATGTCCTTGTAAGTGACAATGGGCCGTGCTTTACCAGTGCCGAATTCAAGGAATTCATGACCCGCAATGGGGTCAAACATATCACGTCTGCCCCGTTTAAGCCAGCGTCCAATGGTCAGACAGAACGAGCAGTTCAAACAATCAAGCAGAGCTTGAAAAGGGTAACCGAAGGCTCACTGCTGACTCGCTTATCCCGAGTCCTGCTTTGTTACCGCACAAGACCCCACTCGCTCACCGGGGTCCCTCCCGCTGAACTGCTCATGAAAAGGGCACTTAAGACAAGGCTCTCGCTAGTCCGCCCTGATCTACACGAACAGGTAGAGAGCAGGCGGCTTCAACAGAATACATATCATGGTCACGCAAATGTGTCATGCAAAATTGAAGTAAATGATCCTGTATTTGTGCTGAACTATGGACAAGGTCCCAAGTGGATTGCTGGCACTGTTTTGGCCAAAGAGGGAAGTAGGATGTTTGTGGTCAAACTCGCAAATGGACTCACCTGCAGAAAACACTTAGACCAACCAAACTCAGATTTACAGACTATCCAGAACAACCCACAATAGACTCTACCTTTTTCGACCCTCCAACACACACACAAGTGACAACCGACCCAACACAAGTGACCACGAAGCAGAATCCATCACCCGTAGCAGCCCAGCAAGACTCACCACCCTCAACAGTCCAGCAAGGCCAGCTGCGCAGCAGCCCAGCGAAGGCCCAACAAGCGACTCACCAACACTAGTATTTGCACTGAGATGATCAACCAGGGAAAGGAAGGCCCCAGATTGACTCACATTGTAAATAGTTACACTATTGACTTTGGGGTGGGGGGAGTGTTGTTATGTATGTAAACCTGTAAATACCATGTCTAACCACCAGGGGGCTTATCCCCTGGAGTCCCCCCACAATCCCTTGGGAGCACCTGTATATAAGGAGGCCTCACAGGCTGGAGAGGCACTCTGAGATCTGCAATAAAGGACTACGGTCACATTTATTTTGAGCTTGCAGCATCTAGTCTGACTCTTTATCCAAGACATAACAGAATCACTGATGCTTAAAAATTTGCGACGGAGCTGATAGAATCCAATGCCATTAGTGCAAGTCCATCAGTACTGCCCGCCCCCCCCCCCCACCGTAGAACACAATAGGCTGGAGGGAGAGTGCCGATCGTCCATGGAGGATGGAGAAACAATTGTTCTTTGGCTGAGATTTGGAGTGATTATTCAAGGGCATCATATTCGGGCAGTGGAGACGGTTTCCATACATATGGTACAGATAATCGCCGTTCCTTCATCGTCGCTGGGTCAGAATCCTGGATCTCTCTCCCTAACAGCACTGTGGGAGCACCTTGACCACACGGGACTGCAGCGGTTCAAGAAGGCGGCTCACCACCACCTTCTCAAGGGGCAATTAAGGATGGGCAATAGATGCCGGCCTTGTCAGCGACGCCCACATCCCAGAAACTAGTAAATTTAAAAAATGATGGACAGTGGGGGGAGTCCATAACACACATCCCAAAACAATGCTTAACACAACCTTCAAAATCAGAAAAATGCTGCTCCCCTTAAAACGGCACCCCGAGATCACCAGCCTTTAAACAATGCTGCACCCTGAGATGCTATAGGTCTGGCTGCTGCAGCCTGAAATGATGCAGTCTGGGAGCTGCACACCGAGATGGACCACGGGAAAAAAGTATAAAGAGATTTTGTTTAAAAACATTAGTTTTTGGAATGTCCCTTAGCAGAGGGGTCAACAACCAGGGGGCATAGATTTAAAGTAACTGGTGGAAGGGTTCGAGTGGATTTGAGGAGAATCAGTGCCTGAAAGAGTGGTAGAGGCAGAAACCCTCACCACATTTAAAAAGTACTTGGATGTGCACTTGAAGTGCCGTAACCTACAGGGCTATGGACCTATTGCTGGAAAGTGGGATTCGGCTGGATAGTTCTTTGTCGGTCGGCGCAGACACAATGGGCCGAAATGGCCTCCTTCCGTGCTGTAAATTTCTATGATTCTATGATTTCTATATGTATATCACTGGCAAGCCCGGCATTTATTGCCCATTCCTAATTGCCCCTCGAGAAGGTGGTGGTGAGCCGCCTTCTTGAACCGCTGCAGTCCGTGTGGTGAAGGTGCTCCCACAGTGCTGTTAGGGAGGGGGTTCCAGGATTTTGACCCAGCGACAATGAAGGAACGGCCGATATTGTTTTTTCTTGTTTTAAAAATATACTTTATTCATATAAAATTTTCACAATACATTGGAAAATAGTTCAGTATCTTGCGGTCAGCAATTCCATACAATTCATTTGGATGCTGACAGCAGTTCCATACAATGCACTAGCGTACATTTCATTTCAAACCGCAAATCACGTTACATGTAATACTGTGCAAATAAGGGTATTACATGGAGCAGATAAGAACAGGTATACATTACATTCCAGGATACATTTCAATACCGATCACGAATCATGTTACATGTAGCACTATGCAGATGAAAGCAGTACACGGAACGGATGGCAATACATTTACATTTCTTTACAAGTTACCAAACAGTGCAGAGACTTTAATTATACATGGCACAACACAGGTGTTTTTCAGTACATGGTGCTCTATGTATACAAGCAGATTAACCCGAGGGGGGTCTGATTCCATCCCCTGGGTTTACTGTGGCGGAAGGGCCTTAAACTGTGGCTCTTCCTCATCGTGCCTTTGCGCGACTGCACCAACCTGGACCTTGAATTGCGCCAGTCTGCAACACTCACCCGTGGACATCTTCTTGCTCTGGAAGACCAGCAAGTTTCAGGAAGACCAAAGTGCTTCTTTCACTGAGTTGTTGGCTCTCCAGCAGCAGATGATGTCTGTCTCGGTGTGTGTCCCTGGGAACAGATTCAGAGCACAGAGTCCTGTGTTACGGAGCTGCTTGGGATGAACCTCAACAGCAACCACTGCATCTCCTTCCAGACCTGCCTTGCAAAGGGGCAATCCCAAAGGAGATGGATGACAGTCTCATCTGCACCACAGCCAAATCGGGGGCAGAGTGTCGTGTCTCTGAAACCCCAGCTGTGCATGAAGGATCTGACGGGTTGGGCCCTTCTCACCGCCAACCAAGCTACGTCTTGGTGCTTGTGTGAAAGCTCTGGCGATGAGACATTCTGCCGATATATTTCCAAGTCGGGATGGTGTGTGACTTGGAGGGGAACGTGGAGAGGGTGGTGTTCCCATGTGCCTGCTGCCCTTATCCTTCTAGGCGATGGGGGTCGCCTGTTTTGGAGGTGCTGCTGAACAAGCCTTGGCGAGTTTCTAAATTTTCCAATACTAAAGGGAATAGATTGATTCTAAGTAAGATATTATCAAGTTTGTTTTTATCTCAGAAAGCTTAACATAGCAATGTCTTATCTCAATGGAATCTAACCCACAGCACTGATCATAGCTTCAACTATGCATTCATTGACCTATAGTCAGCATTTTTCAGTTCCGAATACTTTAATTTGACTTGACTATTCCAATGCACTCCTGGCCGGGCTCCCTAGTTCTACATTCCATAAACTTGAGGTCATCCAAAACTCTGCTGCCCGTGTCCTAACTTGCACTAAGTCCCATTCCTACATCACCCCCTGTGCTCGCTGACCGACATTGGCTCGCAGTTAAGCAATGACTCGATTTTAAAATTCTCATATTTATTTTCAAATCCCTCCATGGCCTCGCCCCTCCCTATCTCTGTAATCTCCTCCAGCCCCACAATCTCCCGAGATCTCTGCACTCTGCAACTTCTGGCCTCTTAAGCGTCCCGGATTTCCATCGCTCTACCATTGGCGGCCGTGCCTTCAGCTGCCTGGACCCTAAGCTCCGGAATTCCCTCCCTAAACTCCTCAGTCTCGCTGCCTTTCTTTCCTCCTTTAAGTCGCTGCTTAAAACCTACTTCCATCTACCCTAATATCTCCTTATGTGGCTCGGTGTCAAATACTGTTTGATAACACTCCTGAAATGCGCCTTGGGACGTTTTACTATGTCAAAGATACGATATCAGCCAGTGGCTCAGTGGGTAGCACCCTCGTTTCTGAGTCAGAAGGTTGTGGGTTCAAATCCCACTCCAGGGACCTGAGCATATCAATCGAGGCTGTCACCCCTGGGGAGTTCTGCACTGTCAGAGGGATTTTGGATGAGACATTAAACCAAGGCCCTGTCTGCTCTCTCAGGTGGACGTAAAAGATCCCATGGCACTATTTCGAAGAAGAGCAGGGGGAGTTATCCCTGGTGTCGTGGGGCTGACATTCATCCCTCAATCAACATAACAAAAACAGATTATCTGGTCATTATCACATTGCTGTTTGTGGGAGCTTGCTGTGCACAAATTGGCTGCCACATTACAACAGTGACTCTATTTCAAAAAGTACTTAATTAGCTGGTGGTCGTGAAAGGCACTATATAAATGCGAGTTGTTGTTGTATCAGTGGAAGCGGAGGTGCTCTGTATCTGAATCTGTCCTACATTCCACATTCTGACTTCACGCCTCAACAAACCAAAGTGCCGGAGTTCTGATTCATCTCTTAACAAAAGTTCTGCCGCAATAATGGCGCGGGAAGCTTTGAAGGGAAAGCACAATTTATTAACCTTTCAGGGAGTGACTCTCCGAGACAGACAGACAGGAGGGAGCAGCCCCCTGGCCCAGTCCACGTGCAAGAATTCTCATCGGGCCAGGGGGCCGGGGGATGGGTTTCTGTTTCCTGCCAATTTTCTTCTGAAAAGTGTTCCAATGATCAGGCTTCGCCTGCGGGCCGAAACTTTTGAATGGAGTGAGAATTGCCAAGGGATTGGGAAGCGCAGTGCGTGACGTAACGTCAGGCGGATTGGCTGGAAGTCCTTCAGCCAGATTTTCGCCTTGTGATATATTCACAGAGCACAAGCACACACAGCTTCCTACATGGCAGGCAGCTCTCTCGGAAGCCTCCGGAAATCTGCCTGGGCTGTTTATTATTAACCCTGCACTTGCAGTACACAATATGTCCCCATCCACAGTGTGGAGCTACAAACATTGCAAGCTTACAGACATCAGACATAACACTTCTCCCTCCTTAATGAAGAAGCCATCACAGCAAACATCATACATAACTTTCATGTTTATACATAACACAGGATATAAACTTTTTTTTTCTCCATATTTACAAATTTAACTTTACCACTTGTTTTCTGTTTCGAAGAGGATACCTTCGCTTGCGAACAGAACCTTCCAAACATGGTGTCGAATCTAAACTCATTCGAGGCTCATCCTGAGGAACATTTTCCTCCACGGAATTTCCTTGATTTTCATTTGAACTCACTCTAACTTCAGGCTCTTTGTTTTCCTGACTCGGATTCAGACTTTCATTCTGATTCTCTCCTGGATTTATTTCCAGTACATTGGATTTAGGATTTGCTCCTGGTGTATCAAAACTATCTGATGAGTCAGAAATAATTGAATCATTCCCACCTTCAACTCCTTCCATGTCTGTAGGTAAAATATGATCAATATGAACAAACCTAACCTGTCCATTATCAAACACCTTTACCAAATATGTGCGAGGACCACATATCTTCACCACTCTTCCTGGTAACCACTTTAACCATTTATGGTGATGGTTCTTCACTCTCACCTTCTGGTTTAATTTCACACTTCTCTTTTTTACTCTACCTCTATCATGATTCTCTTTCTGTCTTAATTGTGTCTCTTCTACGGACTGTGCCAAATTTGGCTTTAACAACGAGAATCTGGTTCGTGGATGTCGTTTGAGAAACAACTCTGCTGGTGTTCTACCAGGAGTTGTATGAGGAGTATTTCAATATGTAATCAAAAAATTAGGCAATTTGTGATCCAATGACAACTGTCATTTCCTTGGATTTGGATCTAACCTTTGTTTTATGAGGGCACATTTTACAATTTGTACAGTGCGCTCTGCTGCACCATTTGAAGCAGGATGGTATGGTGGAACCTTGGTATGTTTCACACCATATTTGCTCGTGAATTGTGCAAATTCTTCTGAACGAAATTGTGGTCCATTATCCAAAACAATTTCTTCAGGGAGGCCAAATGAAGAAAATAATTTTCCCAAAATGTCCAATGTTTTACTTGTTGTTATTTTCCACATTGGAAACACCTCAACCCACTTCAAATGGCTATCAATCACAATGAACAATTGTTGTCCTTCTAACTCAGCAAAATCAATATGTAGCCTTTGCCATACCCTGGGAGGCCATTTCCATGGCTGTAATGGTACTGATGGTGATTGCTTGCTTACCGATTGACATGTCGTACACTGACCCACGATGTACTCTATATCTTTATCAAGACCTGGCCACCATAAATAACTGCGTGCAAAACTCTTGGTCAAGCACATTCCCAGGTGCTGGTCATGGAGGTCTCCTAATAATTTGGACCTGAATTTATTTGGTATAACCACTCTTGTACCCTACATGATCCAGCTTTAGCGACTGATAATTCATTCCTATGAATGAAGAATGGATGTGTATCTTTGTCTGTTGCCTGGTTTGGCCATCCATTTGCAATATAATCATACACCTTTGACATCACTGGGTCACGTTTGGTTGCTCTACCAATCTCTTCAGCTGTGACTGGCAGTTCATCAATGTATGAAAAATAAAACACTTCTTCCCTATCGGGTGTAACTTGTGATGGGGAAGGCAATCTAGACATTGCATCAGCATTACTGTGACCAGCTGATCGTCTGTATTCAATATCGTATGTATATGCTGACAAAATCAAAGCCCATCTCTGCATTCGGGCTGCAGCTAATGTTGGAACTGAGGACTTTGGATGGAGGATTGCTGTTGGGGGCTTATGGTCCGTAACGATGGTAAACTTACGACCATACAAGTATTTGTGAAACTTCTTGACCCCAAAAATGAAGGCCAAAGCTTCCCTTTCAATTTGCACATAATTACTCTCACTGGCACTGAGAGTGCGTGAAGCAAAAGCAATTGGTCTCTCCTCCCCACTACTTAATACATGAGAGATTACTGCCCCAACTCCATACAGAGAGGCATCACATGCTAGCTTAATCTCCTTAGATATGTCATAGTGAACTAACATGGTGCTCTCTACCAATTTGTTTTTACACTCCTTGAATGCTGTATCGCATTCTTTTGACCACTTCCAATGGACCTGTTTTTTCAAAAGTTCATTCAGTGGATGTAATACTGTAGCCAAATTTGGTAACAACTTCCCATAATAGTTCAAAAGACCCAAGAATGAACGAAGTTCAGTGACATTCCTGGGAGTGGGTGCATTTCTGATCGCATCCAATTTTTCCATGGTTGGATGTAAACCATCTTTTTCTACTCTGTACCCTAAGTACTCCACTGAGTTTTTAAATTACTCACATTTACAAGCAGACACTCGTACTCTGTGCTTCTCTAGCCGTTTGAGAACTTCATTCAAAATGTTATTATGAATTTGCCTATTTGGTGCTGAAATTAGTATGTCATCCAAATAACATACTATCCCTTCAATACCTTGCAAAATCTGGTTCATCACCCCTTGGAATATGGCAGGGGCAGAAGACACTCTAAACGGTAGCCTATTAAATTGATATAGGCCTAGATGAGTATTTATAGTCAAACATGACTTGGACTCCTCATCAAGTTCAAGCTGTAAGTAAGCATTCGTAGGATCCAGTTTTGAGAAGATCTGACCACCTGTCAGTGTTGTGAACAAATCTTCTATATTCGGCAATGTATTGGGGACATTACCCTCTAGAACCTGGTTTACGGTTACTTTATAATCACCACACAAACTTACCTTACCATCGGACTTAGGTACAACAACAATGGGTGTAGCCCAATTACATCGATCTATCTTACAAATAATGTTCTCAGTCCCTAGTCTTTTGAGTTCTTGCTCAACTTTCTCATTGAGTGCATATGGTATGGAACGTGGCTTGTAGTAAACCGACCTAGTGTCCTTCTGTACCTTGAAGCCTTGGATCGGACTGCCTGTTTCGCAGAACACCTTCGGATACTTCTTGATAACCTCATCCGTTGATGAAAATCTCGCTTCCACACAGAAAATCTTACTCCAATCCAGCTTCAGTGAGCTCAACCAATTTCTTCCTAGTAAGGCAGGCTTGTCTCCTTTCACTACTATTAGAGGCAAGTTCTGAAATTGAACTTTATATTTCACCGGTACGGTGATACGACCTACTACAGGAATTTTCTCTCCCGAGTAGCCTCGCAGCTCTATCTTGGATTTCTCCAGTAGGAAATCACGCAATTTGTCGCGATATAGTGACTCCGGTACTACACTCACGGATGCACACGTGTCAATTTCCATTGGTATCTTGAATCCCGCAACATCTATGTGGATTTTGATGCTTTCCGAATCACTGTCCATTAACCTCGTGCTCCTGATGACGTGTAACTCTAACATCTCCTCGTCCTGTTGTTGTTCTTCCATGCTATGTAGTCTCTTGGGATTTCTACTCATAGCTTTGAACGCTGGACTCATAGCTTTAAAAGCTGGTTTACCCTTCAGTCGGCATGCCTTCGCAAGATGCCCAGACTTCCTGCAGAAGAAACACTCTGCCTTCACGTATGGACAACTTTCAGCAATGTGTTGTCCCAGGCACCTATAGCACGACTTCGACGCTCTGTTAGAATTTCCAGTTTCTGAGACTTTGGGCCCCCACCATCTTTTACTTTGAACCTGCAGGTGATTTACCTCGGTTGACTGACGACCGTAATTATTATTTAATTCTCGGGAATATTGTTCGGCCATGCCCATCGACCTCGCTGTCTGACAAGCAATCTCCAAAGTCAAGTCATTCATCGTCAATAACTTCCTTCTGATCTCATCATTTTTCACCCCACAAACAAAACGATCCCGTAACGCTCGGTTTTGAAAGTTTCCAAAATTACAGTGCATCGCTAGCTTTTTTAATGCAATGATGTAATCACCGATACATTCATTAGTCTTTTGATTCCGAATCCCGAAACGATAGCTTTCAGCAATTTCTAACGGTTTGGGGTTACAGTGCTGCTCCAGCTTTGTCAAAATCTCTTTAAGCGTTGTGTCCTTTGGCTCGTCAGGCACAAGCGATTTATAAGGGTTCATACAATGCCGGACCTGCCTCCGATAAGAAGATCGCTTTCTTACGTTCCAACACAGCCCGGTTCTGGACTGCATTGTCTGGAACTTTGATTATGTTATTTGCAGTGAAATACATTTCTAGCTGATCCACATGCGCTTTAAAACATTCCCGGTTGTGTCTATATTCCCCCAAATATCCGATTACACCTGCCATTTTAATCTCTAGCTGTTCACACCGTGTGCTGTATTTTACCTTGGATTTTGTAGCTTTTTCCAAAGACAGAAACTTCTAAAGTCTCTCTGTCATAAGAACATAAGATGATAAGAATTAGGAACAGGAGTAGGCCATCTAGCCCCTCGAGCCTGCTCCGCCATTCAACAAGATCATGGCTGATCTGGCCGTGGACTCAGCTCCACTTACCCGCCCGCTCCCCATAACCCTTAATTCCCTTATTGGTTAAAAATCTATCTATCTGTGATTTGAATACATTCAATGAGCTAGCCTCAACTGCTTCTTTGGGCAGAGAATTCCACAGATTCACAACCCTCTGGGAGAAGAAATTCCTTCTCAACTCGGTTTTAAATTGGCTCCCCCGTATTTTGAGGCTGTGCCCCCTAGTTCTAGTCTCCCCGACCAGTGGAAACAACCTCTGGCTGAATCCTTCACCAACAAAATTTAAGCTTTGAATCATCCTAAAAATCCCATCTCGTCGCCAACTGTGATATATTCACAGAGCACAAGCACACACAGCTTCCTACATGGCAGGCAGCTCTCTCGGAAGCCTCCGGAAATCTGCCTGGTTCTGTTTATTATTAACCCTGCACTTGCAGTACACAATACGTCCACATCCACAGTGTGGAGCTACAAACATTGCAAGCTTACATTACACTTCTCCCTCCTTAATGAAGAAGCCATCATAGTAAACATCATACATAACTTTCATGTTTATACATAACACAGGATATAAACTTTTTTTTCCCATATTTACAAATTTAACTTTACCACTTGTTTTCTGTTTTCAAGAGGATACCTTCGCTCGCGAACAGAACCTTCCAAACATGGTCTCGAATCTAAACTCATTCGAGGTTCATCCTGAGGAACATTTTCCTCCATACAAGCTTACAGACATTACACGCCTTTTGAGGTTTTTCTGCGAAAAGGGTGGCGATATGTGAAAATGAACGTTTCCGCTGCTCTGCCGATTTCAGGCTGATCTTTCAGCACCAGGGGCACATCGGTAAGGGGGGCATTACACAAATATTTCCGGCACAAAAACCCGAGTTTCGCCAACTTTAGTCTGGGGCTGGGAGCACTGCGAGAGAGGCCTTGGGAGGGAGGAAAAATAAAAACATTCAAAAAAACATTCAAAAAACATTACCAAGACCCTTAACTAACTAATCGCTGCAAAAAAAAAATAAACAAATAAAAATGATAACTTACCTTTTTTGCAGGTTTTCCTACTTACCGCTGCTGGCCGGACTGCACCGACAGGTTTGATCTGTCGCTGTTCTGGGCGCGGCGTGCGGGTCGGGAGAGTGCCGAAACTCGGACGGTAACGCAGTCCGCGGCGTTACACGTCCGGCGCGGCTCTCCCCGGTGGTACGTTCCATCGCCACCGCAAACAAGGAGCCGAGGATCGCGCCCGGGCTTTGCGACCGGGTTTCACCGCAGAGGGTCAAATCGCCGCGAAAAGCCGATCGCAAACCCCTCGAAAATCCGGCCGCTTTTCTTTCCGTAATTCAAAAGAAAAACTGTTCTCGGGATGTCGGCACATTCCTTGCCCATGCCTAGTTGCCCTGCTTACAACTGAGATGCGTGCTTCTCTTCAGTGTAGGGTGGCCTGGCGTCTTCAGCAATCGAAGATCAATCTCCCGGATACTGCTGTGAGCAACACCCAGGAGAAAAATCGTTGGGGGCAATAAACAATTAAAAATAGAAATTTTGAACACTTTTATTTATCAGTTATAAAAATATTGTGATATAGGCAAAAAAAAAAGACTGTTTGACTGATGTCCAGAATTATCCAGTTGGGTAATGAAGAGTCTGTTCGCATTCCAATGGGTCGGGGGAAGGCGGGGCCTCGCGAGGATGGACATGTTGGGCGGCCAATGGTGGGAGTGCGGTGGAGGGGTGGTTGGAGGCAGGAGGTCATGTGCTGAAACCTCCAGGAATACGGTCAACCCAGAGTTGACAACCCTCCTTCAGTGGCCATTGAGAGTCACCCACATATAGTGGGACTAGAGTTCCTCGTAGGTCTGGCTGGGTGGGGGTGGCAGGTTCCTTCCCTGAAGGATGTGAGTGAACCAGTTAGGTTTTGTATGACAATCCAGCCTTATATGGTCATGTTTTTTCTTAGTGCCAGTTTCAATTTTCCATGGTGGAATTTGAACTCACAACGTCTGTATTATGTAAGAACATAAGAAAGAGGAGCAGGAGTAGGGCCATACAGCCCCGCGAGCCTGCTCCACCATGGCTGATCTGATCATGGTCTCAGCTCCACTTCCCCGCCCGCTCCCCATAACCCCTTATTCCCTTATCGTTTAAGAAACTGTCTATTTCTGTCTTAAATTTATTCAATGACCCAGCCTCCACAGATCTCTGAGGCAGGGAATTCCATAGATTTACAACCCTCTGAGAGAAGAAATTTCTCCTCATCTCAGTTTTAAATGGGCGGCCCCTTATTCTAAGATTATGCCCCCTAGTTCTAGTCTCCCCCATCAGTGGAAACATCCTCTCTGCATCCACCTTGTCAAGCCCCCTCATAAGCTTATACGTTTCAATAAGATCACCTCTCATTCTTCTGAATTCCAATGAGTAGAGGCCCAATCTATTCAACTATTCCTCATAAGTCAAACCCTTCATTCCCGGATTGTTGGCACAGAACCAAAAATCTTCTTCTTCTTCTTAGGTGGTCCCTTGTATCGAGGATGACTTGCTGCCACGCCAAAAAGGGATGAACTCAATGAGTTCAATGAAGGACCTACTATTCCAGGTCCCGAACTGCATATTGAAGGGTGGAAGATGCCTGTGCGTGGATTTGTTTTAATGTGCGGTGGCCGTTGCACACCAGCCACCACACGGACTTGGTCTTGGTCCAGTGGCAAGGGTTACCCCTGTTTATATTCGACAATATCAAGCCTGACGTTGCCCTCATTTGCAATCCACACTCGTGCCCTTCTGTAATCAGAACGTTTCTCATTTCCTTTCGCTAAACCAGAAGGCCTTCAGGCCAATGGTAGTGTGACGACCATTGTCCCCGCCGGCTGACATCAGCTAAGGCAGCACGGACAGGAGACCAATCTTAGAACCTTCATAGAAACATAGAAAGTAGGTGCAGGAGTAGGCCATTCAGCCCTTCGAGCCTGCACCGCCATTCAATAAGATCATGGCTGATCATTCCCTCAGTACCCCTTTCCTGCTTTCTCTCCATACCCCTTGATCCTTTTAGATGTAAGGGCCACATCTAACTCCCTTTTGAATATATCTAACGAACTGGCCTTAACAACTTTCTGTGCTAGAGAATTCTACAAGCTCATAATTCTCTGAGTGAAGAAGTTTACATTGAAACATAGAAACATAGAAATTAGGTGCAGGAGCAGGCCATTCGGCCCTTCGAGCCTGCACCACCATTCAATAAGATCATGGCTGATCATTCAACCTCAGTACCCCTTTCCTGCTTTCTCTCCATCCCTTTGGCCATAAGGGCCATATCTAACTCCTCATCTCGGTCCTAAATGGCTTACACCTTATCCTTAGACTGTGACCCCTGGCTGTGGACTTACCCAACACTGGAAACAATCTACCCTGTCCAATCTCGTCTGAATTTTATATGTTTCTATGAGATCCCCTCGCATTCTTCTAAATTCCAGTGAATATAAGCCTAGTCGATCCAGCCTTTCTTCATATGTCAGTCCTGCCATCCCGGGAATCAGTCTGGTGAACCTTCGCTGCACTCCCTCAATAGCAAGAATGTCCTTCCTCAGATTAGGAGACCAAAACTGTACACAATACTCCAGGTGTGGCCTCAACAAGGCCCTGTACAACTGCAGCAAGACCTCCCTGCTCCAATACTCAAGCTTCCTGCTGTATACGACTCAGTTAGCCACTGCCTTGCGTGTAGAATGCTAGGGAGGGGGGGCGGCGGGGGGGGGCAAAGTTCCCCACCTCGCCTCACATCTGTTGTCCGCTAAAACACTTGCCAGGCTACCGCTGGAGTACTGCGTGCAGTTCTGGTCACCACATTACAGGAAAGATGTGATTGCACTAGAGAGGGTGCGGAGGAGATTTACAAGAATACAAAAGCAAAATACTGCAGGTGCTGGAATCTGAAATAAAAACAGAAAATGCTGGAAATACTCAGCGGGTCAGGCAGCATCTGTGGAGAGAGAAACAGAGTTAACGTTTCAGATCGAAGACCCTTCGTCAGAACTGGAAAAAGTTAGAGATGTGACAGGTTTTTAAGCAAGTGCAGGGGCAGGGAAAGGTGGGTAGGGGCAGAAAGAACAAAAGGGAAGGTCTGTGATTGGGTGGAAGGCAGGAGAGATTAGAGAGACAAAAGGGATGATGGTGCGAGGCAAAAGGAGATGGTAATGGGACAAGTAAAGAAACAAAAGATGAGTTTAGAGAGGGTGTAAATGGAGATGGCAGAATCACCAACAGCTGCCGTGGGAAAGAGAGGAAAAAACAAAGAAAAGGGAAAATAAATAGAGGCCGTGGTTATGGTCTGAACTTGTTGCACTCCCTTCAAATGCCCCCGTTACCCCCGGCTGTGCCACATTTATGCCCGAGCGGCGAATTGAAAACCTTCACTAACCCTGGGCCTTTGTGGAACCACAGCGACTGTCTGTTGACATCAACATTTTGCTAGACTTAAGGCAAAGTAAAATATCCTAAAGCTGACAGGAGGTCCTGGGAATCAGCGGGCTAACCTCCTGGAAAAATCACTTCTACAGTGTTAATAAACACAGTCCGGCAAGAGGTGGCAGTCAGCTTCCTAACTATTATTTTAATAATAACTTTTATTTATATCGCGCCTTTAACGTAGTAAAAGGTCCTAAGGCCTGCTGACACATGGAAGGTATGATGCAGTAGGTGCGGCGGGAGATCGTGGCGGAGGTTCGGCGAATGTTTGTGGCGGAGGAGCGGCGAGAGATAGTGGCGGAGGTGCGGCGAATGAGGGTACGGGGCCCAGAAGAGGCGAGGGCCCAGGGGCAGCACGGGCCCAGCCCACACTGCGATAAGTGTGCACACTAGGTCCGTGCAGCAGAGCAGGTCTCCAGTCGACCTGGTTAATCCTTGCCACTGGATAAAGGCCTAGCTCGGTCAAGCCTGTGTGGTGGCTGATGTGCAACGGTCACCACACGTTAAAAAAATCCACGCACAGACATCTTCCACCCCCTCAACTGGAGTTCAGGACTGGGACATCGGGTCCTTCATTCAAACATCTGTGAACTCATGTGGAATCAAGTCATCCTCGCTTCGAGGGACCGCCTATGATGATGATGATGATGCAGTATTTAAGCGGGACCAGCTAGGTGTTGAGAAACTTGCAGCGAGCCATGTAATTTGCAAATCGAGTTACTCCTTCCAAGAAATGAAAAGCAAAAGAAAAAAAACTGGGCTGGTCCTGATTTTATATCAAACAGATGGTCAGGGAAGAGATTGAGCCCAAAGGTGATTGGGCCGCTCGAGGAAGATTAGTTTTACACATGACTTGGGATGGGACTGACCTCTGTGTTCACCAGGAACCGCCCGAGCTAAATTCCCCGCTGGTTTTTTTTTAGCCTGGTGTTGTGTGCGCTAAACTTGTCACAGGGCGCCGAAGACCTTGTTGGCAGCAGGGGATTGCGAAAAGTTCAATTCCAGTGCTGGTGTTTCCCCTGCCTTCCCCCCTCCTTTGGGGATGGGGTGGGGGAGGGGGGAGGGGGTGGGGGAAGGGGGAGTGGGGAGGAGCGAAGGGGGTGGGAGCCGGTAATGGATCAGCTGCCTACCACTGTTTTTCTTCTAATTTTTTTGGCACTGCGTGGCCTCTTTAAGGGACTGGGCCGGCCATTCAGAATACCGCGTATGCGCGTTTTTTTTGCATTGACAAGCCAGCAAGTGTTGGATCCGTAGAACGCTGCGTGGCTCCGCTGCTTAAAGGGAATATTGCAGCCTTTTAATGGGAACAAGAATCGGGCGGGGGGTACAAGGCATCTACTACTGTCTGCTATTTGTCACCACCGAAGTTAAATTTCACGCCTCCATAACCCAGGCCGACACTCCCAGTGCAGTGCTGAGGGAGTGCTGCACTATCAAAGGTGCCATCTTTCAGATGAGACATTAAACTGAGGCCCCGTCTGCTCTCTCAGGTAGACGTAAAAGATCCCTTGGCACTATTTCGAAGAGCAGAGGAGTTTTCCCCAGTGTCCTGGGCCAATATTTATCCCTCAATCAACGTCAATAAAACAAATGATCTGGTCATTATAACATTGCTGTTTGTGGGAGCTTATTGTGTGCAATATTAGCTGCCGCGTTTCCTTCATTAAACAGTGACTACACTTCAAAAAGTACTTCATTGGGCTGTAAAGCGCTATGGGACGTCCTAAGGCGCTATATATATGCAAGCCTTTATGAATTAAGTTTACATGCTTTTTTGGGTTATGGTGCATTGCAGGTTATATGTTACTTACAGTTATGTATAGTGAAGTGTAAGGGGTGGTTTTCAGGGGGTCAGCTTTCCCTTCTGACTTTATATGAGCGGTTTCGAATCACTCCCACACCCTTGGTTCTAGACTCTGGAATTATGAAAGGACTGTGACAGACTTGGACAGACAATCGGTTTCAAGGTAGGAAGCAGGTATGGCTTTATTGTGTTTAAAAAGAAGTAAAAGGCACACCTTTAATAACACACAAAGAATAGTGATACCAATACACACTGAGGGGTACAACACATTGAATAAATTGTCAAAATACAGCCTGTGGGGAAAAGAATACTGCTTAAACTCTAAATGGGGTAAAGAGGAGAATGCAGATACATTTACACAAGTTATCCCAGCCTCCCCCCTCCCAATACCCCTAACTAACTAAGTTATAGCTCTGGGGGTTCAGGGGGTTATGCTCACCAATCCCTTTTGACAGTTGCCAGTGAATCACAGTTTTGGGGTTCACTGCACGTGGCCTTCTAGGCGAGCCGTACCCCGGACGGAGGAGAGGACTTCGTACTGTGTAGCCTTCAGTTGGGGTGAGTCCGCTAATGCGGTAAGTCGCGTTTTGGATGTATGGGGTAAGTACCCACTTTCTTTGGTTAGGAATAGTTTTAGTTAGTCATTTTAGGTAATTTCTCACCCATTGGTCATTCAGAAGTAGATTGTAGAGTGGAAATAAATGTCGATTCTTCGGTTTTTGCTGAGTTGGTTTCGGTTGGTCGTTTCGCTGGTTGTGGTGGCCCGGGTTGTCAATTTGGTTGCTGACAACCTTCCATTTCGTAGGCCTCTTGCTGTCAGTGTGCTCGGTCAATCCTTGATGGTTTCTTGTAGTTTTCTCCACTATTTCATTTCTTCACTCCCCACCTCCTGCTGCTTGTAGTTTTCCCTTGTAAAACTGGGAATAGATATACCCCAAAAAGGCTTCCTTATCTCCCGCCAACTCTGGCCCAGCTCTTTGTTTCAAGGGAGTTGCTCATTAGTTTTGAGCTCTCTTCTTTGTCAGAATTTGGTGGGCTCGTTTGGCAGTAATTTGATTATGATGTGGTAACGTGGAAAATCACCAGTTGGCATTGTTGAAGCAGTGTTTAAACTCTTGGGCTGTTTGGCTGGGTTCGTAATTTCTATAGGTCTATTTGCACATGCATGCCAATAATGGTCTCCGGTGATTAGCCTGATAGCTCTTGATACGTTTATGTCCTAGGGAGCGAATTTTTATGCCTCACAGTTCTTGTTAGTTATCGATTGACTCATTCTCCCAGACAAATTGAATTAGCTCCAATACCCAATTCCTGAGTGAAGTCCCACCCTCTGTTCTGGCAGTCTCTTTCAACATGTTCATTTAGAGATCTTAAACTTGTAAAGCTCTTAGGTATCTTCCTCAGAGTTTTTCCTAGGATACCAAAATGTTCATCGAGTTCCAAATTAAATTCCCTTTCCTATGTGCCCAAACACTGGGGGGGGGGGGGTCTCCATGAATGCATCCCCTTTTATCCCATGCAGGCGTCGTCTGCCCTTTAAACTCATTTTAAAAGTCCAGAAAGGGATTCTTCTCCTCTGCAGGGGAAAGGTACAAGGAATCTTTGCGAAATATTAGTAAATTCTACAGAAGATATTACACTTCATTAATCCTAGGTTTTGAGGGTTAGGGTATTGTCCTTGATACATAGGAACATAGGAGCAGGTGGAGGTCATTCGGTCCCTCGAGCCTGTTCTGTCATTCAATGAGATCATGGCTGATCTGTATCTCAACTCCATGTACTCGCCTGGGTTCCGTAACCCTTAATACCCTTACCCAGCAAAATCTCAGTACTTCTACATTACAACAGTGTCTACACTTCAAAAGTACTTCATTGGCTGTAAAGCGCTTTGGGACGTCCTGAGGTCACGAAAGGCGCTATATAAATGCAAACCTCCCTTGTTCTTTTTTCGACGGCCGGAGATGGTTGAAGAGGGTTGTTCAGAAGGCTCTCTGAGCACTGAGTGAGGGTGAGGTGCAGTCTCCCCGGGTGCTCATGCCGGGGAGTGTGATGCGAGGATCTCCTTGGTGAGCTGATGGTCCCGTGTCTGGGCTGGAAAGTCAGGTGGATCTGCAGGGAAGGAGCCTGTGCTTCATGGAATCTCTCCAGTTCTGGTCCCGGCTCGGAGGTCAGAGAAATAAGTGAAACACCGTTACACCGTGTCAGTCTACCTAGTGTCTGGCTGCCCAGCCTCCCACCTTGCACCCTCTGTAAACTTGGGTTTACCCTGCTGTCCATTTCCTAAACCACACCAAGTCCCGTTCACCCATCGCCCCTCCATGAACATGAGGATGATAATTTAACATGCCTCAAATGTTAAATTCTCATCCTCACGTTCAAATCCCTCTGTAGCTTCGGCCCTCCCTATCTCTGTTCTTTCTCCCCCCTCCCCCCCCACCCCCTGCCATGCGATGTTCCTGCATTCACTGCACCAAAGATAAATAGTCTCTGGAACAGGAAAATCGGGCCCTTGGGTACAGGAAAGGTGGGCGGCGAGAAATTTAACAAATAGTTTTCAGAAGCTGTCAGTGTTGAATGCCACTCAAAGGACAATTCTGCAGCCAATTAGAATCGTGCCTAATTGGGGAGATCAAGAATTAATGAATTTCATGACAATTGAAGAAGATAGCTTTGGATGTGAGTAAGCCTGGGGACTGGAGCATGGCACTGCTTGATTGGGAATCGGGATGTCATGGTGTGATGTTTCTGACAGGTTGATAATCATCACCTTTAAAAATGCATCACACCAGAGCAGATATTGTAAAAGCTGACATCTCGACTCTCTGCTAGTTACTGTATCTTAAAACAGCACGGGTCTTTCATGCAGATACAGTGCTAACAGTCACATGATTAATACCCGCAATAAAACTCGATTTAAAGTCACACTCCCCCTTCGCTATTTAAAGTCACACTCCCCCTTTCTCTATTTAAAGTCACACTCCCCCTTTCTCTATTTAAAGTCATACTCCCCCTTTCCCTATTTAAAGTCACATTCCCCTTTTCCTATTTAAAGTCACACTCCCCCTTTCTCTATTTAAAGACACACTCACCTTTCTCTATTTAAAGTCACAGTCCCCCTTCTCTATTTAAAGACACACTCCCCCTTCTCTATTTAAAGACACACTCCCCTTTCTCTATTTAAAGTCACACTCTACTTTCTCTATTTAAATTCACACTCCCCCTTTCTCTATTTAAAGACACACTCTACTTTCTCTATTTAAAGTCACACTCCCCCTTTCACTTCTTCTTAGGCAGTACCCCGGAGTCGAGGGTGACTTGCTTGCACACTAATATGAGTTCGAAGGTGACTAATGCGAGATCTACAGACTCTGTCACAGGTGGGGCAGGTGGTGGTTGGAGGGACGGGTGGGTGGGGTGCTTGGTTTGCCGTGCGCTCCTTCCGCCGTTTGTACTTGGCTTCCGCGTGCTCCCTTTCTCTGTTTAAAGCCGTTCTACATGCTGCTCCAACCCCTGGTGTGCCCGATGTCGGAGTGCTGGATGCTCAGTGTTTTCACAAGAAGGGGGAAAAGTACACCGAGCCTATCGCTGCTTCTTCACCCAAACGTCAAGGTTTCCCCTGTTACCGTCTGACCAGCACGCGCTCACCTTTCATTCCCCGCCCATTCAATCAGGTCATCTGAAAATTACTCACTCGTTCTCCGCTTTTCATTTCAAACCAGCACAAGGGAGCATTATCTGATGGAAAGAATCAAGATTCAGGTCAGCGTCTGTAGTTGAACTCTCCTTCACCCGCTCCAATTATTGTCATGTAGTGTGAAACATGTTTGCAATTTTTCTTCTAACGATTTTTCCTTTTTTTAAAAACTTAAATTAAAACCATGCATAGTTTCTAAAGCCAGGATTTAGAGCCCTGCAGCCCGCGAGTTTAATTCATGGAATGCCAAAGATTTTGAGAATGACGAGGATGAAAACAGAGATTTTTGTTAAATGAACTGCAGCTGACCTTTCTGGTGAAATCTGCTCCCAACAAATGAAAAGAGAAAGACTTGCATTTATACAGCATCTTACATGTCCTTTACAGCCAACGAAGCACTTTCTGAAGTGTAGTCGCTGTTGTAATGTAGGAAACGCAGCAGACAGTCTGCGCACAGCAAGCTCCCACAAATAGCGATGTGATAATGATCGGATAATCTGTTTTTGTTATGGTGATTGATGGATAAATATTGGCCCCCAGGGCACCGGGGATAACTCCCCTGCTCTTCTTCGAAACAGTGCCGTGGGATCTTCCACATCCACCTGAGGGGCCTCGGTTTAACGACTCATACGGAAGACGGCACCTCCGACAGTGCAGCGCTCCCTCAGCACTGCACTGGGAGTGTCAACCTAGAATTTTGTGCTCAAGTCCCTAGAGTGGGACCTGAACCCACAACCTTTTGACTCAGAGGCGAGAGTGCTACCCACTGAGCCACGGCTGACGGAGAAACTTCTCAGCATTCAGCGGGAGTCACAAACCGAAGACTGCTATATCCCGCCCTCCTGCTTCAGAACACCAAGCTTGTTGTAGGGACAGAGCTGATAGATTGTGGCCCAGGTCACAGCACCTCCTGCTGGAGGGTTTGAATTACATAAGAGTAGGAATAAAAGTAAAAAAAGCAAGACTTTATATAGCGCCTGGTCATACAGTCATTTGCTGTCTGTGGGATTGTGCTATGCACAAATTGGCTGCAGCATTTGCTTACAAAACAATGATTACACATCAAAGGTAACTTATTTGCGATACAGTGCTTCCGGGACTCCCTGAGAAGGTGCTAAGGCGCTATATAAATGCACGGTTACCCTTTCTATCTGGATGATATAATTTACAAAACAAATAATCTCTAATTCATTGCAGTTCATCAGTGTTATTATCGCTCTTTGAATTACACTGCAGTCAATCATTCATTTCAGTCACACCCCAATTGTTAATAGGTATTAAGCGCATTATGATTAGCATTTTAATCACATTACAGCGAATTATTTATTTTCAAAGTAGAACTGGAGCTCTGAGAGTGACATATTGTGCAGTCGGTGTTTCGAAAGGATTTGATTTCAAGGATGTGATGGACGTCTTTCACAGAGGGATTAAAAGCGCGAGTTGGGGTTGGCCGTACTGAGGGAGTGCTGCACTACTGGAGGGGTAGTACTGAGGGAGCGCCGCACTGTTGGAGTGGCGGTACTGAGGGAGGGCTGCACTGTCGGAGGGACAGTACTGAGGGAGCACCGCACTGTCGGAGGGGCAGTACTGAGGGAGCGCCGCACTGTCGGAGGGGCAGTACTGAGGGAGTGCTGCACTGTCGGAGGGCAGTACTGAGAGAGCACTGCACTGTCGGAGGGGCAGTACTGAGGGAGCGCCGCATTGTCGGAGGGGCAGTACTGAGGGAGTGCTGCACTGTCGGAGGGCAGTACTGAGAGAGCACTGCACTGTCGGAGGGGCAGTACTGAGGGAGCGCCGCATTGTCGGAGGGGCAGTACTGAGGGAGTGCTGCACTGTCGGAGCGCAGTACTGAGTGAGCACTGCACTGTCGGAGGGGCAGTACTGAGGGAGCGCCGCACTGTCGTAGGGGCAGTACTGAGGGAGTGCTGCACTGTCGGAGGGCAGTACTGAGGGAGCACTGCACTGTCGGAGGGCAGTACTGAGGGCGCACTGCACTGTCGGAGGGCCAGTACTGAGGAAGTGCTGCACTGCTGGAGAGGCCGTACTGCAAGAATACAGCATTGTCGGAGGGGCAGTAATGGGGGAGCGCTGACTGTCGGAGGACAGTACTAAGGGAGTGCTGCACTGTTAGAGGGCAGTACTGAGGGAGCGCAGCAGTCGGAGGGGCAGTACTGAGGGAGTGCCACTCCGTCGGAGGGACTGTACTGAGGGAGGGCTGCACTGTCGGAGGTCAGTACTGAGGGAGGGCTGCACTGTCGGAAGGCAGTACTGAGGGCGCGCTGCACTTTCGGAGGGGCAGTACTGAGGGAGTGCTGCACTGTCAGAGGGACAGTACTGAGGGAATGCTGCACTGTCAGAGGGGCAGTACTGAGAGAGGGCTGCACTGTTGGAGGGACAATACTGAGGGAGCGCTGCAGTCGGAGGGGCAGTACTGAGGAAGTGCTGCACTGCTGGAGGGGCAGTACTGCAAGAGTACTGCACTATCGGAGGGGCAGTAAGGGAGGAGCGCTGGACTGTCGGAGGGGCAGTACTGAGGGAGCACTGCACCGTCGAAGGGGCAGTACAGAGGGAATGCTGCACTGCTGGAGGAGAAGTACTGCAAGAGTACTGCACTGTCGGAGAGGCAATAATTGGGGAGTGCTGCACTGTCGAAGGGGCAGTACTGAGGGAGCACTGCAGTGTCGGAGGGACAGTGCTGAGGGGGCGTTGCACAGTCGGAGGGGCAGTACTGAGGGAGCGTTGCACTGTCGGGGGGCTGTACTGAGGGCGTGCTGCACTGTCGGAGGGGCAGTACTGAGGGAGCACTGCACTGTCGGAGGACAGTACTGAGGGAGTGCTGCACTGTTGGAGGGGCAGTACTGAGGGAGTGCCACTCTGTCGGAGGGTCAGTACTGAGGGAGGGCTGCACTGTCGGAGGGGCAGTACTGAGGGAATGCTGCACTGTCGGAGGGGCACTACAGAGGGAGTGCTGCACTGTCGGAGGGACAGTACTGAGGGAGTGCTGCACTGCTGGAGGGGCAGTACTGCGAGAGAGCTGCACTGTCGGATGGACAGTACTGAGGATGTGCTACACTGTCGGAGGGGCAGTTTTTTCAGGATGCAATATTAAACTGAGGCCCCATCTGCCCTCTCAGGTGGATGCTAAAGATTCCATGGCCATTGTGTTGAAGATGAGCAGGGGTGTTACCCCTGGTGTCCTGGCCAATAATTATCCCTCAATCAACATCACTAAAAAAACAGATGATCTGGCCATTATCACATTGCAGTTTGTGGGAGCTTGCTGTGCGCAAATTGGCTGCCGCGTTTCCCACATTACAACAGTGATTGCACCTTAAAAGTACTTCATTGGCTGCAACGCGCTATAGGTCGTCTTGAGATTGTGAAAGGCTAGCTATATTAATGCTAGTTCAAACACGTTTTTTCATTTTAGTATCCAAGGACTATTTCACCATGGGTGCATAGCAGCTCACCACAAACATGTGCTTTCCATTGTGAGTCATCAAATAGTGATCACAAGCAGGACGCTTGGTGGATTTAACTCTTCCCTGACCCTGGGTTGCTGAACACAGTTGCATACAGATTGACCATTAGAGCATCAAGCTGACTGCGTCTCTCCTCCCAGTGCCTACTTCTGAGCATTCACTGACCGAAATCAGCCCGGGGTAGAACAGAGAAGGCTGAGGGGTGAACTAACAGACGTCTTTAAAATTACGAAGGGGTTTCGATAGGCTAGACATAGAGAGAAGGTTTGTGCTTGTGAGGGAGACCAAATCTGAGGATCGTCAATGTAAGATCTGCACTGTCGTGTATTCAACCAGCATTGTAACCCATGTATAATATGACCTAAGTTGTATACTGTGAGAACAATGACCACTAGGTGGGAGACACTCCTAACCTGGACCTTCAGGTATGAAAGGGAAAGCTCCACCCATCTTCATCACTTGAGTGCTAAAGAATAAAGGACAGGTCACAGACTGACCTTCTCTCAAGCATGGGCCTCGTGTGCATTTATACTGTATAGTAAGGACGTATCAATGGTGACGAGGAACTGGGATTTAAACCACGCGAGCATGGCCACTAGTAGAACAGACGAGAGGTACTGTGTTAAGGAATGGTTGGGACAGAGATTCATAGAAACATAGAAACATAGAAAATAGGTGCAGGAGTAGGCCATTCGGCCCTTCTAGCCTGCACCGCCATTCAATGAGTTCATGGCTGAACATGCAACTTCAGTACCCCATTCCTGCTTTCTCACCATACCCCTTGATTCCCCTAGTAGTAAGGACTTCATCTAACTCCTTTTTGAATATATTTAGTGAATTGGCCTCAACAACTTTCTGTGGTAGAGAATTCCACAGGTTCACCACTCTCTGGGTGAAGAAATTCCTCCTCATCTCGGTCCTAAATGGCTTCCCCCTTATCCTTAGACTGTGTCCCCTGGTTCTGGACTTCCCCAACATTGGGAACATTCTTCCTGCATCTAACCTGTCTAACCCCGTCAGAATTTTAAACGTTTCTATGAGGTCCCCTCTCATTCTTCTGAACTCCAGTGAATACAAGCCCAGTTGATCCAGTCTTTCTTGATAGGTCAGTCCCGCCATCCCGGGAATCAGTCTGGTGAACCTTCGCTGCACTCCCTCAATAGCAAGAATGTCCTTCCTCAGGTTAGGAGACCAAAACTGTACACAATACTCCAGGTGTGGCCTCACCAAGGCCCTGTACAATTGTAGCAACACCTCCCTGCCCTTGTACTCAAATCCCCTCGCTATGAAGGCCAACATGCCATTTGCTTTCGTAACCGCCTGCTGTACCTGCATGCCAACCTTCAATAACTGATGTACCATGACACCCAGGTCTCTTTGCACCTCCCCTTTTCCTAATCTGTCACCATTCAGATAATAGTCTGTCTCTCTGTTTTTACCACCAAAGTGGATAACCTCACATTTATCCACATTATACTTCATCTGCCATGCATTTGCCCACTCACCTAACCTATCCAAGTCGCTCTGCAGCCTCATAGAATCCTCCTTGCAGCTCACACTGCTACCCAACTTAGTGTCATCCGCAAATTTGGAGATACTACATTTAATCCCCTCGTCTAAATCATTAATGTACAGTGTAAACAGCTGGGGCCCCAGCACAGAACTTTGCGGTACCCCACTAGTCACTGCCTGCCATTCTGAAAAGTCCCCATTTACTCCTACTCTTTGCTTCCTGTCTGACAACCAGTTCTCAATCCATGTCAGCACACTACCCCCAATCCCATGTGCTTTAACTTTGCACATTAATCTCTTGTGTGGGACCTTGTCGAAAGCCTTCTTAAAGTCCAAATATACCACATCAACTGGTTCTCCTTTGTCCACTCTACTGGAAACATCCTCAAAAAATTCCAGAAGATTTGTCAAGCATGATTTCTCTTTCACAAATCCATGCTGACTTGGACCTATCATATTACCTCTTTCCAAATGCACTGCTATGACATCCTTAATAATTGATTCCATCATTTTACCCACTACCGATGTCAGGCTGACCGGTCTGTAATTCCCTGTTTTCTCTCTCCCTCCTTTTTTAAAAAGTGGGGTTACATTGGCTACCCTCCACTCCATAGGAACTGATCCAGAGTCAATGGAATGTTGGAAAATGACATTGTTAAAACAGCACACAGTTCTCCAGGCAGACAAGGGCAGTCAGGCATGCCCCAACATGTAGTCGAACCCAGAGGGGGAGTTCGACAGAGACAATGGCAAGTTGAACGGCGATTCACGCCATTGCAAGGGACAATGCGGCCAGTAATGGGGCCATCAACACCTGTTAATGGTGCACTCAAGGACAGTCACTGGGGCAGTCAGGGACGATCGACTGGCAAGGAACCTTTTGTTTCCACCAGCAGCTCATGTTGGAGGCGTGGAGGCACACACTCAGCTGGAGTTTGCAGAGATGAGCAAAATACCTGCAGAAATTGCAGAAATGAACGCTGGGGGAAATCGCTGGAAGCTGAAGTTCAGTGAGTTCATGTGGAGCACGTATACAGTTCATATACCAGGACGCCACTCATAATGATGAAAGTGCTCCTCAATGGCATCCCAGTTCAATGGAGCTACACACGGGGGCCAGCCAGTCCTTGATGGGTATCAAACAGTTCGAAAAGTTGTTGGCGTCCAAGGCCAGGAGGCCAAAATTATCGCCGATTGACGCACAGCTACGGACTTACACAAAGCAGATCATTCCGGTGCTAGGCAGTGCCACGGTAGTCGTGACCCACAAAGATTCGGAGAACAGGTTGCCACTCTGGATTGTCCCGGGGGACGGTCCCGCACTACTGGGGAGAAGTTGGCTTGCTGTCATGAACTAGAAATGGGGCGATGTCAATGCAATTTCCTCTGTGGAGCGAGTATCATGCTCACAGATCCTGGACAAATTTGACTCATTATTTCAACCCGCATCGGCACTTTCATGGGGGCCAAGGTAGCGATTCACATAAACCCGGATGCCAGGCCAGTACACCACAAGGCCAGAGCGGTGCCGTACATGATGCGGGAAAAAATAGAATGCGAATTGGACCGCCTGCTGAGGGAAGGCATCATCTCGCCAGTCGAATTCAGTGACTGGGCGAGCCCGATTGTGCCGATGCACAAGGCAGATGGGTCGGTCAGGATATGTGGTGATTACAAGGCCACCATCAATCGGGTGTCACTCCAAGACCAGTACCCGCTACCGAGAGCGGAGGACCTCTTTGTGATGCTATCCGGTGGCAAACTTTTTTCAAAATTGGACCTGACCTCAGCTTACATGACCCAGGAGCTGGCGAGTGAGTCGAAGAAGCTGACCACTATCACGACACACAAGGGGTTGTTTGAGTACAACAGATGTCCGTTCGGGATTCGCTCGGCCGCCGCGATCTTCCAACGAAATATGGAAAGCCTCCTCAAGTCGATTCCAGGGATGGTGGTTTTTCAGGACGACATCCTCATCACGGGTCACGATACTGAAGAACACCTCCACAACCTGGAGGAGGTGCTACGCAGACTGGACCGGTTAGGGCTGCGACTGAAAAAGGCGAAGTGCTTCTTCCTAACTCCAGAGGTAGAATTCCTGGGGATGAGGGTAGCAGCAGATGTGATCAGCCCTACTGCATCCAAGACAGAAGCGATCCAGAGAGCACCCAGACCCCGTAACACGATGGAGCTGCGTTCGTTCCTGGGGCTCCTGAACTATTTTGGTAACTTTCTTCCCAAATTGAGCACGCTTCTAGAGCCGCTACACGTGCTCCTACGCAAAGGTCATGAATGGGTTTGGGGGGACAGCCAGGAAAGGGCTTTTAATAGAGCACGCAATTTGTTATGTTCCAACACTCTGTTAACACTATACGACCCATGTAAGAAACTTGTGTTAACGTGCGATGCGTCGTCCTATGGTGTCGGGTGTGTGTTGCAGCATGTCAATGTCAAGGGTCAGTTACAGCCGGTAGCTTAGGCCTCCAGGAGTCTGTCCCAGGCAGAAAGGGGTTACAGGATGGTAGAAAAGGAGGCGTTCGCATGTGTATATGTGGTTAAGAAAATGCACCAGTACCAGTTTGGCAGGAAATTTGAGCTGGAGACAGATCACAAACCCCTAACGTCCCTTTTGGCCGACAACAAGGCCATAAATGCAAACGCATCGGCCCACATACAGAGGTGGGCACTCACGTTAGCTGCCTATGACTACACAATTCGGCACAGACCGGGCACAGAAAACTGCGCCGATGCACTCAGCAGGCTCCCAGTAGCCACCACTGAGGGGGCTACCGAGCATGCTGCTGAGATGGTCATGGCTGTTGAAGCTTTCGGAAGCAAAGGCTCACCCGTGACAGCCTGTCAGATTAAAGTCGGGACAAATAGAGACCCAGTATTGCCTCTAGTCAAGAAATGTGTCCTGAATAGGGACTGGGCAGCCACGTACGGGGCATGCCCTGAGGAATTTAAACCATTTAAAAGGCGCAGGGATGAACTCTCGATTCAGGCCGATTGCCTACTGTGGGGAAACCGCGTAGTCATGCCCCAGATGGGCAGAGAGGTGTTCATCAGAGAACTCCACAATGAGCACCCGGGCATTGTCATGATGAAGGCAATTGCCAGGTCACACGTTTGGTGGCCAAGGATAGACGCAGATCTGGAACTTTGTGTTCGCAGGTGCAACATGTGTGCCCAGCTGGGCAATGTGCCCAGGGAAGCCC
This sequence comes from Pristiophorus japonicus, assembly GCF_044704955.1. Classification (NCBI taxonomy): domain Eukaryota; kingdom Metazoa; phylum Chordata; class Chondrichthyes; family Pristiophoridae; genus Pristiophorus; species Pristiophorus japonicus. Next base: position 196,806,392 of record NC_091988.1, read on the forward strand.
CCCTTAGCCCCTGGTCCTGGCCCACAAAGCCTTGGTCATGCATCCATGTGGACTACGCAGGTCCTTTCATGGGGAACATATTTTTGGTTGTAGTAGATGCCTACTCCAAATGGATCGAGTGTGACATTTTAAATTCAAGCACATCCTCTGCCACGGTAGAAAATCTACGGGCAATGTTCGCCGCCCACGGTCTACCAGATGTCTTGGTCAGCGACAATGGCCCGTGCTTCACAAGCACTGAATTCCAGGACTTCATGGCAGGCAATGGAATTAACCATGTCAGAACGGCACCATTCAAGCCGGCCTCAAACGGCCAGGTGGAACGAGCAGTGCAGATAATCAAACAGGGGATGCTCAGAATCCAAGGGGGTTCCCTACAAAGCCGCTTATCACGCCTCCTGTTGGCCTATAGATCCCGGCCACACTCGCTCACAGGGGTTCCACCCGCAGAGCTGCTAATGAAAAGGATGCTCAAAACCAGGTTATCCCTTATACACCCCACTATGAAAGAAATTGTCGAGAGCAGGCGCCAGCCACGACATGACTACCATGACAGGAATGCGAGGGCGCGATGTATTGATGTAAATGATCCTGTTTTTGTCCTCAACTACGCTGCAGGGCCCAAATGGCTCGCAGGCACTGTGGTTGCCAAAAAGAGAAATAGGATTCTGGTAGTTAAACTTACCAATGGACAAATCTGCCACAACCACATGGATCAAACAAAAAGGAGGTTCAGTAACCCCATAGAAGAAGCAGAGGAAGAACACGATATAGAGTTCACTCCACCACAGGTGACCGAACACAGGAACCAAAGTGAGGAGAGCCCAATCACTGTGGGCAGTCCGGACAGGCCTGAGGCACCGCAAACAGCAGACACTCAGGCCAGCGCCCAACAACCGGAGCCCCAACTCAGGCGCTCTACAAGGGAGCGTAAACCACCAGAGAGACTTAACCTGTGATCGCAATAAGACTTTGGGGGGGAGGTGATGTCATGTATTCAACCAGCATTGTAACCCATGTATAAACTGACCTAAGTTGTACACCGTGAGAACACTGACCACTAGGTGGGAGACACTTCTAACCTGGACCTTCAGATATAAAAGGGGAAGCTCCACCCATCTTCATCACTTGAGTGCTAAGGAATAAAGGACAGGTCACAGACTGACCTTCTCTCAAGCATGGGCCTCGTGTGCATTTATACTGTATAGTCAGGACGTATCAGGCACTAATAAATCCAATGGGGAATTCAGGAGGAACTCCTTTACCCGGAGAGTGGTGAGAATGTGGAACTCGCTGCCACAGGGAGTGGTTGAGGCGAATAGTATCGATGCATTTAAGTAGAACCTAGATAAGCACATGAGGGAGAAAGGAATAGAGGGTTATGCTGATGGGGTGAGATGAAGGAAAAAGAAAGATAAGGTAGAGGGAGGCTGGGTGATGTCTCGGTGTAGCTGGTGCAGGCTGGGGCAATTTGTGAGCAGCCAATACCGGCAGTGATATTGCAACTGCAGGCAATGCATTTCCACATAAAGTGTGAATATGACACCTCGTGTCGTCTGGTCTTAATGGTTCTTGAGAATTGAGCAAAGTGATGTCCCCAGAGTTTGGTCTGAACCAGAGTCTAAATGTGCTGAAATCGATGTTTCCATTCCCATTTGTTCAAGTTGTTGAAAGAGAAAGAGCTTGCATTTATATAGCACCTTTCGCAACATCCCAGAGCAGTACACTGGAGTAGTTGTGAAGATTTGGTGCTAGCAGGGAGGACCTGAACCCACAACCTTCTGACACAAAGGCCAGATTGCTGTTCACTGAGCCACACCGGCTGACACTGAATACTCGCTGTCTAAGGGTGCACATAAAGGGCTGGATCTTCGGGTCCTGTGCCCTCCGCGGCGGAAAATGGAGCGGCAAGTTCTTTTTGCGTCCAGGCGCGATCCTCCGGTGGGTTTTTGTGGCGCCGTTTAGAAGCACCGCCGGGGAGAGCTGCACCGAGTGCACAACACCTCTCCTTGCGACACTGGCAGGAGTTCGGACTCGCATCCGACCCGTAAGCCCCGAAACGCGCCCTGCGATGACCGCCCGGGAAAACACAGCGGTCCAGCCCTGCCGGCGGTGGGGAGGTGGATAAACTGCAGAAAAGGTCATGCTTCAGTGTTTATATTCTTTTATTCTTTTTGCAGCGATTTGTGTTGTGGTGGGGTGGGCAATGTTTTTGTCAATGTTTCCACCCCCCCCCCCCCCCCCCCCGCCCTCCCAAAGCCTCTCTCGGAGCGTTCCCGGCCCCGCACTTTAGTTGGCGAGATTCCCATTTTTACGCCGTGAAAGTCGTACAACGCCTCCCTTTGCGCTACACCCCTGACGCAGGGCCCAGATAGCAAAGCTTTCTCCACACAGTGCAAACGTTACCCGGGTGGTAACCTTCCCGTCCCGAAAACAGCAAACCCAAAAACCCAGCCCAAAGAATGGCCATTTGGATTGCGGGTGCAAGTTAAGCCTTGTTAATGCTATCATTGATTGTGGTAGCACGAGATACAATCCATCTCTGTCTCAGCGAAAGCCTTCCCGGACTCTGGGTTTTTTGTTTCAACCGCTGGTTCAGGAATCTAGCACTGGGGAACTGAGCCTAAACGTTAGAGCCAGGTCTTTCAGAAGAGAAATTAGAAAATAAAAGAAGGACTTGCATTTATATAGCACCTTTCACAACCACCGGACGTCTCAAAATGTTTGACAGCCAATTAAATACTTTTGGAGTGTAGTCACTGTTGTAATGTAGGAACCAGAGCAGCCAATTTGCGCACAGCAAGCTCCCACAAACAGCAATGTGATAATGACCAAATAATCTTTTTTTTTTGATTGAGGGATTAAAATTGGTCAGAACACCGGGGATAACTCCCCTGCTCTTCTTCGAAATAGTGCCATGCAAGACAGGGCCTTGATTTAACATCTCATCCAAAAGACAGCACCTCCAACTGCTCCCTCAGCACTGCACTGGAGTGTCAGCCTAGATTTTTTGTGCTCAAGTCCCTGGAGTGGGACTTGAACCCACAACCTTCTGACTCAGAGGTGAGAGCGCTTCGCACTGAGCCATGGCTGATACGTCTGCACGCAAAAGGCTGGTAGAAGTCTGGAGCTCTCATCCCTCAAATGGAAATTGATGCTCGGTCAATCCTTAATTTTAAATCTGAGCGTGATAGATTTTTGTTAACCAAAGATATTAAGGGATATGGGGCAAAGGCGGGTATCTGGAGTTAGGTCACAGACCAGCCATGGAATTGGGGGCAGACTCGAGGGGCTAAATGGCCTCCTCCTCTTCCTGTGACCCTAACCCTGGTGACCGGGTGACACCTGACCACACTCGAGAGGATGATCCTGTCTAATCGAGTATCACAATCAAAAACTGTTCAATCGAGAAAGAACCTAGGAAAGAAACCTCAGCAGTGTGAATGCCAGCCAGTTTCGAATATAAATGCATAAAATATTATTTTCAGGAAGACAGGATTCCTGTGGCACCGATGGAAGGACGTTGCTCAATATTTTGCATTCATCGGCACTTTTTCAGATTGCCACGGTCTTTATCTCCTTATCCCAACTGCACAGCTGTGTCCTGATTTATTCTGTGTTCTCTCTTTTTTATTGCAGAAAATGTCATAAATCATAGAATCATAGAATGACACAGCATAGAAGGAGGCCGTTCGGCCCATCATCCTTCTTTTGGTCGAGCTATCCCATCAGTCCCCGCTCTTTCCCCATAACTCTCGAGATCTCCTTCCCCTTCAAGCATTTATCCAATTGCTTTTTGAAAGTTACGATTGAATCTGCTTCCACCGCCCTTTCAGGCAGCGCCTTCCAGATTACTGAGCTTTCAGTTAAGTTCTTATATTCTCGTTGTTGTAAAGCAGAAACACTTCCCCGTTCCCTGCAGAGCTCGATTCCAGCTGCTCCCCTCCCATCGCCTGGGTTACTTTTGCTGCTGAATATGTTCTTAAAATTAGAGCAAAGCCATTCATGAGGGTCTGGTAAGGTGGCTACCGAGAGTTTATTTTCCTCTGGATTGTGGAGCGACGTGACCGGGACTCAGGAGAGGCGAGATTTCGGGGCTCAGAAGACGCGAGGGCCCAGGGGCAGCACGGGCCAGCCCACACTGCGGCATGTGTGCGCACTGGGTCCGTGCAGCAGAGCTTGGTCTCCAGTTAGTCTTGGGTAACCCTTGCCACTGGACCAAGACCTAGCTCTGTCAAGCCCGTGTGGTGGCTGGTGTGCAACGGCCACCCCACGTTAAAAAAATCTACGCACTGGCGTCTTCCACCCTTCAGGATGTAGTTCGGGATCTGAAATATTAGGTCCTTCATTGAAACACCTGTGAACTCATCCCTTTGTGACATGGAAGCAAGTCATCCTCGATACGAGGGACTGCCTGTATCGAGAATCAAGGATGAGAAAATTAAAATTGGAGCCAGGCCGTTCAGAAGGGAAAATCAGGAGGCACTACAAATGGTAGCAGCAATTGGGAACTCTCTCCCTTCCCCCTCAAAAGGCTGTGGATGCTGGGGCTCAATTGGAGCTTTGAAGGCTGAGATCGCTCAGATTTCTGTTGGGTAAAGGTATCGAGGGATATGGAGCCCTGGCAGGAAAATGGAGTTGATGTGCAGATCAGTCTCCGACACAACGCTGCCTTTGCAAAATCCTGCAAATCCATTGGCAGGATAGGCGCACCACCACCAGTGTCCTTTCTCCGCAGGTTGGGCTATAAAAGAGCTGGAGCGCCGGGCCCTGCAACCTCCAGCGTGAGCTGCTCCACGTGTGCGACGTTTTCGAGGTGGCCGACCGGGTGACATCATCAGGACCCAGGCCGCCATTTGGAGCGTGGGCAGGAGCATCGGCTGGGCCCAGGCACAGCAGAGGAGCGGGAAGGTCTTGGCGGAGCTGCGGCAAGTGATCAAAGCGGAGGAGTGATGAGGGATCTCGGCTGAGATTCGGTGGGTGATCGTGGCGGAGGTTCGGCGAACGTTTGGTGCGGAGGTGCGGCGGGGGATCGTGGCGGGAGGTGCAGCGAGTGTTTTGTGGCGGAGGAGCAGCGGGAAATTGTGGAGGAGGCTCGGTAAATGTTTGTGGCCCAGCCCACACTGCAGTATGTGCGCGCACTAGGTCCATGCAGCAGAGCAGGTCTCCAGTCGTCTTGGTTAACCCTTGCCACTGGATAAAGGTCTAGCTCTGTCAAGCCCGTGTGGTGGCTGATGTGCAACGGTCACCGCACATTAAAAAAATTCACGCACAGACATCTTCCACCCCTCCGATTGGAGTTCAAGACTGGAACATCAGGTCCTTCATTGAAACATCTGTGAACTTGTCCCTTTTGGTGTGGAAGCAAGTCATCCTCATTTGAGGAGATCGCCTATGATGATGATCTTTCTCAGGCCAACATCCCCAGCATCGAAGCACTGACCATGCTCAATTAGCTCCGATGGACAGGCCACAATGTCCGCATGCCTGACACAAGACTCCCGAAACAAGCACTTAGTTCTGAGCTCCGTCACGGCAAGTGAGCCCCAGGAGGGCAGAGGAAACGCTTTAAAGACATCTTCAAAACCTCCTTGAATAAATGTAATATCCCCACCGACTCTTGGGAATCCCTGGCCCAAGACCACTCAAAGTGGAGGAGAAGCATTTGAGGAGGCGCTGACCACCTTGAGTCTCTTTGCCGGGAGCACGCGGCAGCCAAGCGCAAACAGCGGGAGGAGCGCACGACAAACCAAGCACCCCCACCCACCCGTCCCTCCAACCACCGTCTGCCCCACCCGTGACAGAGACTGGAGGTCCCACATTGGACTCATCAGTCACCTGAGAACTCATAGAAACATAGAAAATAGGTGCAGGAGTAGGCCATTCGGCCATTCAATGAGTTCATGGCTGAACATGCAACTTCAGTACCCCATTCCTGCTTTCTCACCATACCCCTTGATCCCCCTAGTAGTAAGGACTATATCTAACTCCTTTTTGAACATATTTAGTGAATTGGCCTCAACAACTTCCTGTGGTAGAGAATTCCACAGGTTCACCACTCTCTGGGTGAAGAAGTTTCTCCTCATCTCGGTCCTAAATGGCTTAGCCCTTATCCTTAGACTGTGACCCCTGGTTCTGGACTTCCCCGATATTGTGAACATTCTTCCTGCATCTAACCTGTCTAAACCCGTCAGAATTTTAAACGTTTCTATGAGATTCCCTGTCATTCTTCTGAACTCCAGTGAATACAAGCCCAGTTGATCCAGTCTTTCTTGATATGTCAGTCCTGCCATCCCGGGAATCAGTCTGGTGAACCTTCGCTGCACTCCCTCAATAGCAAGAATGTCCTTCCTCAAGTTAGGAGACCAAAACTGTACACAATACTCCAGGTGTGGCCTCATCAAGACCCTGTACAACTGTAAAAACACCTCCCTGCCCCTGTACTGAAACCCCCTCGCTATGAAGGCCAACATGCCATTTGCTTTCTTCACTGCCTGCTGTACCTGCATGCCAACCTTCAATGACTGATGTACCATGACACCCAGGTCTCGTTGCACCTCCCCTTTTCCTAATCTGTCACCATTCAGATAATAGTCTGTCTCTGTTTTTACCACCAAAGTGGATAACCTCACATTTATCCACATTATACTGCATCTGCCACGCATTTGCCCACTCACCTAACCTATCCAAGTCACTCTGCAGCCTCATAGCATCCTCCTCGCAGCTCACACTGCCACCCAACTTAGTGTCATCCGCAAATTTGGAGATGCTACATTTAATCCCCTCGTCCAAAGTGTAAACAGCTGGGGCCCCAGCACAGAACCTTGCGGTACCCCACTAGTCACTGCCTGCCATTCTGAAAAGTACCCATTTACTCCTACTCTTTGCTTCCTGTCTGACAACCAGTTCTCAATCCACGTCAATCCACATGTTAGTGTGTAAGCAAGTCATCCTCCACTCCGGGGGATTGCCTAAGAAGAAGAAGAAGAAATGAAGACAGAGAAACAATTCTTCAGTGGAAATATAAAAGTCAGGTCAAACATAGTTCAAGAATTGTGAGTATGCTTCTCTCCGTTACCAGGTCTTGGTTCTAACCTTGATGTCAAGCTGGAGCGATTAAGTACCTGTCAGTCAATGCATCCCTGCTCAATAGGATGAAAGTAAATACTTTAATCATTATCGATTGCTCTTTTGAAAGCTATCCAAGTATTGAATTTGGAACAGTAGCGGATGTTAATGATTTAGTTAAAGCCTTGCAGTCTGCTGTCCCACTTTACTGTTGGAGCGCGGGTTAATGTGGAACAACCTCTTGTTGTTATTGACTTCATGTGTGCTGGGTGGTGGTGGCGGGGGGGGGGGGGGGGCGGAATAAAACCGAGGCTTGTGTTTTTGCTTTGTTTCTCCAAATTGGATCAAACTGAGGGAATTATTGAGAAGTCAAACTTTTACTGAACTCTATAAAATTAACTCAAGGATTGACAGCAGCTCCGTGGCAATTTCAATCTTCTTATGCCAGCCATTTTTTTTCATTTTTTAGCTGACAGTTTATGATGTTGAGACAAACAGTACAGTAGCAAAACCACCCAAATATTAGATGTACTTTTGTTCAACAATAACAACTTGCATTTATATAGCGCCTCCAACATAGTAAAATGTCCCAAGTTGCCTCACAGGAGCGATTATCAACCGACATTGGCTCCCGAACCAGCAACACCTCAATTTTAAATTTCTCATCCTTGTTTTGAAATTCCTCCATGGCCTCAACCCTCTCTCTGTCTCTGTAACCTCCTCGCCTCCTACAATTCTGGCCTCTTGTGCATCCCCGATTTTAATCACTCCACCATTGGCGGCCGTGCCTTCAGCTGCCTGGGCCCTAAGCTCTGGAATTCCCTCCCTAAACCTCTCCGCCTCTCCACCTCTCTTTTCTCCTTTAAGATGCTCCTTAAAACCTACTAAGCGTCAGCCATGGCTCAGTGGGCAGCACTCTCGCCTCTGAGTCAGAAGATTGTGGTTACAAGTCAAGGGACTTGAGCACAAAAATCTCGGCTGACACTCCAGTGCAGTGCTGAGGGAGTGCTACACTGTCGGAGGTGCCGTCTTTCAGATGAGATGTTAAACCAAGGCCGCATCTGCTCTCTCAAATGGACGCAAAAGATCCCATGGCCACATTTTCAAAGAAGAGCAGGGGATGTCCTGGCCAATATTTATCCCTCAATCAACATAACAAAAAACATATTAGCTGGGTCATTATCACATTGCTGTTTGTGGGAGCTTGCTGTGCGCAAATTTGATGCCGTGTTTCCCACATTACAACAGTGACTACACTCCAAAAGTACTTCATTGGCTGTAAAGCGCCTGGAGTCGTCCGTTGGTGGTGTAAGGCACTATAAATGCAAGCTTTTCTTTTTTTTCTTTGACCAAGCTTTTAGTCACCTGTCCTAATATCTCCTCATGTGACTCCAGTGGAGCACTTTGGGAGTTTTCATTATGTGAAAGTCACTGTATGAATACAAGTTGTTATTGATGCAAATGGGCCTGAGTGACGTTATGGCAATCTTGACGTTGGCACACATACACTGACATTGGGCCACCCAGAGCCAGAAACCCACTGATAGATTATATCCAAAGGAAAGAACGCCAGAAGCTATGTCAGCAATGAAGTCGAGGCAGTTTGATGAACCGACGGTCGGACTTTCCAACAACAGAAAGCCAGGACTGGGAACTAGATATTCAGGGGTATTTGATAATTCGGAAGGACAGACAGAAAAGAAAAGGAGGTGGATAGCATTGTTAATAAAGGATGAGATCAGTGCATGAGTGAGAAACGATATTGGCTCAGAAGATCAAGATGTTGAGTCAGTTTGAGTGGAGATAAAGAATAATAAGGGGTAAAACTTATAAGGACCGAGATGAGGAGAAATTCCTTCGCTCAGAGGGTGGTGAACCTGTGGAATTCTCTACCACAGAAGGCTGTGGAGGCCAAATCACTGAATATTTTTAAGAGGGAGATAGATAGATTTCTAGAAACAAAAGGCATCAAGGAATACGGGGAAAAAGTGGGAATATGGTGTTGAGATAAAGGATCAGCCATGATCATATTGAATGGCAGTGCAGACTTGAAGGGCCGAATGGCCCAATACTGCTCTTATTTTCTATGTTTCTATGTTTCACTAAAAAGTCACTGGTGGGTGTAGTCTATAGGCCCCTAACAGTAGCTACACTGTTGGACGGAGTATAAATCAAGAACTAATGGAGGCTTGTAAAAAGGGAACGGCAATAATCATGAGCGATTTTAACCTTCATATTGATTGGACAAAGCAAATTGGCCAGGGTAGCCTTGAGGAAGAGTTCATAGAGTGTATCCGGGATAGTTTCCTTGAACAGTACGTTGCAGAACCAACCAGGGAGCAAGCTATCTTAGATCTGGTACTGTGTAATGAGACGGGATTAATAAATGACCTCCTAGTAAAGGATTCTCTCGGAATAATATGTTTGAATTTCAAATTCAGCTGGAGGTTGAGAAAGTTGGATCTCAAACCAGTGCCCAAAGCTTAAATAAAAGAGACTACAAAGGTATGAAGGCAGAGTTGGCTAAAGTGGACTGGGAAAATAGATTAAAGTGTGGGACGGTTGATGTGCAGTGGCAGACATTTAACGAGATATTTCATAACTCTCAACAAAAATATATCCCAACGAGAAGAAAGATTGTAAGAGAAGGGATAACCATCCGTGGCTAACTGAGGAAATAAGGGATGGTATCAAATTGAAAACAAGGGCATACAATGTGGCCAAGACTAGTGGGAGGCCAGAGGATTAGGAAAATTTTAAAAGCCAGCAAAGAGTGACTAAAAAAATGATAAAGAGAGGGAAGATAGATTATGAAAGTAAACTAGTACGAAATATAAAAACAGACAGTAAAAGTTTCTACAGGTACATAAAAAGGAAAAGAGTGGCTAAAGTAAATGTTGGTCCCCTAGAAGATGAGACAGGGGATTTAATAATGGAGAACAGGGAAATGGCAGAGATGTACAACAACTATCTTGTATTGGTTTTCACGGTAGAAGACACTAAAAACATCCCAATAGTGAATAATCAAGGGGCTATAGGGAGGGAGGAACTTAATACAATCACCATCACTAAAGAAGTAATACTCGGTAAAATAATGGGACTAAAGTACAGAACAAACATAGAAACATAGAAACATAGAAACATAGAAAATAGGTGCAGGAGTAGGCCATTCGGCCCTTCGAGCCTGCGCCGCCATTCAATGAGTTCATGGCTGAACATTTACCTCAGTACCCCTTTCCTGCTTTCTCTCCATACCCCTTGATCCCTTTAGCCATAAGAGCCACATCACACTCCCTTTTGATTATATCTAATGAACTGGACTCACAACTTTCTGTGGTAGAGAATTCCACAGGTTCACAATTCTCTGGGTGAAGAAGTTTTTCCTCGGTCCTAAATGGCTTACCCCTTATCCTTAAACTGTGGCCCCTGGTTCTGGACTTTCCCAACATCGGGGACATTCTTCCTGCATCTAACCTGTCCAATCCCGTCAGAATTTTATATGTTTCTATGAGATCCCCTCTCATTCTTCTAAATTGCAGTGAATATAAGCCTAGTCGATCCAATCTTTCTTCATATGTCAGTCCTGCCATCCCGGGAATCAGACTGGTGAACCTTTGCTGCACTCCCTCAATAGCAAGAATGTCCTTCCTCAGATTAGAAGACCAAAACTATACACAATATTCAAGGTGTGGCCTCACCAAGGCCCTGTACAACTGCAGTAAGACCTCCCTGCTCCCATAAACAATTCCTCTCGCTATGATGGACAACATGCCATTTTCCTTCTTCACCGCCTGCTGTATCTGTATGCCAACTTTCAATGACTGATGTACCATGACACCCAGGTCTCATTGCACCTCCCCTTTTCCTAATCTGTCACCATTCAGATAATATTCTGCCTTCCTGTTTTTGCCACCAAAAAGTGGATAGCCTCACATTTAACTACGTTATACTGCATCTGCCATGTTATGGTGCATTGCAGGTTATATGTCACTTACAGATATGTATAGCGAGGTTTTTACATTCCATTAATCCTAGGTTTTGAGGGTTGGCAGGCTTAGGGTATTGTCCTTGATACATAGGAACATAGGAGCAGGTGGAGGCCATTCGGTCCCTCGAGCCTGTTCTGTCATTCAATGAGATCATGGCTGATCTGTATCTCAACTCCATCTACTCGCCTGGGTTCCGTAACCCTTAATACCCTTACCCAGCAAAATCTCAGTATTTCTACATTACAACAGTGTCTACACTTCAAAAGTACTTCATTGGCTGTAAAGCGCTTTGGGACGTCCTGAGGTCATGAAAGGCGCTATATAAATGCAAACCTCCCTTGTTCTTTTTTCGACGGCCGGAGATGGTTGAAGTGGGTTGTTCAGAAGGCTCGCTGAGCACTGAGTGAGGGTGAGGTGCAGTCTCCCCGGGTGCTCATGCCGGGGAGTGTGATGCGAGGATCTCCTTGGTGAGCTGATGGTCCCGTGTCTGGGCTGGAAAGTTGGGTGGACCTGCAGGGAGGGAGCCTGGGCTTCATGGAATCTCTCCGGTTCTGGTCCCGGCTCGGAGGTCAGACCCAGAGAAATAAGCGAAACACCCCGTTACACGGAACGCCGTATCAGTCTACCTGGTGTCCGGCTGTCCGGCCTCCCACCTTGCACCCTCCGTAAACTTGGGTTCATCCAAACCGCTGCCGTCCCTTTCCTAACCCGCACCAAGTCCCGTTCACCCATCGCCCCTCCATTGGCTCCCGGTCCGGCAATGCCTCAAATGTTAAATTCTCACCCTTAGGTTCAAATCCCTCCATGGCCAAAGCCCTCCCTATCTCTGTAGCCTCCTCCAGCTCTACAACCCTCTGAGATCTCTGTGTCCCCCAATTCTGGCATCGTGCGAATTCCCGATGCCCTTTGCCCCACCATCGGTGGCCGTACCTTCTTTGTCTAAGCTCTGGAATTCCCAGCCTAAACCTCTCCTCTCTACCTCTCGCTCCTCCTTCAAGACGTTCCTTAAAACCTACCACTTTGACCAAGCTTTCAGCCATTTGTCCTAATATCTCCTTATGTGGCTCGGTGTCAAATATTTTCTGATTACACTCCTGTGAAGCGCCTTGGGACATTTATTTACGCTAAAGGCGTTATATAAATGCAAGTTGTTGATGCCATGATCAGTGGAGCATATGTAATGATTTATCCATCATGATAGACCAAACATCCACAGCTTTGAAATGCTGAACCGATGTTGATACATCACTGCTCTAATCAGGCAAAGAGGGAAGGAGACAGCCATGACTGAGGAACAGAGAGCAATTAGACTGCACAAGACAGGGCTGCAAAATGCAGAGTTTGAACTGCAGAATTTTCATGTTTGCAAATGTCTTTTAAACCTTAATTATTCCTTTTTCAATCGATCTTGACTTATATTGAAACCTAAAATAAGTTCACTGCAAGAACTTTGCGGTGATCCCTTGCTTTCACTTGACGTCCAGTCACAGCGATAAAAAAGCGATAATGCACAAGATCGCAACTCTGAAGCAAGAAGCTTCCCAGGCATCAACTCGCGCTGAATTACTTCCAAGTTACAGCACGCAAACAGGCCATTCGGCCCAACTGCTCAATGTCGGCATTTCTGTTCCACACGAGCCTCCTCCCTCTCTACATCAGCTCACCCCATCACCATAACCTTCTATACCTTTCTCCTTCATGTTTTTATCTAGCCTCCCCTTAAATGCATCTATAACATTTGCCTCAACCACTCCCTGTGGTAACGAGTTCCAAATTCTCGCCATTCTTTGAATTAAGACATTTATCCTAAATTCTCTATTGGATGTATTGGGTAGCACTCTCGCCTCTGGATCAGAAGGTTGTGGATTCTAGTCCCACTCAAGGGATTTGAGCACATAAATCCAGGCTGACACTCCCAGTGCAGTGCTGAGGGAGTGCTGCACTGTCGGAGGTGCCGTCTTTCAGATGAGACGTTAAACCGAGGCCCCGTCTGCTCTCTCAGGTGGATGTAACAGATCCCATGGCACTATTTCAAAGAAGAGCAGGTGAGTTAGCCCCGGTGTCCTGGCCAATATTTATCCCTCAATCAACATAACAAAAACAGATTATCTGGTCATTATCACATTGCTGTATGTGGGAGCTTGCTGTGTGCAAATTGGCTGCCTCGTTTCCTACATTTCAACCGTGACTGTGTTTCAAAAAAGGTACTTCATTGGCTGTAAAGCACTTTGAGGTGTCTGAAAGGCGCTATATAAATGTAAGTCTTTCTTTTTTAATACAAACTTGGCTGAAATCAGTTACCCAACCAAGACCTAGGTTTGAAGCTGGGGCCCTCCAGCTCTGCGTGGCCCGTTGTGGGACTCTCAGGTGTTCTACATATTAGAAACATAGAAAATAGGTGCAGGAGTAGGCCATTCGGCCCTTTGAGTCTGCATCACCATTCAATATGATCATGGCTTCAATAAGTTTCTAAGTGGCAACTATTCTTTAAAATTCTAAAAATATTAAACTTCAATCAATTAGAGGGACCTCTTTGTGCAGTGATTACAAGCCCTCTGGGAGCTGAGTTTGATTGCCAACCAGACTGAAAACAGTCTCCTTCCTCTGCCGTGATCCCAATGTGTAATAACTGTGGTCAGTTTTAGCCAGTCATGGGCTCACAGCAAAAAAAGCTGCCCGTATTCTGACACAAATTTTGTAAATGAGGTGCAGTGTTGTGCTGGTTAAGCACGGACCACTAGGAATGGTCTCAGGCTACCAAAACCCATCCGGGGGGCTGCAGAGACTCATTATCCCACCAGTCTGGCTCGCATTCAGACACAGGCAGAGGTGAAAGTACTGCGTGTGACTCAACCGCACCAGCCAGCCGCCGAACTGAGCTTTATTAAGGCTGCAATTCTCTTCCCTTCCTTCTATAATAAGACTCGAGGCCTGCATTGATCTGTTAAAATATTCCCTTCGAAGTGTGATCCAGACATCAAAGCATTCACAGTAGGAGTGAATTTCACACCAGTGAGTCTCAGTCAGGTTGCTGCAAATTACCGGGCCACCACCCAAGGTCAAAGAATAATTGTTAACACTGTGAAGTTCTCATTTTAGCAGTTCCACGTCATTAGTTGATCCTGGTGTGCAGATGTCTTTAAAAGGACAACATCTTCGAACAGCTGGGACCCAGCGGCCCGCTCAGTGTTGTTTTGGTCATGGAATCAGCGGCACTTCAAAAATATTAGCGTACAGCTGCTTACTGCACTCATAGAAAGACCTTCATTCCTTCCGAGGGCCTCACCCCTCCCTATCTCTGCAATCTACTCCAGCCCCACAACCCCCTGCCCCCCACCCCCCCGGCTGTGCTCCTCCAATTCTGCCCTCTTGAGCAACCCTGATTTTAATCGCTCAACCATCAGCGGCCATGCCTTCAGCTGCCCGGGCCCCAAGCTCTGGAATTCCCTCCCTAAACCTCTCCTCCTCTCTACCTCTTTCTCCTCCTTTAAGGCGCTCCTTAAAACCTACCTCTTTGACCCAGCTTTGGTCATCTGCTTTTGGACAGCTGCCCTAATATCTCCTCAAGTGGCTGGGTGTCAACTTTTGTTTGATATCGCTCCTGTGAAGTGTCTTGGGACGAGCGTCCCTGATTATAATCGCCCAACGTTTGGTGGCCGTGCCTTCCGTTGCCTGGGCCCCAAGCTGTGGAACTCCCTGCCTAAACCTCTCCGCCTCTCTACCTCTGTTTCCTCCTTCAAGACGCTCCTTAAAACCTACCTGTCACTTGCCCTAATTTCTTCTTATGCAGCTCGGTGTCAAATTTTTATCTCATAATACACCTGTGAAGTGCCTTGGGCCGTTTTACTATGTTAAAGATGCTATATAAATACAAGTTGTTGTTGTAGTTGCTTCTATTTAAAGTAAGTGGTCAGAGGAGTTGGTATAAGCATATGGAAGCTGGTACGATTTGCAGGCTATGTTATTCACCCCTCCCAAACTTTTGTGTCTCCACCACCTGTGTCATGCACTGCATTTGATAGGAGATTTAATTAATCATGTTCAAAATCATGAATGGAGAGTAAATAAGGAGAAACTAGTTCCAGTGGCAGGAGGGTTGGTAACCAGAGGACACAGATTGAAGGTGATTAGCAGAAGAACTGGAGGTGACATGAGGAAACGTTTATTCACACAGCGAGTGGTTATGATCTGGAATGCACTGCCTGAGAGGGCGGTGGAACCAGATTCAATAGTAACTTCCAAAAGTGCATTGGATAAATACTTGAAAAGGGAAAACTAATGTGCAGGGCTATGGGGAAAGAGCCCGGAGAGTGCGACTAAAAGGATCGCTCATCAAAGACTTGTCTTTCGGATGAGACGTTAAACCGAGGCCCCGTCTGCTCTCTCAGGTGGATGTAAAAGATCCCATGGCACGATTTCGAAGAAGAGCAGGGGAGTTATCCCCGGTGACCTGGCCAATATTTATCCCTCAATCAACGTTACTAAAACACAGATGAGCTGGTTATTATCACATTGCTGTTTGCGGGAGCTTGCTGTGCGCAAATTGGCTCCAAAACTACTTCATTGGCTGTAAAGCGCTTTGAGACGTGCGGCACTATATAAGTTCCAAAACTTTCTTTCTTTCTTTCGCAGGCACAATGGGCCGAATGGCCACCTTCTGTGCTGCATGATTCCAAAGCTATTATTTGCACCTTGTCTGGTCATTGACTGAAGCCAAGCAATAATGTCCCAATACCGTCAACCAACAAGGCAGGCATTTGCTCAATGAGATGAGGGCAGAGTCGCAGTTAGAACAAATATGTGCATCCACACACAGTTGCAACATTCTTCATGAGCAGGCATGGAGTTTCTCTTGGCTCCAGTATCTCCAGCACATGTGTCCAAGTAGCGGACCTCCTGGGAGATACGCACTGCTGGTGCTGGAGAAAGGTCTGTAGCTCCACTCCAATATACCCACTCTCAGCTGAAATTACTCCCAGCTACACATTTCAGAGGAGCCTCTGTGGGCAGACTCGTTAGCAGAGCCCATCACTCTTCTCTGATCTGCTCCTCAAGAGATGCAAGACAACCTTAGCTTGTCCTTTCCTTTGCCGCGTATAAACCGCTCCCTACCTGTTTCAGTTTCCTTCTGCATCGATTCCAGCTGTAAGGTATGGAACTTCACCCCTCCAGAGTGCTACGTCGATCTCGAGGTTCCCTTGGTCTTCCCTCAGGCATCTGAGAATGAGTGTTTCCCCATCCACCCCAGTGTGGAGCCAGTCCAGGCCTGTCAGCCCTGGCTCAGCCTCTCAGTACCAAATGTTGTGGGTTCAAGTCCCACTCCAGGGACTTGAGCACATAAATCTAGGCTGATACTCCCACTGCAGTGCTGAGGGAGTGCTGCACTGTTGGAGGTGCACTGTGGGAGACACTAAACCGAGGCTCCGTCTGCTCTTTCGGGTGGATGTTAAAGATCCCATGGCACTATTTTGAAGAAGAGCAGGGGAGTTCGCCCCAGTGTCCTGGGCCAATCAACATCACTAACGATCTCATTATCTGGCCATTATCACATTGCTGTTTGTAGGAACTTGCTCTGTGCAAATTGGCTGCCGCGATTCCTATATTACAACAGTGACTGCACATCAATGAAATTGTACTTCATTGGCTGTGGGGAAGGGCCACAGTTTAAAGCCCTTCTGCCACGATAAACCCGTGAGCAGGAATCAGTACAAAACTCCCCTCGGGCCGTACTTGTAACTTCTTTTTTGTGTACATGGAGCACCATGATCTGTAAACACCTCTGTAGTGCCATGTACAATGCAAGGTCTGTTTCGTAATGCACGTTGAAAAGAAAAATGTAAATGTACCGTCACCCATTCCGTGTACTGTATAGTGACACATGTAATGTAATTTGTTGAATGTTTTACAGTGTATACCGTATTGTATCGAATTGTACTTGAACTGAAAAGCCAGGCAATGTATCGAACGGAACTGCCGTCAGCATCCAAATGTAGTGTATGGGATTGCTGACCGCAGCTAAACGTACTGAACTGCTTTTGAATGTACTGTACAATTTTTTACAAGAATAAAGTAGATTTTGAAATTTAAAAAATCATTGGCTGTAAAACGCTTTGGGATGTTCAGTGCTCGGCAGAGGTGCTATATGAATACAAGTCTTTCTTTCTCCTCTTTACTGCTTCTTCTGGTTTGACTTTCAATACAAGCACACTTGCAGGGCCAGTACTTGCCCCTACCACACCTAACAATGTGGAGGGATACCATGGTAATCTACCCTACCGCAAAATTGTCGGTTTTATTGGGGACCTCTTAATTCTGGAGAATTGATGTTGACAAGTCTAACTCTAAATTAACCCCTTCCTCTATTACGAAAGCAAAACACCGCGGATGCTGGAAATCTGAAATAAACACAGAAAGTGCTGGAAATACTCAGCGGGTCAGGCAGCATCTGTGGAGAGAGAATCAGAGTTAACGTTTCAGGTCAACGAACTTTCGTGAGAACTAGAAAAGTTACAGATGTATCCCTCCTGCAGCCACCCCGCCCCCAACCTTTTCCCTTTCCCAGCCTCTGTACTTGATTTCTGATGCATCTCAAATGGTGTCACATTTGACCCCAAAATGAGCTTTCGACCACACATCGGCAGCCTATTTCTACCTCCGTAACATCGCCCGTCTCCGCCCTTGCCTCAGCTGCTGAAGCCCTCATCCATGCCTTTGTTACGTCTAGACTTGACTATTCCAACACACTCCTGGCTGGCCTCCCACATTCTACCCTACGTAAACTAGAGGTGATCCAAAACTCAGCTGCCCATGTCCTAACTGGCACCAAGTCCCACTCACCCATCACACCCGGTGCTCACTGACCTACATTGGCTTCCAGTTAAGCAACGCCTCGATTTCAAAATTCTCGTCCTTGTTTTCAAATCCCTCCGTGGCCTCGCCCCTCCCAATCTCTGTAATCTCCTCCAGCCCCACAACCCCCCGAGATGTCTGTGCTCCTCTAATTCTGTCTCCTGAGCCTCCCTGATTATAATTGCTCAACCATCGGTGGCCGTGTCTTCTGTTGTCTGGGCCCCAAGCTCTGGAACTCCCTCCCTAAACCTCTCCACCTCTCTATCTCTCTTTCCTCCTTCAAGACGCTCCTTAAAACCTACCTCTTTGACCCAGCTTTCGGTCTCCTGTGCTAATTTCTACTTATGCGGCTCGGTGTCACTGTGAAGCACCTTGGGACGTTTCACGACGTTAAAGGTGCTCTATAAATACAAGTTGTTGTTGTTGTTGCCTGACCTACTGAATATTTCCAGCATGTTTTGTTTTTAACGCCTTCCTCTAGTTAGCTTTTTGATTAAAGACATTTGAAAAGTATTACCATTTAAAGAGAAGAGGGCTGGAATACAAAGGGGATGGAAGTTGTGTTATAGTTATATATGGTTTGACCCCCATCTGGAGCACTGCACTCAGGTCTGGGCACCCCACCACAGGAAGGATAGATTAGCTTTGCAGCGCTGAATGGGGGCTGAACGACCTACTCCTGTTCCTATGTTCCACATGTTTCTCTTTTGAAACAGGCAGAGTTCCACTTGTTGGTCTTGAATTCACAGCAGGAACCTACACAACATTACTTGTGTGCAAACTAATTTGTAATGGACAAGGTAAAAAGAAAGACTTTATATAGCGCCTTGCACAACCACTGGACGTCTCAAAGCGCTTTACAGCCAATGAAGTACTTTTGGAGTGCAGCCACTTAGTCACTGTTGTAATGTGGGAAACACAGCAGCCAATTTGCACTCAGTAAGCCCCCACAAACAGCAATGTGATAATGACCCAGATAATCTGTTTTTGTGATGTTGATTGAGGGATAAATATTGGCCCCAGGAATAACTTCCCTGCTCTTCTTCGAAATAGTGCCATGGGATCTATTAAATTCATCTGGGAGAGCAGGCAGGGCCTTGGTTTAACATCTCATCTGAAAGACAGCACATCCAGCAGTGCACTGGGAGTGTCAGCCTAGATTTATGTGCTTAAGTGGGACTTGAACCCACAACCTTCTGACTCAAAAGCAGGTGTGCTACTCACTGAGCCACAGCTGAGACAGACATTGTCAAACATTACACATTAACCAGGCTGAATCCCTGAAAATAAAAACTGTTGCCTTTCTCTTATTAACGATTTTAGTTTCTCTCCTGAGAGAGTCTCAGTAATGATCCTCCTCCTCCTCTGTGGTCAGGATCCTTGACCCGTCCACTTCAAGCCGAGCTATTAATCTTGTCCGCCGGTACTAATGACTGCCTCGCTTCCTCCCCCAGCTCGATCAGGCAGTCGGTTTTCTTAAAGTCAGCTGAAGGCTGAATGGAGACGGGAAGATTCCTGGCGAGTGAGCAGAAATTCGACTGAGAAAATCATTTGCTCTCTACACAAATTGCAGTCGATCCTGCTGAACGCCCTTCAGTTCTCCGAGGCCCTGAACATTCCTCCCTTGTGCCTCTGAATACGCTGCCCTACACACCCTGCCTCCTGACTCCACACAGCCTTATCCCACAGCCTCAGAAACCTTGGAACGTAAGAACATAAGAATTAGGAGCGGGAGTTGGCCATTCGGCCCCTCGAGCCTGCTCCGCCATTCAATAAGATCATGGCTGATCTCCGACCTCAACTCCACTTTCCTGCACAATCCCCATATCCCTTAATTCCCTTACTATTCAAAAATCTATCGATCTCTGTCTTGAATATAAATGACTGAGCCTCCACAGCCTTCTGGGGTAGAGAATTCCAAAGATTCACCACCCTCTGAGTGAAGAAGTTTCTCCTCATCTCAGTCCTAAATGGCCGACCCCTTATTCTGAGACTGTGACCCCTGGTTCTAGACTCCCCAGCCAGCGGAAACATCCTCCCTGCATCTACCCTGTCAAGCCCTGTAAGAATTTTGTATGTTTCAATGTGATCATCTCTCATTCTTCTAAACTCTAGAGAATATAGGCCTAGTCTGCTCAATCTCTCCTCATAAGACAATCCCCCCATCCCAGGAATCAGTCTGGTGAACCTTTGTTGCGCTCCCTCAATGGCAAGTATATCCTTCCTTAGGTAAGGAGACCAAAACTGTGCACAATGCTCCAGGTGTAGTCTCACCAGGGCCCTAGAAAATTGCAGTAAGACGTCTTTACTCTTATACTCAAATCCTCTTGCAATAAAGACCAACATACCATTTGCTTTCTTCATTGTTTGCTGTACCTGCATGTTAATTCGTAATTCGTGTACAAGGACACCCAGGTCCCTCTGAGCACCAAGGACCCAAAATTGGGCAACGCATAAGGTCCGCCCATTTCTCGGTGGTTTGCCGGCAGTGCGTCGTTTCAAACCATCGGCATACCGTCGGGAAAAAAATCGCCCAATTTTGTCCTCTTCGGTCTCGGCCGTTAGCTGGTGGTTTGAAACGATGCACTGCCAGCCAAGGATGCATACCGAGGACAAAATTGGTCGATTTTTTTCCCGGCGCTATGTCGACGGTATGCCAGCAGTCTGCAGCGGGCAGTATGTAACCTAGTAGTCGATCCAGATCGACTTTCTCTTCGATGGACAGTGCGGCACTGAACTGCGCATGCGTGATTTTTTTTCTCTTTTTTTTTACAGAAGCGTTTTACCCACGGTTTCGGGGGTCAGGGGTCACCAGCGCATGCGCAGTGAGTTGAAGAGGAAAGAGAGAGAGTGAGAAGGAGCAGCAAGCTAGTCGATGGGCAGTTAATTTTAAAGCACATTGCCGAGTTAAAAAATATTCATAACAACTAATAACTTGACCGTTTGAAGAATAAGAAGACATATTTTACAAAGCAAAAATCAGAACAACATAAATATTATGGAAATGTTTAAAAAAAAATCCAAGCGCGGGAACATCGAAAAGGACGGGAGGTTGAGGCATCCGCCTTCGACGAGATGGAGTTACCTGTACTTCTCGAGCATATAACAGAGAAGTACTCCGAGCTAACAAAGGGTGGTCGTGGAAAGCACCTCCCAAAGGAGTACAACAGGATATGGGAAGAAATCGGGGAGGATGTGTCCTCCACAAATACCATGGTACGCACCGGGGAAAGGTGCCGTAAGAGGTGGAACTGTTATGTATCTGGACTTGTATATACTCTGTACAGCCACCAGAGGGCTCATTCCCCGGAGTCCCAAGGGATCTCATAATTTAAGGAGGCTTCACAGGTTGGAGAGGCACTCTGGAGACCTGCAATAAAAGGCTAAGGTCGCACTTTACCTTGAGCTCACCGTGTTCAGTCTGACTCTTTCTCCATATACTACAGGAGCGACCTGGTGAGGGTCGCAAGAGTAAGTAATTATTTTACTTATGCCCCCCCCCCACCTCCCCCATGTGCCATGTACCATGTAAATGTAGTTTCGCTGTCACATGGATGATGTTATTTATCTTAAGGTTACAGCGAAGTATTTGTGCTTTCAGGCAATGACAAGAGGATCAAGGCAGTGTTTTAATGTGTGTGTGTGTGCGATATTAAATGGATTGAAAATTTTTACTTTCATTTACTTTACTTTCGTCAGAAGAAGACATCTGCAATAGCAGCCGATCAGTGGCGCACGGGAGGAGGACCCACAAACCAAGCCTCTGACTGACATTGAGGTCCGTGTCCTGTCCCTGGTTGGGGATAGCAACCGTGCCAACACCGGCATTGGAGCTGACCCACTCACACAGGACGGTCAGTTGAATACAGTTCGCGGTCTGTGTTGTCCTGTCGTGTCATGTAATGTAACTGTAACTGTGATATTGGTCTGATGTAATGTAATGTAAGTTTATTGCACTGTAATGTTGGCCTCGTAATGCACTGCAATGTTGGGGGCATGTAACGCAATGCATGTATGTATTGTCTGTCTGCAATATATAATGCAGTACTGCATCAGTGGTGGACATTTAAGTAAGATTGTGATCAATCACTGTACTATGTACTCATGTAACCCTGACCCCTCCCCTGGTGTCAAGCATTTTTAAATGTTGTTTTGTACTTCCAGACTTGGACAATTCAGACAAAGCGACACAGAGAGACCAGATGACAGACCCATTGTCTCCACCTCTGGCGTCACCCAGTCACCCAGCCCTCTCCCGACTTCATCACTGGCAGAGATGATGAAGACGAGGAAGAAGAGGAACAGTTGCTGATCTGGCAGCCAGCGGAGGTTGAGGTGGGGAGGGGGACACCATGTGGGACAGCTGGAACATCCTCCACCACCAAGTCTGTATTCAGGAGATTTCCCCCCATGGCTCCTCTGATTCTGCGAGACCATGCGGTGCACAGCAAGGCACCCCCAGTGTTGCAGCACCTTTGCCGCAGCGACGGAGATTGGTGCAGGAAAGGACGGTTGCTGTAGGCATGTACCAGGACATGGTGCGCCTGTCACAGGCCAGCGGCGACGTAGGTCGAGAGCTGCTCAAGGCCATGACTATGATAGCCGCAAACATCGCGGCTCTATCAGAGCGACAGTCGGAGGATACATCGCGTATGATCGCCGTGATGGCATGCGGTAATCGACGGAATCGGGACATGGCGCGGAATCCCCCCTGTGCCATAGTAGTCAGGTCGACAGCCCCTGAGGGTGGGGAGCTGCCACCAGCTTCCAGCCCTGAAGCCGTGCCTTCCACATCACGAGCTTCTCCTGAGGCCCCATTCATTGCGCCTGCAATGTCTGACCCCCAATGATAACATCAGCACTCGGGGTGCAGTGCTGCACGCTGGCTTGGTACCACCATGGGGAGGTCCGGACTCAGGGGCAGTGGGAAAGGGAAGGGGGGGGTGAGGGAATAGTCCCCAGGGTGGTGTCGCACGCGGTGGAGGACAGGGTCGAGGTCATGGTCGAGGACAGTAAAGGGTCTTTTGTTATACTTGTTCTTTGAATAATTGAAGTTTGATTTGTTAAAGTTGTTATTAAAGTTGTAAAAGTTTTGTTAAAGTTGTTATTAAAGTTGTTAAAGTTGTTACAGTTGTTTTATAGTTATAAGTTTTACAAAGTTTTAAAATTGTCGGATATTTTTGACATTTTTACATAAACGTTTGAAGTGAATTTAAGCACTCTCGTACAGTGTCAAACTTTTGGGGTAACAGTCATCAGGGTCCCAAAACACCGCTCTCCACATTCAAGCAAGCGTTCATTTATAAACCTTCCTACATCTGGTTCCTCCATTAGACAAGTAGTCAGCAATACAGGCTGAGATAGTACAGGCCCCATTCTTTTTAAATCTCCACAATATTTTTCAATGAAAAAAAAGTAATTAAAATGCCTTCAATCTTAATAAGTTACTCAGTACCAACAAAAACACCTTTTCCACTCTAAATCGCACTGCAAAGTCACTGTTCACCTCTGAAACACAGAGGTGCTACTTTAGCTGACAGTTCCCGATTTCCAAACTGGCGGATCCGTGCACTCCACCCAGCCACTTACCATCGTGTAAAACCACCTTTTCCAGGACGGTATGCAGCTCCGACGGTATGTCGGCGGTATGCGATGAAAATCAGACTTTTTGGGCGGTACGTGGGTGGTCTTGCACGGCGGACAGTGTGCATACTCCTCGGCGGTATGTCAATGGTGAATATTCCACCGAGGGGTATGTCAGTGGTATGTAGGTGTTTTTTGACCAAAATCGCATTTTTGGGTGGTACGCGGGCGGTAGTGCCAATTTTAGGCCCAAAGCTCCTTAACCCTCCCGCCCCAGACCTCACTTCCTCATATAGTCTAATGGCTTTTGAAAGCCAATAGTGTCATTATCATCTAATCTTCATTCACCTCACCTTTTCTTCTTTTCCCTTTCAACACCAACAACCATTCGCATTTATATAGTGTCTTTAACGTCTGGTAATACGTCCCAAGGTGCTTCATAAGGAAAATTTGACACCGAGCCATATATCGAGATTGCGAAGGGTTGTAGGGCTGGAGGAGGTTACAGAGATAGAGAGGGGGCGAGGCCATTGAGACATTTGAACACGAGGATGAGAATTTTAAAATCGAGATGTTGCCAGACCGGGAGCCAATGTAGGTCAGCGAGCACAGCGGGTGATGGGTGAGCGGGACTCGGTGCGAGTTAGGCCACGGGCAGTTTTGGATGAGCACAAGTTTACGGAAGGTGCGAGGTGCGATGGTGTTCTGCACAATGGAGGATTGTCCCTTCACATAGGATCCACAAATAAGGAAAATGGTATCGTTTGATGTAGGATCACTAATTCTACGGCACTCCCACGTCGAAGCTGTGGCTCAGTGGGTAGCATCCTCATCTCTGAGTCAGAAGGTTGTGGGTTTAAGTCCCACTCCAGAGACTGGAGCACAAAAATCTCGGCTGACACTCCAGTGCAGTGCTGAGGGAGTGCTGCACTGTCGGAGGTGCCGTCTTTCGGATGGAATGTTAAACCGAGGCTCTCTTAAGTGAATGTAAAATATCCCATGGCCACTATTCGAAGAAGAGCAGGGGGTTTATCCCCGGTGACTTGGCTAATGTTTATTCCTCAATCAACATGACTAAAACAGATTATCTGGTCATTATCACATTGCTGTTTGTGGGAGCTTGCTGCGTGCAAGTTGGCTGCTGCAGTTCCTAGATTACAACAGTGACTGCACTCCAAAAAGTAATTCATTGGCTGTAAAGCACTTTGGGAGGTTCGATGATCGTGAAAGGCGCTATATGAATGCAAGTATTTAGGATCTAGCAATAAAAAGAAGCCGCGGTAATATTTAAAGTGATTGTGACCATGGTTGCTGCTTTGAATCTGTCCAGGCCAGCTCGAGCAGACTGTGACTGGAAATCCCAATCGTTGGTGTTTCCGAGTTGATTTGGAAGCAACTTCAGGAAGATTAGGGGCTTGCGCTGGGTTCAAAATAAAATGTATTTTTTTTTCACAAGTTTGATTTGAAAAATGTTTGTTGCAGCTCAGGAGTTGTCGGTGTTGAGGGGAAAGAGTGACACGCCCACTCTCGCCGCCTGTGGTCAGGATCCTGCACTCCCGGATTAGTTCAACCTTCCTTTCTTTAGACTGGACCAAAGCCACCTTTTAATCTCAATCTCAACATAGATTGCACCAGTCCAGGCAGCGGGCGGTCGAGGGGGTCGTTCAGCCCGACTGCCTGCCTCTCTTCCGCGGTTACATTCGAGCCAGGGTGTCCCTGGAGATGGAGCACGCGGTGTCCACCGGTACGCTCGCGGCCTTCCGCGAGAGGTGGGCGCCGGAGGGACTGGAGTGCATTATCACCCCCGGCAACCAAATTTTAACTTGACCGTTTAAAGTTCAAAGTTTAATTTGTTTAATTTGTCGATTTTTAGTGCCCCCCCCCCTTAATCAAGGGGATTATTGTTTCAACTAAAAATAGTTGCACCAGTCTGCAGTCATTCCCATATCTCACACCAACAATCCTTAAGGGCCTCTCTCACTCTCTGACACTGCCAATTTAACGACAATCTGCGTCCAATTATGAGCAGTCAACAGTACTTGCCGACACCCGTGAGGTCCTGCATTGAGACGGGCCATTCGCTTTTCACAAAAGATGGAAGAGTTTAAGTAGGTAATGAAACAGGGATGTTTCTGCAAACAATATCTGTGTCATCTGTGGCTCAGTGCTACCAGGTCAGAAGCTTGTGGGTTCAACCCCTGTCTCCAGAGGACATAATCTCGGCTGATGCTACCAGTGCAGTGCTGAGGGAGTGCATTCTGCTGGATGAGCTGGTAAACTGAGATGTTAAACTGTCTGCTCTCTCAGGTGGACATAAAAGATCCCACGGCACTATTTTGAAGAAGAGCAGGGGAGTTATCTCCGGTTTCCTGGGGCAATATTTATCCCTCAATTAACATCTGTTTTCTCTTGTAACACTGCTGTCGTACACCTTGGGACGTTTTACTACGTTGAAGGCGTTATATAAATAAAAGTTATTATTATCACTAAAAGCAGATTATCTGGTCATCATCACATTGCTGTTTGTGGGAGTTTGCTGTGCACAAATTGGCTGCCGCGTTTCCTACATTACAACAGTGACTACACTTCAAAAATACTCCATTGGCTGCAAAGCGCTTTGGGACATCCTGAAGTTGTGAAAGGCGCTATATAAATGCAAGTCCTTTCTTAACTGTGCTAAGTTGTACCTGTTCTACAACTGACCCTGGAAGACTGTGTAAGATGGCGGGTGGTTCCCTCGTTAGCCTGGAGATAATGGAGTGCCTGATCCACTAGGGGCCGCTCCAGGGCACCAGCTCGCCAATCAATGCTCGATGAGGGCTTGTCCCGTTACACCCCCCCTCCTCACCCCTCAAATATACCCCTCAATTCTTACCCAGACTACACTGGGCTGGTGACATAAAACATGCTGCATTGAATCCTACATTTTTCAGAACTATAATTATTTTACAATGAAAAAATAAACAGCTATCGGTACAAAGGAAGAGGTTTGTGTGGTGTGTGTGTCTGTGTGTGTGAGTGTGTGTGTGTGTGTGTGTCTAAATGTGTGTGTGTCTGCGTATCTGTGTGTGTGCGGTATGTGTGTGTGGTGTGTCTGTGTGCGCATGTGCGCATGTGTGTATGTATGTCTGTGTGTTTGTGTGTGCGTCTAAGTGTGTGTGCGTGTGTGTGTCTGTATGTGTGTGTGAGCATGTGCGCGTGTGTGATTGTGTGTGCGTGTGTGTGTCTGTATGTGTGTGTGAGCATGTGCGCGTGTGTGAGTGTGTGTGCGTGTGTGTGTCTGTATGTGTGTGTGAGCATGTGCACGTGTGTGAGTGTGTGCGCGTGTGTGTGTCTGTATGTGTGTGTGAGCATGTGCGCGTGTGTGAGTGTGTGTGCGTGTGTGCGTGTGTGTGCGTGTGTGAGCGTGTGAGCATGTGTGAGTGTGTGTGCGTGTGTGAGTGTGTGTGCGTGTGTGAATGAGCGTGTGTGAGCGTGTGTGAATGTGTGTCTACGTGACTGAGCGAGGGAGAGGTTAAATAAAGAATGTTTTGGAAGAAATACAGTGTTTTTTGGCCAGGTTTAAGGAGCTGTGTGAACCACAATATTGGACTATTGCAAAATGTTTGTGGTTTTGAATCTGAAAAGCACATTTTTGACCTTGAGGAAGAATTTGTTTTAATTTCCTATACTTTACATCACAGCAGAACAAAGTTTGGGGAACTTCAGCAACCCCGAGTGCTGCACATCCCAATCTGCTCAAGGTGCCCCAAGAGCTCTCACACTTTTACTGCCGCCCCACTACTGTTAAGTCCTGACTCTAATGTACTGACTTACACGAGACACATGCTGAAGTCAAGGACACTCAGGACCTGCACCTTTAATTCCAGATCTCCAGTACTGCACTTGCCTGAGACCTCCCTTTATATACCTTAGTGGGGCAGGTATGGAGTGTCTCCTGCAAGTGCACCCCTGGTGGTAAGGTATGCTTATTGTTACAGGTCATATCCAGTTACAGTCATGTATAGCATGGTAAGATAGAGTTATATACAGTAATGCGAAATACATGACATCACCCTCCCCCAAGGTCTTATTGCCTTTATAGATTCAGTCTCTCAGGTGGTCTGCATTCTCGCGTGGAGCGTCTTAGTTGTGGTTCAGTTGTTTGCCTTGATGCCTGTTTTTCATTCGGTGTGATTGCTGATATCTCGCCTGGGCTGTCTGTTTCGTTCGGTGTGATTGCTGGTATCTCGCCTGGGCTGTCTGTTAAGACTGCCCTTTCCTCAGGTTGTTCCACCTGTTTGTCCACCAGGTGTGGTGTGAGTTCCACATTGTAGTCTGCCTCTGGTTCTTCAGTGTTATCAGTGAATCTACTTTTTACTTGGTCTACATGCCTCTGGCAGGTTTGGCCATTGTCCATTTGTACAACCAGTAGCCTGTTTCCCCCTTTGTCTGTTACTGTCCCTGCAAGCCATTTGGGACCCCGGCCATAGTTTAGCACAAACACTTTGTCCCCTATCTCATTCCACCTCCCCCTCGATTTTCCGTCATAGTACTCAGTTAGCTTTTGAGGCTTAGCTTCAACAATTTCATGCATGTCTGGGAGGATTAACGAGAGCCTGGTCTTTAAGGTTCGTTTCATCAATAGTTGCGCGGGGGGAACCCCAGTCAACAAATGCGGACGAGATCTGTATGCCAGCAGCAGTCGCAACAGGTGGCTCTGCAGCATGGGACCTTAGATTCTGAGCATGCCTTGTTTAATGATCTGCACTGCTCGCTCCACCTGGTCATTGAAGGCCGACTTGAAAGGTGCCGTCTTAACGTGATTTATACCGTGGTCAACTATAAAATCGTGAAATTCTGCACTGGTGAAGCACGGACCATTATCACTGACCAATATGTCAGGAATGCCGTGCGTTGCAAACATGGTTCTAAGGCTCTCCACAGTGGTGGAGGCGGTGCTCGAGTTTAAAATGGTGCATTCGATCCACTTTGAAAATGCATCAACGACTATGAGGAACATTTTGCCCATGAATGGGCCCGCATAGTCTACATGCACCCGTGACCACGGTTTGGTGGGCCAAGGCCAGGGGCTGAGGGGGCCTCCCTGGGGGCATTACTGAGTTGGGCACAAATGGTGCACCGACAGACGCAGAGCTCCAAGTCCGCGTCAATGCCAGGCCACCAGACATGAGATCTGGCTATGGCCTTCATAAGCATGATCCCCGGGTGCTCGCGATGGAGCTCCTGGACAAACGCCTCCCTGCCTCGTAAGGGCATAACTACTCGGCTGCCCCACATCAGGCAGTCTGCTTGTAGTGAGAGTTCATGCATGCGCCTATGGAATGGTTTGACCTCCTCGGGGCAGGCATCGCGAGCCTCTGCCCAGTCACCGGTTAAAACGCATCTTTTAACTAGAGATAACGTGGGGTCGCTGGACTTGGATTTCTTAACTCTTAGGCCTACCCGATCCAATCGACTTAGTACTTCTTCAAGATTGCGGAGATGGGAGTCGGTGTCCCTGCCCGTGATGAGTATGTCATCTTGAAACACAACCGTCCGCGGGATGGACTTGAGCAGACTCTCCATGTTGCGCTGGAATATAGCAGCTGCCGACTTGATGCCGAATGGGCATCGATTGTACACAAAAAGGCCTCGCTGTGTGTTGAGGGTGGTGAGTAGCTTAGACTCTTCGGTCAGTTCTTGCGTCATATACGCAGATGTGAGGTCAAGTTTCGAGAAAAGTTTTCCTCCAGCCAACGTGGCAAATAGGTCCTCCGCTCTGGGCAGTGGGTATTGGTCCTGCAGGGAGACTCTGTTTATGGTAGACTTGTAATCCCCACAGATTCGCACGGATCTATCAGGCTTCATGACTGGGGATGATGGGGTTTGCCCAGTCGCTGAATTCCACGGGAGAAATTATTACTTCCCGCAGAAGCCAGTCCAGTTCGTTTTCAATCTTTTCCCTCATCACATAAGGCACAGCTCTAGCCTTGTGATGGACCGGTCTGGCATTCTGTGTGATGTAGATTCTAACTTTAGCCCCTTTGAAGGTGCCCACACCTGGCTGAAAGAGATGTTCAAAACGGCTTAGAACTGTTGAGCAGGAGGTCCGTTCCTCTGACGACATGGCGTGAACATCATCCCATTTCCAATTAAGTTCTGCTAGCCAGCTTCTCCCCAACAGGGCAGGGAGATCCCCGGGGACAATCTACAGGGAAAGTCGGTTCACCGTCCCTTTGTGTGTGACTGAGAGCATGGCGCTGCCAAGGACTGGGATGATTTCTTTAGTATAGGTCCTTAGTTTGGTGTCAATCTTTGTGAGTTTTGGTCTGTTGCTTTTGTGCGGCCACAGCTGTTCAAATTGTTGAACGCTCATGAGGGATTGACTGGCCCCCGTGTCCAGTTCCATGTTGACGGGTATCCCGTTGAGTAGAACCCTCATCATAATTGGAGGCATCTTGGTGTAAGAACAGTGGACATTGATCGTGTTAACCCGCTGTACCTCGGCGTCCCGTGCACTGTTCCAACCGTCTTCTGGTCCACTTTCCGACCCTTCCGATTCGTAGACCGGCCGAGCTGCTGTTTTTCTGCACATGCGAGCTAGATGCCCTGTGTAGTTGCAGTTTCTGCAAATGGCATGCTGAAATCGACACACCCTGGTTGAGTGCCTTCCCCCACATCTCCAACACAGACCGTTTCCATTGTTTCCAAAGGATGAGCTGCGTCTGGCTGATCTCCCTTGAGCTTCTCTCAATCTGTTGTTGATTGCTCGCATTTTGGGTTGATGAGGTGTGATCGGCCATTCATGTGGCCCTTGATTTTGATGGCTTCTGGCGCCACTGCCTGCTGTTGAAGGCCTGCTCTCCTGCCTTTGTCTGTGTGCGGGGGTAGTGGTTTGTTTCACAATGTGAACCCCTTGTTCTGATGTCTCGTTGGTTGTCGTACCCGAAGTATAGATCAGCCTCGTTTCTTCTTCGCCTGCCAAGAACGTCTGTGCGACCAGTGCTGCTGCCTCTAGAGTCAAGTTCTTAGTCTCTATAAGCTTTCGGAATATGCCTGCGTGGCCTATTCCTTCAATAAAAAAGTCTCTCAGTACTTCTCTCCTTAGTTCATCGGGGAACTCACATGAACTAGCCAGCCTCCGAAGTTCCGCCACGAAGTCGGGTATGCTTTGGCCCACACAGCGTCTGTAGTTGTAGAACCTGTGTCTGGCCATGTGTAGGCTGCTCGCTGGCTTCAGGTGGTCTCTCACCAGTGTGCTCAACTCCTCAAACGACTTGCTTTCTGGTTTCTCGGGTGCCAGCAGGTCTTTCATTAAAGCGTATGTTTTCGAGCCACAGCTGGTCAAGAGATGGGCTCTTCTCTTGTCTGCCTTATCGTCGCCCAACCAGTCTTTGGTCACAAAGCTTTGCTGGAGCCTTTCTATAAAGTCACCCCAATTGTCTCCAGCATTGTATTTCTCATCTGAGCTGTTGGTAGCCATTCTGTGGATTCTGTGATCCCATAGCTCGTCGCCACTGTTAAGTCCTGACTCTAATATACTGACTTACATGAGGCATATGCTGAAGTCAAGGTTACTCAGGACTTGCACCTTTAATTCCAGCTCTCCAGTGCTGCACTTGCCTGAGACCTCCCTTTATATACCTCAGTGGGACAGGTATGGAGTGTCTCCTGCAAGTGCACCCCTGGCGGTAAGGTATGCTTATTGTTACAGGTCATATCTAGTTACAGTCATGTATAGCATGGTAAGATAGAGTTATATACAGTAATGTGAGATACATGACAAATACCAAACACGTCTATGCCATCAAGTGTCAGCTGTCGCTCTGTGGTATCACTCTTACCTCTGAGTTAGAAGGTCATGGGTTCAAGCCCCACTCCAGAGACTATCTAGGCTGACACTCCCAGGGCAGTGCTGAGGGAGTGCCGCACTGTCGGAGGTGCCGTCTTTCAGATGAGACGTTAAATCAAGGCCCCGTCTGCTCTCTCAGGTGGATGTAATAAAATACCACGGCATCATTTCAAAGTAGAACAGGGGTGTTCTCCCTCAACCACCATCACTGGGAAAAGCAGAATATCTGGCCATTATCTCAGTGCATTTGTGAGGCCTTGCTGTGTCCATACATTACAACAGTGACTACATTTCAAAAGTACTCCTTAGACTGTAATGCAGTTCTGGGACGTTCTGAGGTTCTGAGCAGTGCTTTATACATGCAAGTCATTTTTCTTGTTCTTCTTTCTTTCTTTTGTGCTCAAGTCCCACTCCAGGGACTTAAGCACAAAAAATCCAGGCTGATTCTCCAGTGCAGTGCTGAGGGAGTGCTGCACTGTCGGAGGTTCCGTCTTTCGGATGAGACGTTAAACCGAGGCCCCGTCTGCTCTCTCAATCGGACGTAAAAGATCCCATGGCACTATTTCGAAGAAGAGCAGGGGAGTTATCCCTGGTGTCCTGGCCAATATTTATCCCTCAATCAACATAACAAAAGCAGTTTACCTGGTCATTATCACATTGCTGTTTGTGGGAGCTTGCTGTGCACAAATTGGCTGCCGTGTTTCCTAAATTACAACAGTGACTACACTCCAAAAGGTACTTCATTGGCTGTAAAGTGCTTTCAGATGTCTGGTGGTCGTGAAAGGCGCTATATAAATCACAGTCTTTCTTTTGCACTTTGAGTCTTTAAGGGGGATCTACCCTGCTATCCTTTAAAATAGTGCCATGGGATCTTTTATGTCCACCTGAGAGGCCAGGCAGGGCCTCGGTTTAATGTCTCATCTGAAAGACTGCACCTCCGACAGTGCGGCGCCCCCTCAGCACTGCACTGGGACTGTCGGCCTGGACGATGGGCTCAAGTCCCTGGAGTGGGGCTCGAACCCAACAACCAAAGAGCCGGCAGTCACCACAGCGAACACCGGGGGGGGCAAGAGTAAAGACAACACAGGAGCACCCTTCGCTGAGACCAGCCTTGCTTGTGTTAGCGTGTGGAGGGGCCGTGGGTCAGACTGCCACCCAAATTGGAACTGATTCCAAGAACTCTGAGTTCAACATCGCGTGGCTTCCCAAGCACATATTTATTGTCAAGTAGCTTGACTTTAACCTGTTCTTATCTAGTGAGATGCCGATATCGCGTGTCTGACCACTTGAGGTCAGCAAAGTGACTCGCACAACAAAGTAACAAGGGATTGTGAAACAATGGCATTTTGTGTTGAACACTCAGAGGGTGAGGTAGTGTTGTGGTTATGATACTGGACTAGCAGACAAATTAAACGATGTGAGCATGTGGTGGAGGAATGACTGAGCAGTGTGGTGATGTGGTGGCAGGGTTGTTCATGCTTGAGTTAGGAAAGGGTGATTTGGATGGTACGATGGAATGATCACGATGCTGTAAATGTTTTTGTATTGAAAAAAATCCAACAAAAAAACATATTACTGGACTAGTAATTGAGAGGCCGGGGCTAATAATCCAAGGAATCTGTACATTCAAAAACCTCCCCTACTGCATTTTGAGAACTTGAAATGAGTTTCAAATTCTGGAAACAAAAAGCTGGTGTCCGTACAAATGACTGTAAAGCTGTTGGATTGTCTTAACAACCCACCTGGCTTACTGATGTCTGTACCCTCTGGCATGTGTGTGACTCCGCACCAACATGGTTACAACCCTTGGACTGGATTTTCGGGTCTTCTGCACTCTGTTTTTCGCCCTGGAGTGACAGCAATGGCGGCGGTGAGGTGTTCTGGGCGGGCGGTCAGCCTCCAGCGCCCCGCGGCGATCCTCGGGCCCGGTTTAGCGGTGGCGCGGAGCAGCATCGCCCGGAAGAGCTGCGCGCGGTGTACAACGCCCCTGGTTGTGACATCGGCGCGAGCTTTGACTCCCGCCCGACCTGTCCGCCTCGCAGTGCGCCCCGCGGTGACCGCCCGGGAAATCAGGCGGTCCAACGATCCCGTCGGCGAAGAGATCAGTAATGGACTCCGAAGGGAAGGGTGATTGGTTTTTCTTTCCATTTTTTTGCGATTGGCGTTGTGGTGGCGTGGGCGATGTTTTGGGAATGTTTTTGTGGGTTCATTTTTAGTTTTTCTCCCCCCCCCTTGCCCCCCAGGCATGTCTCGGAGCGCTTTCGGCCCGGCTCTTCACCGCGGGAGTTTCCCATGCGAGTGCCCAGAGAGGTGTACAACGCCTCCCTTAGTGCTGCACCCCCTGGCTCAGGGCCCAGTTGCCCAAACTTACCGACTGAGGCGCAAACTGTTCCCGGACGCTAATTTTCACATCCCATCGCCATTATCGCCCCAAAGCCGAAAATCTAGCCCTATAGAATCAGGGAATGGTTACAGCATGGAAGAAGGTTGACTGTTATCATCATCAACATCATAGGCAGTCCTCGAAGCGAGGATGACTTGCTTCCACTCCAAAAAGGGATGAGTTCGCAGGTGTTTCAATGAAAGACCTAATATTCCAGGTCCCGAACTACATCCTGAAGGGTGGAAGATGCCTGTGCGTGGATTTTTTTAACGTGGGGTGGCCGTTGCTCACCAGCCACCACACGGGCTCGACAGAGCTAGGTCTTGGTCCAGTGGCAAGGGTTAACCAAGACGACTGGAGACCAGCTCAGCTGCACGGACCTAGTGCGCGCACATATCGCAGTGTGGGCTGGCCCGTGCTGCCCTTGAGCCTCCCGCCCCAAACCCACGCCTCTCTTGGGCCCTGATCACATCCCTCCCACAGTCTCTCGCCGCTCTTGCTGTACCTGCCCACGCTCCAATCACCGACCTGGACCTTGCTGACGTCACTCTTCTCTGCCGTCGCCCTCCTGCGCCAGCTCGCGCTGTGACCTTGCAGTGGCATGCCTCCACGCTGCTCCCGGGGCCTCCCCGCTGCTCCCGGACTGCACCTCCGCTCCTTTCATGGCCCCGACCTGCCGCTGGTGTTCTCACACAGGTCGGGGCCTCCACGCTGCTCCCGCCCGAACAAACCACTCTGTTTTTATCAAACTGCTACAAAAGGATGCGAGAAGTCGAGGGCTGGATCAGATTCCAGGTGTGATGCCGCCCATAGCCCAATATGCGGTCTGGTCGATACATGAGAGAATGGCGACTAGCATGAGGTAACTGAGGTCAGCCAGCAAAATCAACCATACTCTGGCAACAGCCACCGCTTCTTATGAATCCCACATGAGTGTGTGGGGTGATCTGGAGTAAAGCAACTCGCCAACTGAGAAACCGAGACAAGAGGCTTGTCTTCCAAATGTAGTCTTTAGAAGTAGCATCTGAACACCACACGGTACTTAGGAGGCTGAGGGGAGACCTCGCTAAGGTGTATAAAATTATAAGGGGCCCAGATAGAATGGCTAGGAGGGATCTATTTACCTCAGCAGAGGGGTCAATAACCAGGGGGCATAGATTTAAAGTAATTGGTAGAAGGTTTTGAGGGGATTTGCAGCTACATTTTTTTCACCCAGAGGGTGAAAGAGTGGTAGAGGCAGAAACCCTCACCACATTTAAAAAGTACTTGGATGTGCACCTGAAGTGCGGTAACCTACAGGGATTATGGACCTAGTGCTGGAAGGTGAGATTAGGCTGGGTAGCGAATTGTCGGCCAGCACGGACACGATGGGCCGAATGGCCTCCTTCAGTGCTGTAAATTTCTATGATTCTACAGTGAGAATAGCAAGTCTCATCTAATCCTGAGACAGTGAGGTAGCTACAAAATTATACTTTTACCTCAATTGAGTCACAGATTTAAGGTAATTGGTAAAAGGACCAGAGGGGGAGATGAGGAGACATTTTTTTTCACGCAGCGAGTTGTTGTGATGTGGAACGCGCTGCCTGAAAGGGTGGTGGGAGCAGATTTAATAGTAACTTTCAAAAGGGAATTGGATAAAAAGTTGAGGAGGAAAAATCTGGCACGGCTGTGGGGATAGAGCAGGGGAGTGGGACTAATTGGCAGCTCTCACAGAGGGCCGGTACAGACACGATGTTTCCCCCCGTCCTGTTTTGAGTGCGTGGTCCCTTTAATGGGCTAGGCAGCCCATTCATAGTTTCGCGCATCGAGATTTAAGATTGGAAAAGTAGGTCCTTGGCCGCGCGCAGGATCAGCGGAGAGCGCCATGGCCGCGGGCGGGGTCGGGGGAGAGCGCCATGGCCGCGGGCGGGGTTGGGGGAGAGCGCCATGGCCGCGGGCGGGGTCGGGGGAGAGCGCCATGGCCGCGGGCGGGGTCGGGGGAGAGCGCCATGGCCGCGGGCGGGGTCGGGGGAGAGCTCCATGGCCGCAGGCGGGGTCGGGGGAGAGCCTCATGGCCACGGGCGGGGTCGGGGGAGAGCCTCATGGCCGCGCGGCATAGAGGGAATGTTGATGATGGGCTGAATGAATCTATGGGGCCAAATTGCCCCGCGCCCCGATTGTGGGCGGTAACCTTCCGGGGCCGGGACGCTTAGCGCCCGCCGCGGATGTCCCGCGCCCTGCCGCAGAATTGCCCTTACCGCCCTTCAAAGGACGCGGAGTGCGATTTCCTGCATTCCATTTCCTTTGGGGACGGGAACTGGGGTGCTATTGGGGACGGGGATTCATGCACTACGCAGATGCCCGCAGTTAACGGGGAGGGCCGCTGGGCACTCTGCACAGCCTTTGGTGGCCTCCACTGGGCCAGCAGGGCAGCGTGGGACCGGGCCGGCAGCCCGGCAGCCAAGATGGAGTCCCCGGGCTGCGCGATGGCGGCACGGACCATGCCAGGGCCACCACCATCGAGCCGACCCGAGAGGCGCCCCGGGACGCCAGTGCCCTCTCCTTTAAGCACCACGCCCCGAGAGCGGATGTCAGCCAGATTCGCGACCTGCGGGGCAATTTCCCCAGTGGGGCGGTGAGGGGTCACCGCGTGGTGCTGAGGAGTGGCCGCGCACAGCGATGACATCATCACCGGTCGCGCGACGGCCCAGGGCGCTAATCACAAGGCGCGGCGCTGCCATGCCAGCCTCTCCACAACTTCCCCGGGCAATTTCTCACGGGGCGATAGCGTGGCCCTCCCGTGGGGTGGGGGGGTGTAAACTGCCTCACGCCCCAATATCACATGCCCCGAGGTACTAGTGCGACTATACATAGGGGCAATTTCGCCCCATCATGACGCAAATTAAAATCAGGTTTAGTCCAAAGTTTGAGTTGGGTTTGGTTGCTAATTTCAAATTTGATTTGGGCTGTCAACTGGCTTTAAATGTCAAAATCAAATCAGATTCTTAAGGTTGATTCCAGAGATGAGGGGGGTCGACTTATGAGGAAAGGCTGAGTAGGTTGGGCCTCTACTCATTGGAATTCAGAAGAATGAGAGGTGATCTTATCGAAACGTATAAGATTATGAGGGGGCTCGACAAGGTGGATGCAGAGAGGATGTTTCCACTGATGGGGGAGACTAGAACTAGGGGGCATGATCTTAGAATAAGGGGCCGCCCATTTAAAACTGAGATGAGGAGGAATTTCTTCTCTCAGAAGGTTGTAAATCTGTGGAATTCGCTGTCTGAGAGCTGTGGAAGCTGGGACATTGAATAAATTTAAGACAGAGATAGACAGTTTCTTAACCGATAAGGGAATAAGGAGTTATGGGGAGCGGGCAGGGAAGTGGATCCGAGTCTATGATCGGATCAGCCATGATCGTATTAAATAGTGGATCAGGCTCGAGGGGCCAAATGGCCGACTCCTGCTCCTAATTCTTATGTTCTTATGTTCTTAAATGATTAAATTAAGTGTACATTGCTCTTGAAATCAGTTTCATCTGTTATTTGAGTCAATTTGTTGCTGAAATGATTTGTTTTTCAGATTGGGGTGATTATTCGGCAGAAGAATTATATTGCAGTTAGGAGGCTGTGTGAAATAGGAAGCAGGCAATGAGCAAATTGCTCCTGAATTACCTGCCCTTCCCCCTCCCAAAATATATTAAGAGCAAATCGAAAGCAAACTGGGAAACACAGCCCCGATGAGGATTGGGTGGTGTGGCGGGGACTAAGGGAAAACTGCCTACAGAAATGATCTTACAGACAAAATGCATTATCAGCTACAGCTATTGCTCAGTCGGTAGAACTCTCAGCAGGTTGTGGGTCCAAGTCCCACTTCAGAGACTTGAGCACAAAAATCTAGGCTGACACTCCCAGTGCAATGATGAGGGAGTGCTGCACTGTCGGAGGTGCTGTCTTTCGGATGAGACGTTAAACCGAGGCCCCGTCTGCTCTCTCAGGTGGATGTAAAAGATCCCATGGCACTATTTTGACGAAGAGCAGGGGAGTTATCCCCGGTGTCCTGGGGCCATTATTTATCCCTCAATCAACATCACAAAAATGATCAGTTTATCTGGTCCTTACTTTGTCACACTGCTGTTAGTCAGAGCTTGCTGTGCGCAAATTGGCTGCTGCGTTTCTTACATTACATCAGTGACTGCACTTAAAAAAAGTACTTCGTTGGCTGTAAAATGCATTGGGACGTCCTGAGGTCATGAAAGGCGCTATATAAATGCAAGTCTTTCTTTTTAGAAAATTTCCCAGTTTGTTGTCATGAAAGGAAACTTTATTTCCTCAACATCGCACCCAGTGATAAAACTGTAGACAGATTTAGCAACACAAACCAATTTAAAAGTGTGAATGTGTTTACCTGTTTAAAGAGTTGCACAGCTAGCCAGTGATCATCCATCATCATCGGCAGCCCATCGGAATCGAGGAAGACTTGCTTCCACTCTTAAAATGAGTCCTTAGGTGGCTGAACAGCCCAATACGTGAGCCACAGTCCCTGTCACAGATGGGACAGAGAGTTGTTGAGGGAAAGGGTGGGTGGGACTGGTTTGCTGCACGCTCCTTCCGCTGCCTGCGCTTGCTTTCTGCACGCTCTCGGCGATGGGACTCAAGGTGCTCAGCGCCCTCTCGGATGCACTTCCTCCACTTAGGGCGGTCTTTGACCAAGGAGTCAGTGGGGATGTTGCACTTTATCAGGGAGGCTTTGAGGGTGTCCTTGCAACGTTTCCTCTGCCCACCTTTGGCTCGTTTGCCATGAAGTAGAGCACTTGCTTTGGGAGTCTCGTGTCTGGCATGCGGACAATGTGGCCTGTCTATCCAGAGGCTGACTGATCATGGGCATGGTACCAGTTAAACCCCACACACATAATTTGCACTTTGTGCTCAATTTTGCATTTTGTGTCCAAAACCTGATTTGAATTTACAAACATTCGAACAATGAGTGCCAGGTAAAGAAAGAAGGACTTGCATTTATATAGCGCCTTTCATGATCACAGGACATCCAAAAGCACTTTACAGCCAATGAAGTTGTTTTATAGTGTAGTCTCCGTTATAATGTCGGAAACACAACACCCACTTGAGCTCCCATAAACAGCAACGCGATTATTTGTTTCAGTGATGTTGATTGAGGGATAAATATTGGCCAGGAAACCAAGGAAATCTCCCCTGCTCTTCTTTGAAACAGTGCCATGGGATCTTTTACGTCCACCTGAGAGAGCGGACAGGGCCTCAGATAAACGTCTCATCCGAATGATGGCACCTCCAACAGTGCAGCACTCCCTCAGCACTTCACTGGGAGTGTCAGCCTGGATTTTGTGCTCAAGTCCCTGGAGCTGGACTTGAACCCACAACCTTCTGACTCAGAGGCAAGAGTGCTGCCCACTGAGACACAGTTGACACTTGTAAGATTCAGGATCACAGGTCACTCACAGATACCCAAAGGGTCTTAGGAGTTATAAGGCATTTTGTTAAGGGAGTGATAGTTCAAATATAGGCAAACACAATACACAAGCAGGATAGACTTTGTAGACATACGACCGTGACAAGTAGCTGGTATTAGTCCCAATCGGACAGACGGCTGGTGGTACGAACCATTCTTATCTTCACCGTCTGCCCTGAAACACCTTCTGGATCTTTCTTTTGTATTCTTTTTAGGAATGGGCCTGGTGTAGGATATCGGCAGGACCATTTAACCGATGATGTGTTGAGTTCTTTGTCTCAACTCTTGTGTGAAACACTCCTCTTCACATCCGTCCAAAGTCGGAGTCAGACAGGCCACTCTTGGCCTTCAGATGTTTGGAGCGGCCCGTTATCAGTTAATTGTGTTCATGCTGTTCAAGTTGCTTTAGCTATTGTACCGAGGAATGCATCTTCAATTCCAACACCAGTCTGGAGACTTTTTGGTCTCAAGTTATTTCTTCTAATCCACGATTTCTTACATTCCCTTCTTTGAGAAGGAAATATCCTGATTGACTTCTCCCAACCAGCGTTTGACAGCTCTAGCTATTGCCAAATTATTTGCTTGGTGCTTTCTCCACTTGAGTGTTACTTAGTACGGAGGCTCAGAAATGAAGATTTCCCCCTTTCTTATAGTCCAATCCTTTGAGGGAGAGGAGCAACCTCCGACCTCTTACTCAAGTTCAATTCACTATCCCGATGTTCCAATTCTGCCCTGCCCGGGGTACCCTCTGTTCCTTCTATCTTTCCTGATCTTATCCCGCCTGGGGTCTCCCCTGCGTTGCTTTGGATCTTTTCTTTCGGTGTGCTCACAATTGTTTTTTGTGCTGGTTAGCCACAGACATATATTAAGTACACTATCATTACAAGTTGGAGAACTACCAGAGCATGTTAAATAATACAAATGTAAGGGTGTGCTGATATTAAGCCCAATGGGACAGGCCCTGTTAGACCCGTAGAGCATGGGAGCTGCGGTAGTAGTGATGCAGGAGGCAACACTAAAACCACCTCAGACTAGATCCATACTGGCTTTTCCCAGGCTCTGTTACCTATAAAACACAATTATTACAGTCACAGTTAAATTCAGTCTCACAACCATTTCAAACAATGCTACAGTTTAACATCTAATCAACAACTTAAAAGATTCTCCAGATCTCACTGTTACTCGTGTCCATCTTGTGGGCAATTCTTGCTAAATTTATTGCTTCCGAGACTTCAATTATCCCTATCCAAAATCCATGTAACTCCCCAATCTCAATCCCTCTCACAGGTACCAGTGTGTTTAACTCGATCCTGATTGCTTCATTAATTAGATAGTTTCTCGATAGAGTATGTGTCAATGCTTTAAAAGCTATCTCACTCTCCCGAGCCACATTAACCCTTTCCCGTCTTGCTGTTGTCAAGTAACTGAGCATGTCTCGAGACCCGTTCTTCAGTGAAAATTCATGCCACATGTGCCATCCGATGCAAGCCATTCTCGGGCTTTCAGGTGATCTTATCAAAAGATTGTAGTCGTCTGCAGATCTTTGCTCATCTCCCACTGTATGGTCGCGATATCTTGGGTAGTGGCCAGGCTATCAAATTCAGGTTTCTTAAAAGGTACATAGGCAAGGACACAAATGTCTCCAAGAGAAAGTTATCGGTTTACCATTCTTAACTACACTTTCTTGACTTTCACTAGAATGTTAGGAAAATTTAATTCTCCTATTTCTGGGCTCAATTTTTCCCGGTCATTTGCGGTGTTTCTTTGGCGGGCGCTGCTTTTTTCGTTTCTTTTTTTACGTCATGGGGGCGTTACTTCATGTCTGCGCCAGGTTTTATCATTTTTCAAAGTTTGCCCCCAAAAAATGTCTCCTAGGTCGGCGTAACTGGCAACTCTGGAAAAACCCTCTGGTGAGTTAAGAGAAAGCAGCGCACATTGAAAAATCGGCACAGAATGACGCCATTGTTTGTCATCGAAGTTTTGGAGGGAGATAAGAACATTTTAAATATTCATAATAAAGATGACATTTTTTTTACCTTTCAACGGAAGTTTGATGGAATTCTGAACTTTTCATTTTTTTTCTACTCACACGCCACCACCGAACGTCTTCAAACGGGGCTGGAGGGTCGGAGTGTTGGCCGGCAGAATCGCCCCCACGCCCGGATACAGGGGCTCGGGGCTCAGCTGCAAAATAAGCCTGGGGGGGGGGGTGAGGGGTGGGGATCGGAAAACTACACTAGCCCCGGGGGGTTTGGGTGGTTGGGGGGGAGGTGCTGTTGAATGCGATCGGAAGAAATGAAATCACAAGACTGCAATGAGGCCCGGTGGGTTGGTGGTGGGGCGGGGATCCCGATCACTGCGTTTGCTCAGACCTGGGTGTGGTCCATACAGACCTTGGGGACAGAAAACAAAGAACCTGTCCTGCCTGCCTGCCATTTTGAGCTTCTTGTAAAGGTAAAATTTAAGCATGGGGGTAATACTGACAATGCCATATCTTGTGCAAGCCTTCTGCATCATGGTGCTGCAGAGGGGACAATTTATTCGACATCATCACATGAGGGATATCAGAGCACGTAGGGTGCTGGGCAGGAGGCCTTACCCACGTCGGGTATATCGAGACAGGTGTTTGTACCTTCGCCTGAGTGATGTAGACTGTGTCAGAAGGCTGCGTTTCCGCAAAGAAGTTGTACCTGAGATCTGTGAGATTGGTGAAAGCAGACCTGCAACCTAGAAGCGTCAGGAGGACTGCTGTGTCAGTTGATGTGAAGGTTGCAGCTGCACTTTCATTCTATGCCTCCAGATCGTTTCAAGCTACAACTGGGGATGTGTGCACCATCTCTCAACATGCAACACATATCTGCATTCGGCAGGTGACGGCTGCACTGTATGCATGGAGGAATTACTTCATAAAGTCCCCCATGGCCGCCCAGGCAATGCGTGAAAGGGCTGTGGGCTTCTCCAGGATTGCTGGCTTCCCAAAGGTACAGGGCTGCATTGATTGTACCCACATTGCCTTGCGAGCACCCATGGAGGATTCCGAGATGTACAGGAACAGAAAAAGCTTCCACTCCATTAAGGTGCAGCTCGTGCGTGACGACATGCATCGCATCATGTCAGTTGATGCAAGATACCCTGAGATAATCCATGATGTGTTCATCCTACGTGACAGTGTTATATCTGCCATGTTTGAGCAGCAGTCAGAAGGGCAGAGCTGGCTACTGGGAGACAAAGGGTACGGCCACGCCACCTGGCTCATGGTGCCTCTACACGTAACCCAGAAACTGACCGGGAATACAACATGGCGCACATTGCAACACGCGGCATAATAGAGAGGACCATTGACATCTTGAAACAGCGTTTCCGATGCCTAGATCATTCCGGAGGCTACTTGCCTGAGATTGTCGGTCAGTTCACTGTTGTGTGCTGCATGCTGCATAACTTAGCCATCATGAGACAGCAGCAGCTGGTAGTAGAAGACCCACCTGAGGTGAGAGTGGCTGATGATGATGATGAGGAAGGTGTAGATGACGAGGAGGAGGAGGATGAGGAAGCCATGCAAGTACCTGAACCCGGAGCAGGACGGCGGATGAATTCCAGTAACTAGTGCCTCCGCTTCACCCTGTAAGAAATTCTTGGTCCTTGCGCCACGTTGCATTTTGTATTGCAGCTCCGATTTTTCCAATGTTCTCACACAGCTCTCAACATTCTCACACACAAAACTGGCTCTTTAAAAATGGCCAATTGCAGATCGGGAGCTGTACTGGACATGCGCGCCGAGAGGAATAACGTCAAAAATGTCCTTTTTCTCCCCACGCATGCGCAGAAGGTGCGGTATCATTTTTGGCACAGACAGCAGGCTCCACCCCCCCGAGGCAACTGGACGCGGTGCCAAGTTTGAAAAATACAGTGGGGAAACTTGGCACAAATACCTTTGGATTATTTCTGGCCGAGAAAAACGGGCGTAACTCTGGCAATATGCCAGAAAACGGCTTTGGGCAAAATTGAGCCCGCTATCTTATACCCTCATTCACTTCCTCTCTCCATTTTACACATCCCATTAATTACCATTGATATCTCATTCTCGATACCTGGGGGAGCTTTACTGTCTGGTACAATATTAAAGATAGAAAACATGGTTCAAATGTTACCACTTGTTCTAAGTCATTATCACATTTTTTGTTGAAGTGTTTATAACCCGTTACATTTTATTTTCCTTCTGGCACGTGGGAAAACATTCACTTACAATTAAGAAACTTAAATTAATAATGTCCAATATCTTTAACATTTAATTCAGCGATGCTAAAGTTGTTTGGTGACCCAAAAAAAAAACATGTTTTAATTGTCATCTCAGCAACAGATTTTCTAATTCCCATTTTCTTTCCTTCCTTTGCTGAGTTCTCAGATGGCCTAACACATAGTTTAGATCTTTTCCCCTCATTATCTCCAAAAACCTCTCCTGCTCACTTAGACTGTTCGTGACTTTTTCTCGATAATAAGCACCATCCAGTTTGTGTTAGGCTTCACCTACTTGATATGCTCCCTCCTGCTCCCTTCTTTCAGAGAGAAAAATACTCAGTCTAAGGACCAAGTCCGCTGGCTCGCCACGAGCCGAAACCTTACAACTCCCAACACTGTCAATCCCACTTCTGACACCACTGTAAGATTAGGATCACAGGTCACTCACAGCTACCCAAAGGGTCTGAGGGGTTATAAGGCAATTTATTTAGGGAGTGATAGTTCAAATATAGTCAAACACAACACACAATCTATTAGGTATGGAAGAACTCCACAAGACTGAGTACTGTGAGCTAAAACTGATGTGACCTTAGTCTCTTTAATACAACTCCAGAGTGCCTGAGCAGCATGGCAGACAATCTTTTATACTCCTTTGCACGAGGTGTGCGGGTGACCCTTGGGCCTCCAACAGTTGCGCCCTCTGGTGGCAAGGCTTACACAGTTACAATGTTTACATACATAACACAATCAGGATAGACTTCGTAGACATACAACTGTGACAAGTAGCTGGTACTAGGCCCGATCAGACAGACGCTGGTGGTACGAACAGTTCTTATCTTCACCGTCTGCCCTGAAATGCCTTCTGGATCTTTCTTTTATATTCTTTTTAGGGGTGGGCCTGGTGTAGGATATTGGCAGAACCATTTAACCTATGATATGTTGAGTTCTTTGTCTCAACTCTTGGGTGAAACCCTCCTCTTCACATCTTCCCACGGTTGGAGTCAGACAGGCCATTCTTGGCTTTCAGATGTTTGGAGCTGCCCGTTATCAGTTATT
The DNA here is from genome assembly GCF_044704955.1 of Pristiophorus japonicus. Classification (NCBI taxonomy): domain Eukaryota; kingdom Metazoa; phylum Chordata; class Chondrichthyes; family Pristiophoridae; genus Pristiophorus; species Pristiophorus japonicus. The sequence continues at coordinate 196,850,853 of NC_091988.1, forward strand.
AATGTTCACACTGTTCAAGTTGCTTTAGCTATTGTACCCTGGAATGCATCTTCAATTCTAACACCAGTCTGATGAGACTTTTTGGTCTCAAGTTATTTCTTCCAATGCACGATTTCTAACACACTGTATAGACCCTCCGGTCCCTTCAGCCTGTCCCACACCATTGTGGTACCCTGTGTATTATAATATATGCACTCCCCACCCCGCCCAAAAGCATGTGCGCCGAAGCGTGAGAGAATTAGTTTCAAATTATCTCCTTAGCCAGCTCACAACATTACCAGTGCTTGGGGTGGTCAGCTCTGTGGTGTTACACTGCTGGGTGCAAAGTTCATTGGGGGAGAAATTTGTTTTTGCCCCGGTTGGGAGCGGTAACATTCACGAGGCACGAGACTTAGCGCCAGGCGTGGAAGTCCCGCCCTCTTTCTCAAAATTCAAACGCTCCACTTCCTTCCTGGGGTGGTAACTGTAGCGCGCGCCTCAGCCGCGGTGCTGTGTCCGAGGGGACCGACCCTCATTTACAGGGAAGGTCCCACGCTGCTGACTCTGCCGGAGACAAAGGCACCAGCCTGGACCACCCAGCACTCAGGCACAGCTCCGGGCTGAGCTATCGCGGACAGGACCCCGCGTGGAAACCGGATCAGGAGCAGGAAAGCCAAGGTACATTTTAAACTCGGCCACCTCACCATTAATTTTTGCTCCGGTAGTGCTGGCTGCCCGAAACGTATCCCCTGCAGTTGTCGCTTTTAATGCCCGGCGCTGTTCAATTTCAGGGCCGGGGCACTAACGGGGCGATGCGCGCGCCGATGACATAGAAACATAGAAACATAGAAAATAGGTGCAGGAGTAGGCCATTAGGCACCACCATTCAACAAGATCATGGCTGATCACCCACCCCAGCACCTCCCCCCCACGCCCCCTCCACACCCCCCGACCCCCTCAGCCACAAGTACCACACCCAACTCCCTCCCGAGCACATCCAATGAACTGGCATCAACAACTCTCCGCGGCAGGGAACCCCACAGGCCAACAACTCCCCGAGTGAAGAAGTCTCTCCCAATCCCAGTCCCAAACAGCCCACCCCCCCAATCCCAAGAGCGTGCCCCCCCCCCACTGCTCCGGACCCACCCAACACCGGGAACACTCCCCCCGCACTCAACCTGCCCCGTCCCATCAGATTCCTTCCCAAATGTCGAACACCCCCGGATGTCGAGCCCCCAGCCCCGGCCACCCCGGAGCCACACCCCCGCGACGCCAATCACACCACATCCACCAATCGCCATCTGCGCAGTCAACCTTGATGACATCATGGTCACGATCTCCGGGCGCAGGAGATTGAGGCGCAACACCGTAGCGCCACCGCTAAACTCCCGTCCAATATGGCGGGAATCGTTAACAGCGCCGTGCCTGGGGGTGGTAATGGGAAGGGCAAATTTACTGAATTTCCTGCCCAATTGACTTTTAGAAGCACTTTGACCAGACTCAAAATTAAAATGATGTTACAGACTGCTCAATAAATCTCTCTTCCACTGTGTGTGCCACGCTGACACCTCTGAGTAGGAAAGTTGTGGGGTTAATGCCCCATGGGGTGGAGTTTCCGCTTTGGGCACGATCGGCGAACCGGCCGCTAATTGCCAAATCGCCAAAATTCGACCCGTTTTAAGAAGCGTTTTTTTCCATTGGGTTTCCGTTCAAACTTATTTACAAATTGCCAAACGCAATCTCTGCCATGGGCCACTGCATTTTAAAACGAGGTTTTTAAAAAATATATTCTTTGATATATTTATGGGCGGTAACTTGGTGCAATTTTATTAATATAGCTGAAAATGGGTTGGTCTCAGAAAATAAGCATTTTAATCGCAGTCAGCCCACCATCTGTGAGTAACCTGATTTGCGAATCTGATGTTAAAATCTATACACAACCATTTACTAGTTACATTGATGTACAGCAGCCAGTTTCTTTTAAATTAAAAACACATAATGTTTCAAAGCTTCTTAAACATGCCTATTACATAAGAACTTAAGAAATAGGAACAGGAGTAGGCCATATGGCCCCTTGAGCCTGCTCCGTCATTCAATAAGATCATGGCTGATCTGATCATGGACTCAGCTCCACTTCCCCACCCACTCCCCATAACCCCTTATCGATTAAGAAACTGTCTATTTCTGTCTTAAATTTATTCAATGTCCCAGCTTCCACAGCTCTCCGAGGCAGCAAATTCCACAGATTGACAACCGTCTGAGAGAAGAAATTTCTCCTCATCTCAGTTTTAAATGGGCGGCCCTTTATTCTAAGATCATGCCCTCTAATTCTAGTCTCCCCCACCAGTGGAAACATCCTCTCTGCATCCACCTTGTCAAACCCCCTCATAATCTAATACGTCTCGATAAGATCACCTCTCATTCTTTTGAACTCCAATGAGTAGAGGCCCAACCTACTCAACCTTTCCTCATAAGTCAATCCCCTCATCCCGGACTCAACCGAGTGAACCTTCTCTGAACTGCCTCCAAAGCAAGTATATCCTTTCGTAAATATGGAAAACAAAACTGCATGCAGTATTCCAAGTGTGGCCTCACCAGAACCTTGTATAGCTGTAGTAAGACTTCCCTGCTTTTATACTCCATCCCCTTTGCAATAAAGGCCAAGATACTATTGGCCTTCCTGATCACTTGCTGTACCTGCATACTATTCTTTTGCGTTTCATGCACAAGTACCCCCAGGTCCCGCTGTACTGCGGCATTTTGCAATCTATTTAAATAATAACTTGCTCTTTGATTTTTTTTCTGCCGAAGTGCATGACCTCACACTTTCTAACATTATACTCCATCTGCCAAATTTTTGCCCACTCACTTAGCCTGCCTATGTCCTTTTGCAGACTTTTTGTGTCCTCCTCACTCATTGCTTTTCCTCCCATCTTTATATCGTCAGCAAACTTGGCTACGTTACACTCAGTCTCTTCTTCCAAGTCATTAATATAGATTGTAAATAGTTGGAGTCCCAGCACTGATCCCTGTGGCACCCCTCTAGTTACTGGTTGCCAACCAGAGAATGAACCATTTATCCCACTCTCTGTTCTCTGTTAGTTCGTCAATCCTCTATCCATGCTAATATATTACCCCCAACCCCGTGAACTTTTATCTTGTGCAGTAACCTTTTATGTGGCACCTTGTCAAATGCCTTCTGGAAGTCCAAATACACCACATCCACTGGTTCCCCTTTATCTACCCTGTTTGTTACATCCTCAAAGAACTCCCGCAAATTTGTCAAACATTACTTCCCTTTCATAAATCCATGCTGACTCTGCCTGACCGAGTTTTGCTTTTCCAAATATCCTGCTGCTGCTTCTTTAATACACTCCAGCATTTTCCCAACCACAGATGTTGGAGTCTATTAGTGCCCTAGTGCCCCCCAAGAAGCTTAACTTTAAGCCTCCGTAAAGATCTGCAAAAAGGCACAATTAGCGGAAACGCGCTACACTTATTAATTCAATCTGGGGGCGTGACCAGTATTGTGAACAAGGCTGGCTACTAGTGCCATGTTTTTTAAACCAGCGCAAAAGATGGCGGAAACTCAATTTGCACAGGGCGTAATTTACATTTCAAATTCCTCGAGCTTTAGCGCTGGTTTGGACAATTCTGAACGAATTGCGCCAACAAATCAGCACAACTGAGCAGAAAGTCCGGGCCGCGTGTCTTCAGCTGACATTTGAATGTAATATTGAGAGAATGCTGCACTGTCAGAGGTGCAATCCTTCCTGTGAGATGTTAGACCAAGGCCTCAGCTGCATGTTCAAGGTGGTTTCTTCGGCAGCACCTCCCAAACCCGTGGCCTCCGTCACCTAGAAGGACAAGGGCAGCAGGCGCATGGGAACACCATCACCTCCAAGTTCCCCTCCAAGTCACACACCATCCTGACTTGGAAATATATCGGCCGTTCCTTCATTGTCACTGGGTCAAAATCCTGGAACTCCCTCCCTAACAGCACTGTGGGAGCACCTTCACCACACGGACTGCAGCGGTTCAAGAAGGTGGCTCTCCACCTCCTTCTCAAGGGCAATTAGGGATGGGCAATAAATGCCGGCCTTGCCAGCGATGCCCACATCCTATGAACTAATGTTTTTTAAATGATGCCCATTTAATTAGTATTACAATTTGCGATTTCCACCTATGATTACCAATGCACTAAAATGTCATTGTTCATGTACAGTTTTATTTAGAAACATAGAAAATAGGTGCAGGAGTAGGCCATTCGGCCCTTCATTTTCACACTTCTCCAGTGGGAAAATGTTGAATATTTCCAAACTTTAACTGCAGGGAGGCATCTTTTAAATGTTTCTTAAATGTAGCACAGAGTGAAACCCTGTCACTTCTCACTCAATCTTTCTGGTAAAAAAGGTGAAATGATAACAACAGGAATCCAGTGTCAGGAGAAATAACAGAATTGTCGCTAAACCCAGGACTCGAACTGTGAAATATTCAGGTCCTCGACCTTTTTGTGAAGCCCCCCCTCTTATCTTATGTCAGCTCAGTGGGTAGCTCTCTCGTCTCTGAATCAGAAGGTTGTGGGTTCAGGTCTCACTCCAGAGACTTGAGCACAAAAATCTAAGCTGACACTCCAGTGCAGTACTGAGGGAGTGCATAACTGTCGGAGGTGCCGTCTTTCGAATGAGACGTTAAACCACAGATGGACGTAAAAGATCCCATGCCACCATTTTGAAGAAGAGCGGGAGAGTTATCCCCGATGTCCTGGCCAATATTTATCCCTCAATCAACATCACTAAAACAGATTATCTGGTCATTATCACATTGCTGTTTGTGGGAGCTTGCTGTGCGTGGATTGGCTGCCCTGTTTCCTACATTACAACAGTGACTACACTCCAAAAGTACTTCACTGACTGTAAAGTGCTTTGAGATGTCCGGTGGTCGTGAAAGGCGCAACATAAATCCAAATTTTAATGCTTGATAAAGTTGCAGTGTCAGGTTCTTGCCACTAGAGGCCCATGTTGAACTGTGGAATCAGTCCAGTGCAAGCAATCGGGTATTGTAGGATCAATACGCAGGGCGCAAAGCATTTAAACCAAGATCTCTGTAACTCCATGGAAAGCAGATCCCAGACCTTGGCCTTGTATAGTTTTTAAGAGTTACACAACAATTAGAAATGTTGGAGCTAAAATGTGGAGATTAAAATAGTCGTGGAATGCTTCAATAGAAATAGTGACATTTACAAAGGATTACACAGGATATACAGCACAGAAACAGGCCATTCGGCCCAACCAGTTCATGCTGGCGTTGGTGCTCCACTCGAGTCTCCTCCCGTCTTTCCTCATCTAACTCTATCAGCATCACCCTCTATTCCCTTCTCCCTCATATGCTTGTCTAGCCTCCCCTTAAATGCATCGATAATATTCGCCTGAATCACTTCCTGTGGTAGCGAGTTCCACATACTCACCACTCTCTGGGTGAAGAAGTTTCTTCTGAATTCCCGATTGGATGTCTTGGTGACTATCTTATATTGACGGACTCTAGTTATGCTCTTCCCCACAAGTGGAGACACTCAGAATAAGGGGTCGCCCATTTAAAATGGAGATGAGGAGGAATTTTGTCTCTCATGAGACTTTGAAATTCTCTACCCCAGAGAGCTGTGGAGGCTGGGTCATTGAATATGGTTATGTTGGAGATAGACAGATTTTTGAACGATAAGGGAGTCAGGGGTTATGGGGAGCGGGCAGGGAAGTGGAGTTGAGGCCAAGATCAAATCAGCCATGATCTTACTGAATGGCGGAGCAGGCTCAAGGGGCCAAATGGCCGACTCCTGCTTCTATTTCTTATGTTCTTATGTTCTCTCTCTGTATCCAATCTTTCAAAACCTTTCATAATTTTAAAGATTTCTATTAGGTCACCCCTCAGCCTTTGAAGCAAAAAGAGGCCCAGCCTGTGAAGCTGTAGCAAAAAAAAATGAAGTTGGCTTTGGGTCTGATGATGGGCGGGGGGGGGGTGGTGTGGGGAGCATAATCTTAAAATTAGATCCAGTCCATTTAGGAGTGAAATCAGGGAGGACTTTTTCACAGGTCGTAGAAATATGGAACTCTCTCCCCCAAAAAGGCTATGGGTAGTGGGGTCAATTGAAATTTTCAAAACTGGGATCGATAGATTGGTAAGTAAGGGTATCAAGGTATATCAAACACAGGCGGATAAAAGAGGGTTGAGGTACAGATCAGCCCCCATTATCATAGGCGGTCCCTCGGAATCGAGGAAGACTTGCTTCCACTCATGAAGTGAGTCCTTAGGTGGCTGAGCGAGTCCAACACGAGAGCCACAGACTCTGTCACAGGTGGGACATATAGTCGTTGAGGGAAGGGGTGGGTGGGACTGGTTTGCCGCACGCTTTTTCCGCTGCCTGCGCTTGATTTCTGCATGCTCTCGCCGTTGAGACTCGAGGTGCTCAGCGCCCTCCCGGATGCACTTCCTCCACTTAGGGCGGTCTTGGGCCAGGGACTCCCAGGTGTCAGTGGAGATGTTGCACTTTATCAGGGAGGCTTTGAGGGTGTCCTTGTAGCCATGATCTAATTGAATGGCGGGGCAGGCTCGAGGGGCTGAATAGCCTGTCTCCACACTGTAAATTCGATGTAATTCAATAACTAAACCTGCTTACCCCTTGTAAAGACTGTCTGTTTGAGCATTATGTTTATATCATGCTTTAAAAAGAAAAGCCTCCCCATATTCGGTGGTGACTATGTGCTGAATGGTTGTCCCAGCCTGGCAGACCCCTTCTGTCATTGGTCCCTTGCAGGTTCCACCAAAATTCAACTGGTGTTCACCGTGGCTCAGTGGGTAGCACTCCCGCCTCTGAGCCACAAGGATTTGGGTTTAGAGTACCAGTCCAGAGAATTCAGCAAAAGATCTAGGCTGACACTCCCAGTGCAGTGCTGAGAGAGTGCTGCACTGTCGGAGGTGCCGTCTTTCGGATGAAACGTTAAACCGAGACCCCATCTGCTCGCTCAGGTGGGCGTAAAAGATCCCACGGCACTATTTCGAAGAGTTATCCCCAATGTCCTGATCAATATTTATCCCTCAAACAAAAATCAATGAAAAAACAGGTTATCTGTTCATTAGCACATTGCTGGTTGTGGGAGCTTGCTGTGCGCAGATTGGCTGCTGTGTTTCCTGCATTACAACAGTGACTACACTTCAAATGTACTTCTTTGGCTGAAAAGTGCTTTGGGATGGCCTGAGGTCATGAAAGGGGCTGTATAAATGCAAGTCTTTCTTTCTAACGGGCTAGTGTTTATTTCGAGCCCCGTGCTGACACAGACAAGTGATAAGTGACATAATCATTTTAATATTAATTACTTAATTTCCATAATTAAAACATTCTTTACACAGATAACAGAAAATGGCAGAATTTTAATAATTTAACCAAATATACAGTTATAAATCTCTGAAAATAAATCTATGACAAATATTTACAATAATACACTAACATTAACTCATATTCTGTCCATCTACACAGGCTACAGTGACCTTACTATTTCTCAATGCACCGTGGAGGCAAGAGGAGGCAGTGTCACACCCCAACCCTATCCTGCCGACGCACGTTAACCCTTCGACTACTGAACATCGCTCAGCAACAACCCATCTGCATAAACAAGACTCTTCCAAAATCTTCACACTGGCTCTCAGGATAGTCAGCTCAAACATCGCCGCTCCAAGCCCCAAATATTTAGTTCAGCTGTTGGGGAAATGTGCTTCCCATGTGGCGGTGTGTGTATGGGATCAAGGCCGACTCTTAACCTATTTCTAGCTTTTATGTATAATTGTACCATTTTTCCACACAGCTTTTCCACCAAATGCCAGGGGAATAGCACGCGTTGTTGAAAGCCCAACAATATTGGAGAAAGGCTAATGGAACAGTGACCTATATCCCAAGGGGGTGGAATATAAAGGGGGAGATGTCATGGGAGTGATGGGGGGTCTGGAACTCACTGCCTGAAAGGGTGGTAGAGGCAGAAACCCTCACCACATTTAAAAAGTACTTGGATGAGCACTTGAAGTGCCGTAACATACAAAGCTACGGACCAAGAGCTGGAAAGTGGGATTAGGCTGGATAGCTCTTTGTCGGCCGACGCAGACACGATGGGTCGAAATGGCCTCCTTCCGTGCTGTAAATTTCTATGATTCTATTCTATAGTATAGTATTAGGCCGTCCCTCGTATCGAGGATGACCCACTTCCACACCAAAAAGGGATGAGTTTACAGGTGTTTCAATGAGGGACCTGACATTCCAGGTCCCGAACTACATCCTGAAGGGTGGAAGATGCCTGTGCGTGGATTCTTTTAACGTGGGGTGGCCGTTGCACACCAGCCACCACACGGGCTTGACAGAGCTAGGTCTTGGTCTAGTGGCAAGGGTTAACCAAGACGACTGGAGACCAAGCTCTGCTGCACGGACCTAGTGGTCACGCATGCTCCTACTACCTCTAGATCGCAGTGTGGGCTGGCCCGTGCTGTCCCTGGGCCCTCGCCTCTCCTGGGTCCCGATCACGACGCTCACTGCTCCTCCGCTCCGATCAAAAATGGAGCAGTCATGGAGTTGTTAACAGCTGCACAGAGCCTCGGTCAAACTCCATCTAGAGTAACTGCGATCAGTTCTGGGCAAGGATGTATTGGCCTTGGCAGTGCAGTGCCGATTCACCAGAATGATACCCGGGGCTCAGAGGATTAAATTATTAGAACAGGTTGCATAAACTTGGCTTGTATTCCCTTGAGTGCAGGAGATTGATGGGTGATCTGAGCGAGGTGTTTCAAATATTAAACAGATTCGATAGGGTCGATACAGAAAAACTATTTCCTCTGGTGAGGGAATCAAGAACAAGGGGGGTATAAACTTTAAATTAGAGCCAGGCAGTGAAATCAAGAAGCACTTTTCTCACACAAAGGATAGTGGAAATCTGGAACTCTCACCCCCCCAAAAGGCTGTGGATGCTGGGGGTCCATTAGAGCTTTGAAATCTGAGATTGATGGAGTTTTGTTGGGTGAGGGCTTCAAGAGATATGGAGCAAAGGCAGGTAAATGGGTTTGAGGTACAGATCAGCCGCGATCTGATTGAATGGCGGAGCAGGCTCGAATGGCTGCACTCCCTGCACCTGTTCCTATGTTCCTAGGAAGCACAAAATAAATAGTGTTTACAGCGTAGAAGATTTCTGCTTATTCAGCACAAATCCCTGGCTGTAACATAGCTATAAAACTCCCTGAGTTGCGTGATTGTTATAGGAGGGGATCAGAACATCAGGTGATTGGCATATGCATTCGGAGCTTGGTCAATAACATTTCGAGACACTCCATTAACATCAGAATTACAGGAATCACAAAATATTTCACAATCACAGTATATCATTTTTGTTTTAACCGAAGGGACAGACACAGCCCTGCAGTTCTCAAAGGGTTAAATGTGTCATGTGATCAGTCTGAAAACAGCCAATGAAAGAATCGTTTCTAACCTACCTCTCAATATTTTGACAACCAGTTACTCCCCACTCTTGCCCCCCTCCAAGCATGCATCATGGCACACAAATCAAGGCATAATACGGTCAGAATAGTAATACCAACTTAACAGAATCTACACACACCATTCCCCACTGAATCCTGCCTCTTGTCCTCAAACACTCTAACCAAATGGAATGATGAACACAAGGTGTAGACGCCACAATGCTCAGTCACTATGTTGTACTTCCTATTTGAAAAAGAAAGTTAGAATTAAGAAAGAATAATGCAGGGTATGTGCATTGTGCAGAAAATATATTGCCCAGGACAAGGGATTTCAACCTTTCTTTGCGAGTTACGGACCCCAAACCCCAGTCTGGTTCTCGACCTTCAGTCAAGACTCACTCCCGCCCTGCCACCCTCCCCCGCCCGCACTGAGAATGGTTTAATCCCACGCCATAGACCAATATACCTCAAATGCGACCTGGTAGGGTCCACACGGAAATCTAGCCTTCTGACTGGAGGAGTGAGTCTGACTTGCCCAGTCAAATAGTCAGGACCGCAATTTTGATTGGACGATTTCGAATTTTAAAGTCGAGTTCCTACCCCCCTCTCCCCATCCCCACCCCCATCAGATTAAGTTGATACAGAGTGTGCACAAAGTACAACGCCATTTTGTGTGACTCTCGGTGTGACAACTCCAGTTCCTTCACCCCCCCCCCCCCACCCCATGCCACACCCCCCCCCCCAAATCCCACAAACAGGCTACGCTCCGGAATTGAAAATTCCCCCTTCCCTGATCCAGGGTATAAATATGAGTGGCACAGCGCCATGACACTGGAACGAACGTGAGGAATTGTAAATGATTGGCACGTCCATATTCGGCTCGAGACATGCCAAGTGCCCAACCTCAGTTTTGGTGGGTGGCACGTGCTAACATTACACGTCATGGCACAAGCATGCACTTTCTAAAAGCTTAGAGGCTTTAATTTCTGTTGTTGCTGAAAGAACAGCAATGTGTATCAAAGCCTTCCATCTCCTTTTTTAAAAAAAAATCTGTATGTTCCTGTCCTAGTGATTGGAAAGATGTGAACGGCCGCTAGGACCCGGCGGAATCCTTCCATTCCGAGACAAGATGTCAGTACAGCTGGCAAATTGGAAGTCTCTCCACGCCTAAATACTATCAAGGCAGCTGTGAGCGAGCCCCAGACACGACATGCATGTTATCTCAAACCCGGATTCCCAGGAGAAGGTCAGGTTCAAAGAAGATGTGCAGGCCAGTGCTTTCTAAGCTGCCCCTGGAATCGGTTTGAACTTGCTGAGCGAGAGATCCGCCTCTCGTTCCCTAAGTACAATGTCCTGAGTATTCCAGATTTCGTTTTTAAGATGTTAAATCCACAGAGAAATCTCTTTTTTTTTTAAATCCTACTGTTAGCCCACGCGAAAGAATGCTGCTGAATAATGCTGTAATATCCCCTCTCACTGACCCTTGCAATTGCAGGCCGATTATTTCAATCCATTCAGGGGTATAAATTTTATACAGAAAAATTACTGCCCAACTTCTACGAGGGCAGGTTTGTGCATATGCAATAATACCCTGATCACGGCACAGACTCTTAAATGTTATTGCCTTAAGGAACATCAAAAATATTGTACAGCAAAAACGGTGTCTGTTTAACTGACTTTGGGACAGTGATTTCACATATTTTTAAATTCACGCTTATTTAAAAAAAAATCTCAAGGGGTACTATTGTAATCCGACGACACAGCAATCTAAAATTTACTCTAGAAAAATACATACCCACGTTGAAATTGCTGGTTTAAATCTTGCTTTTACAGTGTGTGTGTGTGTTTTAGAGGGGAAATTATATATAAAATGAAATCATTATGTTAAAAAAAAAATCCCTGCAGCGATATTTAATAAGTAAATACGAGATCGGAAACACTGGACACCAGCCAGTCTCCTGAAATCATCTCGTTCACTTCTGGAGTGCAATAATCCGGGAATTCGAAATGGCTTGCGGAGTTCGTGTGCGATATTTCCACGTCTTTGTCCAGGGACAAGGAGTCCAGTGTGCCCAGCGCCAGGGTCTCAAAGTTCGCGCTGGAGATGATATCCAGAATCTCGTCTTCAAGCTCGTCGTCAGAGGAGGATGAGGAGGTCAGCGAGGAAGAGAGCGACCTGCTGGAGCTTGGAGACGAGGACCTCAGGTCCCTGAGATGGTTGGAGGTCCTCCCGTCCTCGGCAGCGCCTTGATCTTCAGGCGCCGGCTCCTCGGCGGGGAGCTGGTCAGCCAGCCCATGTTCTTGTGGTGGTCCAGCGCTGGGCTGCAGGTAGAAGGAGGTAGACCTCTCCCAGGCTGGCTGGGCTTTCCTGGGGCGCTGCTGGATCTTCATCCGCCCACTGGCCGCCTCCAGCTCGCCCCCTTGCCCTTCCCCGTCCCCTGCCAGCGCTGACCTGGAGGCGCTCCTCTTGAACCTCCAGCCCGAACCGCAAGGCTTGCTTCTGGTGGAGCCGCTCCGGCTCCTTGCCTGCGCTTTGGCGCCCAGGCTCTTCCTGACAGACGCCACTTTCTTGCTGAGCATCTTGGCCATGGCCCCGCTCTTGCCCTTCTTGCGGGGCCGGTACTTGTAGTCCGGGTAGTCGGCCATGTGCTTGAGCCTCAGCCGCTCGGCTTCCTTGATGAAGGGGATCTTCTCGGTGTCCTGCAGCGCCTTCCAGCGCTTGCCCAGCCGCTTGGAGATCTCGGCGTTGTGCATGTCCGGCGACTGCTCCATGATCTTCCTGCGCTCGATCTGCGACCACACCATGAAGGCGTTCATGGGCCGCTTGATGTGACCGCTGGGCGTCTTGCACCAGCCCGGCTCGGTCCTGGGGTGCAGGGGCTCCGCCATGCAGGTCTCGGCATCGCTGGCCTCGGCACACTCCTCTGCCACCATCGCGGAAAGTTTCTGTTTCAATCTGCAAGGCTGCAGAGAGCGAGCAAGGGGGCGGTGGGCTGCAATGCCAGGGTGCAGAAGATGCAACAAAGGGGTGTGGGTGGCTGGGTGATTGCAAGCCCCCCCCCCCCCCACCTAGCACTGACAACCCTTCCCTCCTGCTCCCTGCACCCACTTCTGGTGCGCTCCCCTGCCAGGCTGCGCTGCTCTCCGCTCTCACGCTGCTATTTTTCTCCCTGTGTGTGTGTGTGTGTGTATATATATATATATAGTTATATTTCTCTCTCTTCAGCCCCAGACCCCCACAAATCCCACCCAGCCCCCGCTCGCATTGGCTGCCTGGCGTGGCTACAATCAGCCCCTCCGCCAATCAACCCAAGCCCAGAGACACAGCGCTGGGGCACACACACACACACCTTAATGTCAATCCATGTCTTTTCTAAAGCTCCACCGTGTTTCAAAATTGGTTAAGAGAGTGAGAGAGGAAAAAAAAATAATTAAAAAGAGGTGTTTCTCGAGCAACACTTCTGGCTTGTTTCCCTCTCTCTCTTATTGTTCACTTTCTTGCCAATGCACAAACTAATCCCGAGCAGATAATGTCTCGTTTAGTAAGCGTGTTTCCTTTACCACAATAACGTGCATTTATACAGCGCCTTTCACGACCACCGGACGTCTCAAAGCGCTTTGCGGCCAATGAAGTACTTTTGGAGTGCAGTCACTGTTGTAATGTGGGAAACGCGGCAGCCAATTTGCGCACAGCAAGCTCCCACAAACAGCAACGTGATAATGACCGGATAATCTGTGTATGTTGATTGAGGGATAAATATTGGACAGGTCATCATCATCATCATCATAGGCAGCCCCTCAGAATCGAGGAAGACTTGCTTCCACTCCTGAAGTGAGTTCTTTCGTGGCTGAACAGTCCAATACGAGAGCCACAGGCTCTGTCACAGGTGGGACAGGTAGTCGTTGAGGGAAGGGGTGGGTGGGACAGGTTTGCCGCACGCTCTTTCCGCTGTGCGCTTGCTTTCTGCATGCTCTCGGCGTCGAGACTCGAGGTGCTCAGCGCCCTCCCGGGTGCACTTCCTCCACTTAGGGCGGTCTTTGGCCAGGGACTCCCAGGTGTCGGTGGGGATGTCGCACTTTATCAGGGAGGCTTTGAGGGTGTCCTTGTAGCGTTTCCTCTGCCCACCTTTGGCTCGGTTGCCGTGAAGGAGTTCCGAGTAGAGCGCTTGCTTTGGGAGTCTCGTGTTTGGCATGCGAACAATGTGGCCCTGCCCAGCGGAGTTGATCGAGTGTGGTCAGTGCTTCAATGCTGGGGATGTTAGCCTGAATGAGGACGCTGATGTTAGTGTGTCTGTCCTCCCAGGGGATTTGTAGGATCTTGCGGAGATATCGTTGATGGTATTTCTCCAGAGACTTGAGGTGTCTACTTTATATGGTCCATGTCTCTGAGCCATACAGGAGGGCAGGTATTACTACAGCCCTGTAGACCATGAGCTTGGTGGCAGTTTTGAGGGCCTGGCTTTCAAACACTCTTTTCCTCAGGCGACCGAAGGCTGCACTGGCGCACTGGAGGCGGTGTTGGATCTCGTCGTCGATGCCTGCTCTTGTTGATAGGAGGCTCCCGAGATATGGGAAGTGATCCAGGGCCGCGCCGTGGATCTTGATGACTGGGTGCGGGGGGGGGGGGGCAGTGCTGTGTGGTGAGGACAGGCTGGTGGAGGACCTTTGTCTTACGGATGTTTCGCATAAGGCCCATGAACATCAAGAATAACTCCCCTGCTGTCTTTGAAATTGTGCCATGGGATCTTTTACATCCACTGGAGAGAGCAGACGGGGCCTCGGTTTAACATCTCATCCAAAAGACAGCACCTCCGACAGTGCAGCACTCCCTCAGCACTGCACTGGGAGAGTCAGCCTGGATTTATGTGCTCAAGTCCCTGGAGTGGGACCTGAACCCACAACCTTCTGACGCAGAGGCGAGAGTGCTGCCCACTGAGCCACAGCTGACACTTTAATGTAGTAAAACATCCCAAGGTGATTCACAAAAGCATTTTCAGCCACAATTTGTCACCCAGCCACATAAGGAGAAATTAGGATAGATGACCAAAGCTTGGTCATAGAGGTAGGTTTTATGGAGCATCTTAAAGGACAAGAGAGAGGTCGAGGTAGCGCAGAGGTTTAGTGAAGGAATTCCAGAGCTTCGGGCCTCGGCAGCTGAAGGCACGACCGCCAATGGTGGAGCGATTAAAATTGGATGTGCAAGAGGCCTGAATTGGAGGAGCACAGAGATCTGGGAGGGTTGTGGGGCTGGAACTGGTTACAGAGACGGAGAGGCAGTAAGATACAATGCCTGGCGTGAAGGTGATGTGGAGAACTGACTTAAAAAACACTATTTTACATGGAAAGGAATGAATAAGGTAACAAGGCAAGTCATTGCTGAAACAGACAGCCTGGGAAAGTTCTCACAAAGAGTCATCGATCTGAAACGTTAACTCTGTTTCTCTTTCCACAGATGCTGCCCGACCCGCTGAGTATTTCCAGCAATTTCTGCTTTCATTTCAGATTTCCAGCATCGGTGATATTTTTGCTTTTGCTTCTGGGAAAATACTGATTGGCTAGGGTAGAGTATGAATCGAAACATCCAAGACCCGCAGATACCATCGCAGCCCATCTGATCCTAGCGTTTATGTAGCACCTGTCACCACCTCAGGGCATCCCAAAATGCTTTGCAGCCAATGAAATCATTCTTCAAATATAGTCACTGTTGTAATGTCAGAAACGCGGCAGCCAATGTGCGCACAGCAAGCTCCCACAAACAGCAAAGTGATAAATGATCAGATAATCTGTTTTACTGATGTTGGTTGAGGGATAAATATTGGCCTGAACAGCAAGAAGAGCTCATGAGTTCTTCTCCAAACAGTGGCATGGGTTCATTTACGTCCACCTGAGAGGGCAAACCGGGCCTCAGTTTCATCTGAAAGACAGCACATCTGATAGTGGAGCACTGGGAGTTGATTATGTGCTCAAGTAACTGGAGTGGGACTAGAACCCACAAATCCCACCCAGCCCCCGCTCGCATTGGCTGCCTGGCGTGGCTACAATCAGCCCCTCCGCCAATCAACCCAAGCCCAGAGACACAGCGCTGGGGCACACACACACACACCTTAATGTCAATCCATGTCTTTTCTAAAGCTCCACCGTGTTTCAAAATCGGTTAAGAGAGTGAGAGAGGAAAAAAAATAATAAAAAGAGGTGTTTCTCGAGCGACACTTCTGGCTTGTTTCCCTCTCTCTCTTATTGTTCACTTTCTCGTCAATGCACAAACTAATCCCGAGCAGGTAATGTCTCGTTTATCTTCTGATCTACAGAGGTGTGAGGGCTACCCACTGAGCCACGGCCGATACCTCATGCCCATTTATCAAATCCTTTACTGGTGTTTGCCCAACACTCTTCAGCATTTGCTGGTAAAGTCAGCCCCCACCCCCACCAACGCCCCCCACCCCCCCGTCTCCCTCGCCATTTCATTCCATACAGCCATCACCATGCTCATAAAGAAGATAAATCTACAATGTCTTCACCCTCCCTCTTTCTAAGCTTTAGGCTATCATCATCATCATAGGCAGTCCCTCGAAGCGAGGATGACTTGCTTCTACGCCAAAAAGGGATGAGTTCACAGGTATTTCAATGAAGGACCTAATATTCCAGATGCCGAACTACATCGTGACGGATGGAAGATGCCTGTGCGTGGATTTTTTTAACGTGTGGTGGCCGTTGCACACCAGCCACCACACGGGCTCGACAGAGCTAGGTCTTGGTCCAGTGACAAGGGTTAACCAGGGCGATTGGAGACCAAGCTCTGCTGCACGGACCTAGTGCGCGCACATATCGCAGTGTGGGCTGGTCCGTGCTGCCCCAGGGCCCTCGCCTCTTCTGGGCCCCAAACTCACGCCTCTCCTGGGCCCCGGTCACTTCCCTCTACAAACTCTTGCCGCTCCTTCACCCCCTCCTGCTGTGCCTGCCCGCACTGCAGTCAGAGACCAGGCTTCGCAGCGGTCGCCCTCCTGCAGCAGCACGCGCTGCTCCCTGCAGTGGCCCCGGCCTGCTGATGGCCTCTGGTTGAAACAGATTACCTGGTCAAAGGGCGCAGACTTGAACGGATGCGGCAGACAACTGGTTTAGCCATTCACCGCCAGATCTGGCTCGAACACATCAAACATTATCGGTTCTTACTCTTGCCTACAAAAACTGCTCACTATTCCAGGATCATTCTGGATTGCAAAAATAACCCCAGGCTACTATTCTCCACTGCTAGCCTCTCCTTAAACCCCTCTCCCCTGTCTCCACCACACTCACCTCCAACAACAAGTGTGAGGAGCTCATGGACTTCTTTGTCTCAAAGATTGAGATCAGCTGATCAGCTTCCTCTGCGAGTTCCCTTCCTTCACCTAACCCACAAGGCCAAACTTCATCTGATGCTCCCACTTGCCCTAGCCCTAAACTCACATCTTTCTCTAGTTTCTCTTTGATCTCCCATCTTGATCTCTCCAAACACATCTTGTCCATGAGCCCCACTTCCTGCTCCCTTGACCCTATTCCCATTAAACTGCTGACCACCCAACTTCCTTTTCTGGCTCCCATGTTGGCCGGCATTGTTAATGGCTCTCTGTCCTCAGGTACTGTTACCCTCTCCTTCAAATCTGCGGTCATCACCCCCTCTCCTCAAAAAAACAACCCTTGACCCCACTTTGCTTGCTAGCTATCGCCCCATCTCTAACCTCCCTTTCTTGTCCAAAGTCTTTGAACGTGTTGTTACCTCCCAAATCTGTGCCCATCTTTCCATGAATTCAATATTTGAATCCCTTCAATCTGGTTTTCGCCCCTGCCACAGGACCGAAATTGCTCTCATCAAAGTCACAAATGACATCTTTTGTGACTGTGACAAAGGTAAACTATCCCTCCTCGTCCTTCTGGACCTGTCTGCAGCCGTTGACACAGTTGACCACTCTATCCTCCGCCAACGCCTCTCCACCATCGTCCAGCTGGGTGGGACTGCACTCGCCTGGTTCCATTATTAGCCATCTAATCGTAGCCAGAAAATCTCCAGCAATGGCTTCTCTTCCCACTCCCACACTGTTACCTCTGGTGTCCCCCCAAGGATCTATCCTTGGTCCCCTCTTATTGCTCATCTATATGCTGCCCCTTGGCGATATCATCTGAAAACACAGAGTTAGGTTCCACATGTCGCAGATGACACCCAGCTCTACCTCTCCACCACTTATCTCGACCTCTGCTTGGTGTCTAAATTGTCAGATTGCTTGTCCGACATCCAGTACTGGATGAGCAAAAATTTTCTCCAATTAAATATTGGGAAGACCGAAGCCATTATCTATGGTCCCCGCCACAAACTCCGTTCCCTAACCACTGACTCCATCCCTCTCCCTAGCATCAATCTGAGGGTGAACAAGACTGTTCGCAACCTAGGTGTCATATTTGACCCTGAAATGAGATTCCAGACATATATCCACGGCATAACTAAAACCGCCTTTATCAATCTCTGTAACATCGCCCGCCTCCGCTCCTGCCTCAGTACTTCTGTTGCTGAAGCCCTCATTCATGCCTTTGTTACCTCTAGACTTGACTATTCCAACTCACTCCTGGCCGGCCTTCCACATTCCACACTACGTAAACTTGAAGTCATTCAAAACTCAGCAGCCCCTGTACTAACCTGCATCAAGTCAAAATCACCCATCACATAAGAATATAAGAACATAAGAGATAGGAACAGGAGTAGGCCATACGGCTCCTTGAGCCTGCTCCGCCATTCAATAAGATCATGGCTGATCTGATCATGGACTCAGCTCCACTTCCCCACCTGGTCCCCATAATCCCTTATCCCCTATTTCTGTCTTAAATTTATTGTGCTTTCTGACCTACATTGGCTCCCAGTTAAGCAACACCTCGATTTCAAAATTCTCATCCTTGTTTATAAATCACTCCATGGACTTGCCCCACCCTATCTCTGTAATCTTTTTCAGCCTCACAACCCCACAAGATGTCTGCACTCCTCAAGTTCTGCCCTCTTGAACATCCCTGATTATAATCGCTCAACCATCGATGGCCGTGCCTTCAGCTGCCTGGGCCCTAAGCTCTGGAACTCCCTCCCTAAACCTCTGTCTCTCTTTCCTCCTTTAAGACGCACGTTAAAACCTACCTCTTTAAACAAGCTTGTGATCATTTGCCTTAATTTCTTCTGTAGCTTGGTGTCAAGTTTATCTGTTTGTCTGTAACACTGTTGTGGAGCACCTTGGGACGTTTAACCATGTTAAAGGCGCTATATTTGGAAAAGTTAATATTATTTCCTTTCTTTTCTTTTCTTTCTTTCGTTCTTGAATCTGTGGCGATGTTAAACATATTGATGTTGGTCACCTCTACACCACCAGACACTATCATCGCTTCGTAAATCAGAGTTTAAAACACAGAGGGTTATGCTGTGCGACATTAGGAATGAAAGCTGACTGTCCACTATTTAACCAAAGCATTAATTAACCTGTTTAAAATAAAGGAGTTGAGCACGTTTGTTAAAAGAGCAGACAGACGAATTTAACGCAAACACACTTTCTTGCTATAACACAGAGTGATCTCAGCCCCAATGTACCTTTGTGCAATGGAGCTGCATCCAGCTTTCAATTCAAAGGTTACATTATTCATTATCAAACATAATGTTTTGATTGTTTTCATACTTTACTGGTAACTGGTGAGATGTGCTTATGTATTTCTCGTTACACGGTTCCTTATTATAAAGGCAGAGAAAAATTCCACTCAGCAATAGTGATATTTTGGACTTGTCGCTGATAATTGAGATTTTAACAAGTAGAAACGTTTAAAAGATGCACAGTTTGTAGTGCACTGTACACGTGCGAGACTCCTTGCCTCACCCTGCCTTCTAACTCAGACAGTCATGGGTTGAAGCCTTGCTCCGAGACCCTCAGTTTTAGACATGCCAATAACATAGAAACATAGAAACATAGGAAATAGTTGCAGGAGTAGGCCATTCGGCCCTTCAAGCCTGCACCACCATTCAATAAGATCATGGCTGATCATTCACCTCAGTACCCATTTCCTGCTTTCTCTCCATACCCCTTGATCCCTTTAGCCATAAGGGCCATATCTAACTCCCTCTTGAATATATCCAATGAACTGGCATCAACAACTCTCTGCAGTAGAGAAGATTAACGTGCATTCAGTAAAATATCCCAAAAAGTTTCACAGGAGTGATTATCAAATAGAAATATAACACGGAGCCATTAGGACAAGTGACCAAAAGCTTGATCAGAGAGGTACGTTTTATTGATCGTCTTATAGGAGGAGAGAGAGGTAGAGAGGCGGAGAGGTTTAGAGAGGGAATTCCAGAGTTGAGGGCCGTGACAATCTTACCCAATTTCTGCCATGCCTATGTGATCTAAATTCCCTTCGTATCCACTCATGGGCAACTTAAAAAAAATTTGTTCCTGGGATGTGGGCATCGCTGGCAAGCCCAGCATTTATTGCCCATCCCTAATTGCCCTTGAGAAGGTGGTGGTGAGCCGCCTTCTTGAACCACTGCAGTCCCGTGTGGTGAAGGTGTTCCCACAGTGCTGTTAGGGAGGAAGTTCCGGGATTTTGACCCAGTGACGATGAAGTAACAGCGATACATTTCCAAGTCAGGATGGTACGTGATTTGGAGGGGAACATGGAGGTGGTGGTGTTCCCATGCGCCTGCTGCCCTTGTCCTTCTCGGTGGTAGAGGTCGTGGGTTTGGGAGGTGCTGTCGAAGAAGCCTTGGCGAGTTGCGGAAGTGCATATTGTAGATGGCACACACTGCAGCCAGGGGGCGCCGGTGGTGGAGGGAGTGAATGTTTAAGGTGGTGGATGGTGTGCCGATCAAGCGGGCTGTTTTGTCCTGGATGGTGTCGAGCTACTTGAGTGTTGTTGGAGCTGCACCCATCCAGGCAAGTGGAGAGTATTCCCTCACACTCCTGTCTTGTGACTTGTAGATGGTGGAAAGGCTTTGGGGAGTCAGGAGGTGAGACACTCGCCGCAGGACCTGTGACTGCTGTTCTGGACCTGAGCCCATTACTCTTGTCTCCAACCAATATTGGTGCCCTGTTGGACCATCCGCTGAGCTTCTGACCTCATATCCTCCCCATCACAGAGACTTCCTACTTCTATTTCTGTAACATTCTCCACCTCCACCTCTACCTCAGCCCATCTGTTGCTGAAACCCGCACCACCGGTGCACCGTGGCTGCAGTGTGTACCATCTGCAAGATGCACTGCAGCAACTCGCCAAGGCTGCTTCAGCAGCACCTCCCAAACCCACAGCCTCCACCACCCAGTGTCAGCTGTGGCTCAGTGGGTAGCATACTTGCCTTGGGTAGTCCGAAGCTTGTGAGTTCAAGTCCCACTCCAGGCACTTGAGTGCAAAGATCTAGGCTGACACTCCAGTGCAGTGCTGAAGGAGTGCTGCACTGTCAGAGGTGCCGTCTTTCAGATGTAATGTTAAACTGAGGCCCCGTCTGCCCTCTCAGGTGGACGTAAAAGATCTTCTGGCACCATTTTGAAAAAGATCAGGG
The DNA here is from genome assembly GCF_044704955.1 of Pristiophorus japonicus. Classification (NCBI taxonomy): domain Eukaryota; kingdom Metazoa; phylum Chordata; class Chondrichthyes; family Pristiophoridae; genus Pristiophorus; species Pristiophorus japonicus. Next base: position 196,871,887 of record NC_091988.1, read on the forward strand.
GAGTTATCCCTGGGGTCCTGGCTGATATTTATCCCTCAATCAATATAACAAAAACAGATTATCTGGTCATTATCACATTGCTGTGTGTGGGAGCTTGCTGTGCGCAAGTTGGCTGCCGTGTTTCCCACATTATAACAGTGACTACACTCCAAAAGTACCCTACTGGCTGTAAAGCACTTTGGGACATCTGGTGGTCATGAAAGGTGCAATATAAATGCAAGTATTTCTTTATTTTCTCTGTGAAGTGCCTTGAGGTCATTTCTACATTAAAGGCGTTATAGAAATGCAATTTGTTGTTGTTCTTGCCACCCTTGACACAATCCAGGCTGACACTCCAGTGCAGTGCTGAGGGAGTGCTGCACTGTCGGATATAAACGTTAATCCGAGGCCCCGTCTGCCAGTCCATACGTGTGGCACTGTTCAAAGATGAGCAGGAGAGTTCTCTCGATGCCCTCGCCACCGTTAAACCGGGTTAACTGAGCACTTAGCTCAGTGCTGTTTGTGGGTGCTCGCTGTGCGCAAATTGGCTGCTGCATTTGCCTACAAAATAACAGTGGCTGCAAAAGTTGTGAAGCATGTTTGGATGTTCTGAGCATGTGCGAAAGTGCTTTAAGTGTATGTCCTTTGTTTTATCCTATGTGCTGCTCAGTCCCTCCCCTTTAGTCACACGCGGCTTAATCTGACGGCCAGCATTTATAATTTATTGATTTCACATTATTGTTTTAATTATTGTTTTCGTACAGTAACTCATGGGGATAGAAGTGAAAGATCATTTTTCATTCTCTCGTTTATCCCAGTGAATTGTGTGCACTGGCACGATAATATAACAGCAATACACAATCAATAAATCAGTATCATGTGTTCTGCAATGCTGCAGTCCATATACGTTACAGCTGCCCTTACACTGCGTCGCTCATCACAGCTCAGGACAAATATTTACGCAATTTGCCATTCTGTGCATTTTACAATATGCTGTGTTCTATTGTATTTTTACTGCCTGTACATTTTATTGTACCATGTGTAACACAATATTTGGTCTGTACACATTACAGTGCTCTGTGTAATGCATCACTCAGTCAGTACACATTACAGCTCCCTGTGTAATGCAACACTCAGTCCGTATACATTACAGCTCCCCGTGTAATGCATCACTCAGTCCGTACACATTACAGCTCCCTGTGTAATGCAACACTCAGTCCGTATACATTACAGCTCCCTGTGTAATGCATCACTCAGTCCGTACACATTACAGCTCCCTGTGTAATGCATCACTCAGTCCGTACACATTACAGCTCCCTGTGTAATGCAACACTCAGTCCGTATACATTACAGCTCCCCGTGTAATGCATCACTCAGTCCGTACACATTACAGCTCCCTGTGTAATGCATCACTCAGTCCGTACACATTACAATGCTCTGTGTAATGCAGCACTCAGTTTAGATCTGATTCTTCGACGAGGTGTTTTGCATAACCCTTTCTCAAAACTGATTAACCGCTCACCTTTGTATTGATTAAATTATACCAGGATTGAATTTCATACAAATAGCCAGACTACTTTCTGATGGAGTTTCTTTAAGAACTAAAAAACTGTGTATCCCATCCCTCTTCCACTGTAATAGTCTCACTTCAGGAACGTCTCCTGGATATTGATGAACTTCATCACTCAGATCTTTAAAGCAGGATTTAATAGGAGCGGTCAATGCAGGTGACTTTTATTATGACGTATTATTAGTAGATAAATAAACGGCACATTAATCAATCATCCTTATTTGGCTTAGCGTCTAGTCCATGGACATTTGCTTAGTCCAGTGATAGTATGGCATGCTGCTCCAAGTAGATTTCAGCTCACACCAACTTACATTTGCATAGCAGTCACCAAGGAACGGCAACGTCTCAGTGAGGAAATAAAGCATCAGTTGTGTGTGTGTGTGTGAGTGTGTGAGAGAATGTGTGTATGAGTGTGTGTGAGAGTGTGTATGTGAGAGTGTATGTGTGAGAGTGTGTCTGTGTGTGTGTGAGTGTGTGTGTGTGTGAATGTATGCAAGTATGTCTGCGTGTGTGTGAGAGCGTGTGTGAGTGTGTGTTTGTGTGTGTGAGTGAGTGTGTTTGTGTGTGCACGTGCATGTGTATGTGTGTGAGTGAGTGTGTGTGTGTATGTGCATGTGCATGTGTGAGTTTGAGTGTGTACAGTTGGTTTATTTTCTAAAATTATCCCTGTTCCATCAGCAATTTTTTTGTGCATAAACTGATGACGAACATCAATGAACAAGCTCCTCTATCACTGGGAATTTCCCCATGGATTCTCCTGATCAGCTGCTGTACCTCTAGTGGAAGATCGCTGGAACACAGGAGGAGACCATTCAGCCCCTCGAGCCTGTTCAATTAGATCATGGCTGATCTGCATCTTAACTCCATTGAGCCGCTTTTGATTCATATCCCTTGCCTAACACAAATCTATTGATCTCAGTCTTGACCTTTTCAATATGCCCAACATCCAGAGCCTTTTGGAGGAGTGGGTTCGAGATTTCCACAACCCTTTGCCTGCTCATTTCTCTGCTGAATAGCCTGGCTCTAATGTTAAGATTATGCCCCCTTGTTCCACATTCCCCCACCAGGGGAAATGATTTCTCCTGAGCACCCCTATCAAAACCATTCATACTTTAACCACCTCGAATAGATCACCTTTCAATTTTCTGAACTCAAGGAAATACATGCCACGATCACACAAATTCTCCTCAGAAGTTAACCCTTTCACCCCCGGTATGATGCTGCTAAACCCGTACCGAACCCCTTCCAGGGACAACAAACTCGTGATAGACGCAGTAGCGAGATACGGCAGCCGGTTGGGAGAACCCCCGAGGGAATTCCCGGAATGCGTGTGCGCAGCGATGCTGTGAGTGCATCTGTGAAGATCTCCTCTGTTCAGGATTTGCAGCGATTCTGAAACATGTCCCAAATCTGGGCACCTCACTATAGGAAGGACATCGAGGCTTTGGAGAGGGTACAGAAGAGATTTACAAGAATGGTTCCAGGGATGAGGGACTTCAGTTATGTGGAAAGACTGGAGAAGCTGGGGTTGTTCTCCTTGGAACAGAGAAGGTTGAGAGGAGAGTTGATCGAGGTGTTCAAAATCATGAGGGATCTGGACAGAGTAGATCGAGAGAAACTGTTCCCATTGGCGGAAGGGTCGAGAACCAGAGGACACAGATTTAAGGCGATTGGCAGAAGAACCAAAGGCGACATGAGGGAAAACGTTTTTTACGCAGCGAGTGGTTAGGATCTGGAATGCACGTCCTGAGAGGATGGTGGAGGCAGACTCAATCATGGCTTTCAAAAGGGAATTGGATAAGTACCTGAAAAAAAAATGTGCAGGTCTACGGGGAAAGGGCGGGGAAGTGGGACTGGCTGAGGTGCTCTTGCAGAGAGCCGGCAGGGCTCGACGGGTCAAATGGCCTCCTTCCTTGCTGCAACCATTCTATGATTCTCTGATTCCAAACACTTTTCAGTGGCAGAAGGGTCGATAACCAGAGGGCACAGATTTAAGGTGATTGGCAAAAAAAAACAGAGGCGACATGAGGAAACACTATTTTACGCAACGAGTGATTAGGATTGGGAATGCACGGCCTGATAGGGTGGTGGACACAGATTCAATAGCAGCCTTCAAAAGGGAAGTGGATAAATACTTGAAGGAGAAAAAAAATAGAGGGATATGGGGAAGGAGCGGGAGGAGTGGGACTGACTAGATCGCTCTTCAAAAGAGCCGGCACAGACTCGATGGGCCGAATGGCCTCCTTCTGTGCTGTACTGTTCTATGGTTCTATGTGTTAACAATTTCCCTTGAATCAGCCACATTTGCATTGTCACTACACGTAGCAGCCCGTTTCGTACCCCTCACGCTGAACGATTAGGGGCTGCCACTGAACATGTGTGAACCTCAAAGTTCTTTCAGCGCAGTCACTGCAACACATTGCCGTATCCACATACATGCGACCCCTCACTGCAGCCGAGCACCTAGTACGGCCAAGTCTGTGCTCATACTGTAGATAATACTGTTCCGTTCACACACATTACAGGTTTATACACAGTGCACCACTCAGCCTTTCAGTCATGAGATAGAGTCCTCAGTGCAGGTATTTCCGTAACTGCCGTTTGAACTCTGCAACTAACTTTGCTCACTTACGTTGTGCGGTTCAATAACTGCCCTCAAACGAGACGAGGTCAGCGGCACTCATTGTTCCAAAAAAAGCAACTGTGAAGAACTAGTGGGATATTATAGTCAATTGCACTTAGCTCTTGCGATTATTTAAAATCGTTTATGGAATATGGGCGTCGCTGGCAAGGCTGGCATTTATTGCCCATCCCTAATTGCCCTTGAGAAGGTGGTGGTGAGCCGCCTTCTTGAACTGCTGCAGTCCGTGTGGTGAAGGTGCTCCCACAGTGCTGTTAGGGAGGGAGTTCCAGGATTTTGACCCAGCGATGATGAGGGAACGGACGATATATTTCCAAGTCAGGATGGTGTGTGACTTGGAGGGGAACGTGGAGGTGGTGGTGTTCCCATACGCCTGCTGCCCTTGTCCTTCCAAGTGGTAGAAGTCGTGGGTTTGGGAGGTGCTGTTGAAGAAGCCTTGGCGAGTTGCTGCAGTGCATCTTGTAGATGGTACACACTGCAGCCACGGTGCGCCGGTGGTGGAGGGAGTGAGTGTTGAAGGTGATGGATGGGGTGCCGATCGAGCAGGTTGCTTTGTCCTGGATGGTGTCGAGCTTCTTGAGTGTTGTTGGAGCTGCACTCATCCAGGCAAGTGGAGAGTATTCCATCAAATTCCTAACTTGCGCCTTGTACATGGTGGGAAGGCTTTGGGGAGTCAGGAGGTGAGACACTGGCTGCAGAATACCCAGCCTCTGATGGCTCAGTGGGTTTAACCAGAGAGTTCCTGAGCAATATAAGACCCAGAAAGTTCAAACCCTACTCTGTGTGAGGCTTAGTCCAGCAGTAAGTGTGGATTGTAAACGCTGGAATGGTCTGTTTCTGTGCTGCAGACGCGATCTAACTCGATGGTCTCCTTGCCCCGGGTTTGGAAGGTAAAATTGACCAGGGCTCCTGCTCCTGAACACTATACAGTAACGTGTGCTGTGTGTGGATGCTTGATGAGCAGGGGAACAGGCTGGGCTGTGACATCCTGTGCAGTTGTTGACAGTGAGGGCTCACAAATGAATAATAGTCACCAGCACCTGTGGGAGGTTCCGATCACCAGGAATGTCTTTCCAAGGGAGGGCACAGATTGGAGTTTCACATTAACTCTAGCACTTCAGAAAAAGAAATGTTGATGGATTCAGATGTTTGCAAAACCCATTCCTAATGCCCTTAGCCCTCCCCACCCCCTACTGTCCCCTCACCCCACCTCTATCCTCCATCTTTCGCCCTATAAACCTCTGTGTGTCAACCGTGGCTCAATGTTTGAACTCTCGCCTCTGAAAGTTTTCGATTCCAGTCCCACTCCAGGGACTGGAGCACAAAAATCCAGGCTGACACTCCCAGTGCAGTGCTGAGGGAATGCTGCACTGTCAGAGGTGCCGTCTTTCAGATGTGACACTAAACCGAGGCCCCATCTGCTCTCTCAGGTGGATGCAAAAGATCCCATGGCACTATTTTGAAGAAGAGCAGGGAAGTTATCCCTGGTGTCCTGGGCCAATATTTATCCCCCAATCAACATAACAAAAACAGATTACCTGGGCCATTATCACATTGCTGTTTGTGGGAGCTTGCTGTGCGCAAATTGGCTGCCGCGTTTCCCGCATTACAACAGCGACTATCAAAGAGTGCTTCATTGGCCGTAAAGCGTTTTGGGACGTGAGAAGCACGACCTCCCGGGTCAGAAGCGAGAGTGCTACCCACTGAGCCACGGCTAATGCGAAGACTATTGCCAAATCCCGCTCGGCCTCCTCCCTCCCGATCGCCTCTCCGCCCCCACCAGGGCCTACCTGGGGGCCTCATCTCACCCGAGGCCGGTGGAGAGGCAGGCTGCCCGACCTTGTCCCCCCCCCCCGGAACCGACAAGCTGCCTCTGCTTGCCCGAGTGGCACCTCCAACTCGCTGGCAATCTGTTGGTGGAGCCCGAGGCCCAATTTAGGGTGAGCCTTGGGCCTCCGACTGCTACCGCAAAGTTCCACACTATCGCCTATTTCGTGCCTGAAAATGGGCCTGAATTTCCGCAGCCCCCCTACCCGCCCTTACGCCTTAATATTAAAAAAAAGAAATTGCTACGGACACACAGCAGGTCAGTCAGCGTCTGAAAGAGAAAGCTGAGCCAGCAATTCGGGTGAGGCCGTTCCCCAGAGTTGTGCTGAAGGGCCCGACCTGTAATGGATACCCTGCTTTCTCCCGCTCAGATTCTGCCCACCGTGCCGTATCTGCAGCACTTTACGGGGTCGCATTTTCGCCTCCGATTGGAATATTTCGCCCGAGCGGAACGCAGAGAGGAAAAGCGGTCCATTTCCTGCTGTTGTGGACTTGCGATCCTCCCTGTTGTGTATAGAAGAACTCCACGAGGCTGAGTACTGTGAGCTAAACTGAGTGTGACCTTAGTCTTCTTTATTACAGAGTGCCTAAACAACATGGCAGCCAACCTTTTATATTGGCCCTGCACATGTGTGCAGGTGACCATTAGGACTCCAACAGTAGTGCCCTCTGGTGGCAAATATTACATAGTTACATACATAACACTCCCCGCCCAATCTGCGTCCCCTCAGCCGATACTTTATGCCCGATTCTGGCCTCTTGCATGTCCCCGATTTTCATCGCCCCACCATCGGCGGCCATGCCTTTAGCTGCCTCGGTCCCTCCCTAAACCTCTCTCTCCTCCTTAAAACCTACCTCTTTCACCAAGCTTTTGCTCACCTGTCCTAATGTTTCCTTATGTGGCTCGGTGTCAAATTTTTGCCTGATGATGATTTTGTGAAGTTTTAAAAGAAAGAAACACATACAATTATATAGCACCTTTCATGGCCACCGAATTTTACAGCCAATAAAGTACTTTTGGAGTGTACTGCTGTAATGTGGGAAACGCAGCAGCCAATTTGCACACAGCAAGTCCCAACAGCAATGTGATAATGACCAGATCATCTGTTTTTAGTGATGTTGATTGAGGGATAAATATTGGACAGGACACTGGAGATAACCCCCCCCCTGCTCGTCTTCGAAATAGTGCCATGGGATCTTTTACGTCCACCTGAGAGGGTAGACAGGGCCTCGGTTTAACATCTCATCTGAAAGACAGCACCTCCGACAGTGCAGCACTCCCAGTGTCAGCCTGGATTTTTGTGCTCAAGTGTGTAGAGTGGGACTTGAACCCACAACCTTCTGGCTCAGAGACGAGAGTGCTGCCCACTGAGCCACAGCTGACACTGTTTGACTGCATTAAAGGCGCTATATAAATGCAAATCAGTGTTGCTGCTACGCGATTAAGACAGGAACCGAGTCCTTTATCTCAGCATTGCCGTTAAGGCAGGAAATTAGTTTTGAATCTAATATATCCTATTTATCAATAGCATACAGTTTGAGGAGCATCATAACACCAATTTAAAAATTAAACCTTTATTATTATTATTGTTATTATACTCTAATGTGATTTTAATCCCCCCCACGCTCCATCGTGTTCAGGTACAGTAACAGATGAGAGATATCTCACCGTGTCACACATATTGCTCTGACAGCAGTCTGACTGTGGAAGTGGTGGGGTGTGAGGGGATGGGGGAGGGGGAAGAGGGGATGGGGGAGGGGAGGAATTCCTTGCTCTTCTACCACAGCTGAGCCGAAATAGCAGTTCTGGCTCAAATCCAAGATCAAGGTCTGTCAATCACTATGGTTTTATTTAGCAAGGTCATGATTTTTTTTTTCAACTGTAAATGTGAATGCGGTGATTAGCCAAGGCAGAGTTTTATTTGTGTTCCCCAACCCTGCTGCCCCTTTCGCCGTATTTATTAAAAGAAGAGAAAGACTTGGATGTACATAGCGCCTTTCACGACCATCAGATGTTTCAAAGCATTTGCAGCCAATGAAGTACAGTTACAGACACTGTTGTATTGTGGGAAATGCGGCAGCCAACTTGCGCACAGCAAGCTCCCACAAACAGCAATGTGATAATGACCAGATTACCTGTTTTTGTTATGTTGATTGAGGGATAAATATTGGCCCCAGGCCACCAGGGATAACGCCTCTGCTCTTCTTCAAAATAGTGCCATGGGATCTTTTACATCCACCTGAGAGGGTAGACAGGGCCTTGGTTTAATATCCCATCTGAAAGGTGACACCTCCAACAGTTGAGCACTCCATGCGTCAGCCTAAACTTATGTGCTCAAGACCCTGGAGTGGGATTTGAACCCACAACCTTCTGACGCAAAGGTGAGAGTGTTACCCACTGAGCCACAGCTGACACTTAATTAACAGAATAGTAAGGGTTCAGATCACAGAATCACAGAATGATGCCGCACAGAAGGAGGCCATTCGGCCCATCGTTCCTGTACTGGCACTTTCTGATCAGTCCCACTTCCCCCTGCTCTTTCCCCATAGCCCTGCAATATTTTTTTCTTTTCTTTTCAAGTATTTATCCAGTATCCCTTTTGAAACTTATTATTGAATCTGCTTCCACCGTCCTTACCGGCAGCAAGATAAACAATTATTCATCACTGCTCTCTGCTTTCTGTCTCTTAGCCAATTTCGTCTCCACGCTGCCACTGCCCCTTTAATCCTTCAGTGAACGTTATCTCGGGCAGACTCTGCAGCCTGCCACCTCTCCTGCATCATAAACATAGTTGCGCTGTTTACTGTAGTTGCCAGTTCGACCCCTCAGGCTCTATCACCTTTGTTCCCCTTTCTCACACATTTTGCCTCAAGCAGCTTATTACACAGCGGAGGGGAAAACCAAACTTGAACATTATTATTTTGGATTAAGCAAGCAAGGGAGACTGTCTCCATTGGCAGAAGGGTCGTTAACCAGACCACACAGATTTAAGGTAATTGGCAAAAGAAAAGATAGAGATGAGGAGAATTTTTGATGCAGCGAGTTGTTGTGATCTGGAACGCGCTGCCTGAGCGGTCGGTGGGAGCAGATTCAGTAGTGACTTTCAATAGGGAATTGGATAAATACTTGAAGAAGAAAAATTTGCGGGGCTACGGGGAAAGAGCAGGGGGGAGTGGGACTAATGGGATCGCTCTTTCAAAGAGCCAGCACGGGCACGATGGGCCGAATGGCCTCCTTCTGTGCTGTACGATTCTATGATTCTATGAAGATAATATAGAAAGTACTGAACCATACACAGCAGGACTGTCACCTGGCATAATGTCTCCTTCTTTGGTTCAATGTCAATTTTCTGTCTGATTACGCTCCTGTGAAGCACCTTGGGGTTTTACTATGTTAAAGGTGCTATACAAATGCGAGTGGTTTATCTGAGAGGGTGGCGGAGCAGTAATACAAGTGGCAAAGGAGCGGGCAAATCAGCAAGGGGGGGGGGTTTCCTGCTCCTCATAATTGTCGAGTGATCCCTGTTAAAAAGGACATGTGAAGATATCTGTGTGTGGGGGTGTGTGTGTGTGTGGGGGTGTGTGTGTTTGTGTCTGTGTGGGTGGGTGCGCGTGTGTGTGTGTGTGTGTCTATGTGTGTGTCTATGTATGTGCGTGTGTGTGGTAAGGATAGGATTGTGCTGAACTGTGATGCCACTACTGTCGAATAGTTTGCTGACACTTACTGCCACAAAGAATGGCCTCTTGACTACGGTACCAGTGTGCTGCTGGAGCCTGTGTAATTATGCTCCAATGTCATCCAGAGCGGGGAGGGAGAAAAGGAATGACATTTGGGAGCAAACACAACAAGGCAGTAGCGATTCACTGAGGTGTGAGGCTTTAGTTATGAGGAGAGACCATATGGACAGGGGCTCCTTCCAAACAGAACAAAGAAGGTTAAGGTATAGATGTGAAAAATGATACAGTGCCTTGATAAGGTACATAGGAAACAGCAATTTGCACAGGTCAGTGAGTTGGTAAGTGGAGGACATCAATTTAAGATCAGCCCCTAGAGAGAGGGAGGTAAGGTTAGGGGAATGTTTGTTACACAGCGGGTTGGGAGGACATGGAATGCACAACCTGAAGCTTTTAAACAGGAAAGTGGATAAATATTCGTAAAAGACAAATGTAAAAAGGTACGGGGGGGAAGGGATGGGGAATTGGACTCTGCTGTTTCGAGTGTGATGGGCTGAATGGCTTCCTTTGGTGCAATCTAATTCTATTCCATCCTGTGATTGTGGAGCAGGAGCAGGGGGGTTGGAGTTTACGGCAGTGAGGTGGTCTTTCAGGTAACCTGGCGTTAACAAACGATTCAAGCTTTGATCTTGTGGTCCGAGGCCTGAGCAAACCCCTCACTCGACCACACCTCACTGCTGAGGAAGTGTGTGCCCATCGATTCAAACAGACCTGACTCCATCGTCTCACCCGTTCAATCCATTTTTGCCACCCTCTTGAACTTTCAAGCTTCGCCATGAGGTGGCAACAGTGAGTTCTTTGTCAGATCCCACGGATATTGGTGTCAAACTGTCGTGCGATAGGTGTGGCCAAGGGAGGGGACAATTAGCACAAGCGACGCTCCATGAATTCTTTATAAAGATGGCTTGAAGGTCAGTGGAATCGGTGCCAGTTGAAGCGGACTAGCTCGCAAAGCTTTGTTTTTTATCGGAGGCAGTGGTGCAACGTTTTATGAACATTTGTGTTGAATCAAGGACAGGTCAGGAACTCCTTGTAAAACGGAATTTATACCCGCGCGCTGTGAGGGATGTGTTTCTTTAGGAGGCTTCAAGGACTGAAATAATAAAAACGCATTCAGAGGGCTTAATCGTCATAAATTGTGGTCTGTCTCACGGAAATAATGTGCATGCTGATGGCTTATGAATAAAGAATAGGGGGAAGGGATAGGCATGTGTTATAGAGCATGCGGAACACTACTGAGAGAGGGGAGTGGTGGGGGAAATGGAGAGGGGGAGAAGTGTGCTGGTTATGTTGGGTGCCAAGGGATAGGTGCAATCTCTGCCTATCCCTCCATGGTCTCGTCCCTCAACCCTCCCTCTCTCTGCCTATCCCTCCATGGCCTCGTCCCTCAACCCACCCTCTCTCTGTCTATCCCTCCATGGTCTCGTCCCTCCCTCTCTCTGTATATCCCTCCATGGCCTCGTCCCTCCCTCTCTCTGTATATCCCTCCATGGGCTCGTCCCTCCCTCTCTCTGTCTATCCCTCCATGGCCTCGTCCCTCAACCCTCCCTCTCTCTGTATATCCCTCCATGGCCTCGTCCCTCAACCCTCCCTCTCTCTGTATATCCCTCCATGGCCTCGTCCCTCCCTCTCTCTGTCTATCCCTCCATGGCCTCGTCCCTCAACCCTCCCTCTCTCTGTCTATCCCTCCATGGTCTCACCCCCTCCCTCTCTCTGTCTATCCCTCCATGGTCTCGTCCCTCCCTCTCTCTATATATCCCTCCATGGTCTCGTCCCTCCCTCTCTCTGTATATCCCCCCATGGTCTCGTCCCTCCCTCTCTCTGTATATCCCCCCATGGTCTCGTCCCTCCCTCTCTCTGTATATCCCCCCATGGTCTCGTCCCTCCCTCTCTCTGTATATCCCCCCATGGTCTCATCCCTCCCTCTCTCTGTATATCCCTCCATGGTCTCGTCCCTCCCTCTCTCTGTATATCCCCCCATGGTCTCGTCCCTCCCTCTCTCTGTCTATCCCTCCATGGCCTCGTCCCTCAACCCTCCCTCTCTCTGTATGTCCCTCCATGGCCTCAACCCTCCCTCTTTCTGTCTATCCCTCCATGGTCTCGTCCCTCCCTCTCTCTATATATCCCTCCATGGTCTCACCCCCTCCCTCTCTCTGTATATCCCTCCATGGCCTCGCCCCCTCCCTCTCTCTGTATATCCCTCCATGGTCTCACCCCCTCCCTCTCTCTGCCTATCCCTCCATGGTCTCGTCCCTCCCTCTCTCTGCCGATCCCTCCATGGTCTCGTCCCTCCCTCTCTCCGCCTATCCCTCCATGGCCTCACCCCCTCCCTCTCTCTCAAACCTCTTCCAGCCCCACAACCCCCCGAGATCGCCGTGCTCCTCCAATCCTGACCTCTTGCGCATCCCCCGAACTTTGCCCCACCATTGGTGGCTGTGCCTTCAGCTGTTTGGGTCCCAAGCTCTGGAACTCCCTCCCTAAACCTCTCTATCTCTCTCTCCTCCTTTAAGGCACTTTTTTAACCTACTTCTTTGACTAAGTCCTGCCCTAATATCTCCTCACATGGCTCAGTGTCAAATTTTTGTCAGATAACGCTTCTGCTCAGCACCTTAATACGTTAAAGGCGCTATATGAATTCAAGCTGGTGTTTTTTTCAAAAATACTCACAACAATGTATTTGATTTATTTATCACCTGTTGACTCCACTCTGAGGCAGTGTAAGATGTTTCCCTGAGCCAAAGAACAGCACATAAAGTGCAGTTATTCCTGTGGCATTTTGCTACCATTCTGGGCTGCATTAAGGATAGATTTCAAACCTGGGAAAACCAGAATGTTGCCCGTCACTGCTAAAACATCCAGATAGGACTGACTAACAACTTTTAAATTCATTTTCAAGAGGTGAGTGTTGCTGGCAAGGCCGGCATTTATTGCCCCTTGAGAAGGTGGTGGTGAGCCGCCTTCTTGAACTGCTGCAGTCCGTGTGGTGAAGGTGCTCCCACAGTGCTGTTAGGGAGGGAGTTCCAGGATTTTGACCCAGCGCCGATGAAGGAACGACCGATATATTTCCAAGTCAGGATGGTGTGTGACTGGGAGGGGAATGTGGAGGTGGTGGTGTTCCCATGCGCCTGCTGCCCTTGTCCTTCTAGGTGGTAGAGGTCACGGGTTTGGGAGGTGCTGCCGAAGAAGCCTTGGCGAGTTGCTGCAGTGCATCTTGTAGATGGTACACACTGCAGCCAGGGGGCGCCGGTGGTGGAGGGAGTGAATGTTGAAGGTGATGGATGGGGTGCCGATCAAGCGGGCTGCTTTGTCCTGGATGGTGTCGAGCTTCTTGAGTGTTGTTGGAGCTGCACTCATCCAGGCAAGTGGGGAGTATTCCATCACACTCCTGACTTGTGCCTTGTAGATGGTGGAAAGGCTTTGGGGAGTCAGGAGGTGAGACACTCGCCGCAGAATGCCCAGCCTCTGACCCGCTCTTGTTGCCACAGTATTTATGTGGCTGGTTTAGTTAAGTTTCTGGTCAATGGTGACCCTCAAGATGTTGATGCTGGGGGATTCGGCGATGGCAATGCTGTTGAATATCAAGGGACGGTGATTAGACTCTCGCTTGTTGAAGATGGTCATTGCCTGGCACTTGTGTGGCGCGAATGTTACTTGCCTTGCCCAATCTTAGCTGAAGTTTGAAATTGTAGTTTGCTGTTAATTTGGCACCTCAGCTGAACGTTAATTCGATACCTGGATATCGGGAAGTGCAAAGGAAAGCGAAACAGATCATCAGCCACAAAAATAGGCGAGAAGGACAAGAAAGGTTAAGTGGGACCATAAGAGGAGAGACCGAGAGTGGGGGAGGGGAGGAAAAAAAGCAGGAAAAGTGAAAAAAGTCTTGCATTTATATAGCACCTTTCAAAGCCTCAGGGTGTCTCAAACGCTTTACAGCCAAGAAGCGTAGTCCCTGTTGTACTGTGGGAAATGCGGCAGCTGATTTGCGCACAGCAAGCTCCCACAAACAGCAATGTGATAATGACCAGATAATCTGTTGAAAGCAATTGGGAGAGGGCATGAGAGAAAGAGAAAAAGAGATGGGAGAGAAAAAAGTCAGAAGATGAAATGGCTGAAGGGTGAGATCAGAAGAGTAAAGTAAAGGGGAAGGAACTAGATTGGGAGAGGGAGTCAGAGGAGAGAGAGTGAGGGGGTTTGGTAGAGAAAGAATGAGACGAATCACAATAATGTTTATTTATATAGTACCTTTGATGTAGTAAAACGTCCCAAGACACTTCACAGGAGCGATTATTAAACAAAATTTGACACCAAGCCAAATAAGGAGATATTAGGGCAGGTCTTGGTCACAGAGGTGGGTTTTAAGGAGTGTCTTAAAAGAGGAGAGAGAGAGAGTTAAAGGGGCGGAGAGGTTTAGGGAGGGAATTCCAGAGCTTTGGGCCCAGGCAGCTGAAGGCACTGCCACCGATGGTGGAGCGATGGAAACCGGGGATACTTAAGAGGCCAGAATGGGCGGAGCTCAGAGAACTCAGAGGGTTATGGGGCTGGATAGGGAGGGGTTACAGAGATAGGGAGGGGTTACAGAGATAGGGAGGGGTTACACAGATAGGGAGGGGCTACAGAGATAGGAAGGAGTTACAGAGATAGGAAGGGTTACAGAGATAGGGAGGGGTTACAGAGATAGGGAGGGGCTACTCAGATAGGGAGGGCTACAGAGATAGGAAGGGGTTACAGAGATAGGGAGGGGTTACAGAGATAGGGAGGGGTTACAGAGATAGGGAGGGGATATAGTGATAGGGAGGGATTACAGAGATAGGGAGGGGTTACAGAGATAGGGAGGGGTTACAGATATAGGGAGGGGTTACAGAGAGAGGGAGGGGTTACAGAGAGAGGGAGGGGTTACAGAGAGAGGGAGGGGTTACAGAGATAGGGAGGGGTTACAGAGATAGGGAGGGATTACAGATATAGGGAGGGGTTACAGAGATACAGAGATAGGGGGGGGATATAGCGATAGGGAGGGATTACAGAGATAGGGAGGGGTTACAGAGATAGGGAGGGGATACAGAGATAGGGAGGGGTTACAGAGATAGGGAGGGGTTACAGAGATAGGGAGGGATTACAGATATAGGGAGGGGTTACAGAGATAGGGAGGGGATATAGCGATAGGGAGGGGTTACAGAGATAGGAAGGGGATACAGAGATAGGGAGGGGTTATAGAGATAGGGAGGGGATACAGAGATAGGGAGGGGTTACAGAGATAGGGAGGGGTTACAGAGATAGAGAGGGTTACAGAGATAGGGAGGGGATACAGAGATAGGGAGGGGTTACAGATATAGGGAGGGGTTACAGAGATATAGAGATAGGGAGGGGATATAGTGATAGGGAGGGATTACAGAGATAGGGAGGGATTACAGAGATAGGGAGGGGATACAGAGATAGGGAGGAGTTACAGAGATAGGGAGGGGTTACAGAGATAGGGAGGGATTACAGATATAAGGAGGGGTTACAGAGATAGGGATATAGCGATAGGGAGGGATTACAGAGATAGGGAGGAGTTACAGAGATAGGGAGGGGTTACAGATATAGGGAGGGGTTACAGAGAGAGGGAGGGGTTACAGAGAGAGGGAGGGGTTACAGAGAGAGGGAGGGGTTACAGAGATAGGGAGGGGTTACAGATATAGGGAGGGGTTACAGAGATAGGGAGGGGTTACAGAGATAGGGAGGGATTACAGATATAGGGAGGGGTTACAGAGATACAGAGATAGGGGGGGGATATAGCGATAGGGAGGGATTACAGAGATAGGGAGGGGTTACAGAGATAGGGAGGGGTTACAGAGATAGGGAGGGGATACAGAGATAGGGAGGGGTTACAGAGATAGGGAGGGATTACAGATATAGGGAGGGGTTACAGAGATAGGGAGGGGTTACAGAGATAGGGAGGGGATACAGAGATAGGGAGGGATTACAGATATAGGGAGGGGTTACAGAGATACAGAGATAGGGGGGGGATATAGCGATAGGGAGGGATTACAGAGATAGGGAGGGGTTACAGAGATTGGGAGGGGTTACAGAGATAGGGAGGGGTTACAGAGATAGGGAGGGGATACAGAGATAGGGAGGGGTTACAGAGATAGGGAGGGGTTACAGAGATAGGGAGGGATTACAGATATAGGGAGGGGTTACAGAGATAGGGAGGGGATATAGCGATAGGGAGGGGTTACAGAGATAGGAAGGGGATACAGAGATAGGGAGGGGTTATAGAGATAGGGAGGGGATACAGAGATAGGGAGGGGTTACAGAGATAGGGAGGGGTTACAGAGATAGAGAGGGTTACAGAGATAGGGAGGGGATACAGAGATAGGGAGGGGTTACAGATATAGGGAGGGGTTACAGAGATATAGAGATAGGGAGGGGATATAGTGATAGGGAGGGATTACAGAGATAGGGAGGGATTACAGAGATAGGGAGGGGATACAGAGATAGGGAGGAGTTAGATAGGGAGGGGATACAGAGATAGGGAGGGGTTACAGAGATAGGGAGGGGATACAGAGATAGGGAGGGGTTACAGAGATAGGGAGGGATTACAGATATAAGGAGGGGTTACAGAGATAGGGATATAGCGATAGGGAGGGATTACAGAGATAGGGAGGGGTTACAGAGATAGGGAGGGGATACAGAGATAGGGAGGGGTTAGATAGGGAGGGGATACAGAGATAGGGAGGGGTTACAGAGATAGGGAGGGGATAAAGAGATAAGGAGGAGTTAGATAGGGAGGGGTTACAGAGATAGGGAGGGGTTACAGAGATAGGGAGGGGTTACAGAGATCGGGAGGGGATATAGTGATAGGGAGGGGTTACAGAGATTGGGAGGGGTTACAGAGATTGGGAGGGGTTACAGAGATAGGGAGGGGTTACAGAGATAGGGAGGGGATACAGAGATAGGGAGGGGTTACAGAGATTGGGAGGGGTTACAGAGATAGGGAGGGGTTACAGAGATAGTTAGGGGATACAGAGATAGGGAGGGGTTACAGAGATTGGGAGGGGATACAGAGATAGGGAGGGGTTACAGAGATAGGGAGGGGTTACAGAGATTGGGAGGGGTTACAGAGATAGGGAGGTGTTACAGAGATAGGGAGGGGGCGAGGCCGAAGAGATTGCAAAACAATGAGAGAGTCGGCGGTTGTACTTTCACGCTCTTGATTTTTTCTCCTGGCTTTCAAAGTAGAAGCAAACCGTGCAGCAACCTCGTTCTATTTTCTGACATTGACTTACAATAAAACCACAAGGGAGCTTGTCTTGGTCTCCCCTCCCCCCCTCTCCCCCAACCCCCTCCCCCTTCCCCAAGCAATCGCATCAGTGGATTCTCATCTGTACCTTCACCGATATCAGTGACGCTGTCTGCTCACTCAACGGAGTATTTCAAAATGAAAATCTCATGCCTGCTAAATAAAGTATATGGCTGACTTCATGTCAGGAGCTGAATCTAATTCATTGGCTCAACTAGAAGCATCCACATTTACTACAGAATAAACCAGGGGAGCTGCATATAAATGCTTTATGAATGTTAAATGAGGTCTGCAGTTGAAAAACGAATCCTCACGAAGGCAAGTGTTATACATCTGCCTCAGGAAAATGAATGAAATCTTGGCGGGGACATTTCACGAGGTTAAAGTCGTTGTTGTCGTTGTTGGTTGTTAAATGTTTTCAGTCACTGGGTCACGCATTGTTCTTTTACCCTTCCCTCCTTAACGTTCTCCCCTCTGCTCCCGAGGACATTAGCTAAGGGACAACTCCCTCGGCATCAGCAGCCTCCAGTCCCTCACCCAGGCAGGAAGGGTCATCGGGCCATTCCATCACCAGGAGCAACACAGTCTATCCTATCAATCAAGGTGTCAGCCGTGGCTCAGTGGGCAGCACCCTCAGCTCTGAGGCGGGGAAGGTCCCACTCCAGAGACTTGAGCACATAATGCAAGCTGACACTCCCAGTGCAGCGCTGAGGGAGTGCTGCACTGTCGGAGGTGCCGTCTTTCGAATGACGCGTTAGACCGAGGTCCCGTCTGCTCTCTCAGGTTGACGTAAAAGATCCCACGGCACTATTCCAAAGGAGAGCAGGGGAGTTCTCCCCGGTGTTCTGGGGCCAATATTTATCCCTCAATCAACATCACTAAAAACAGATTATCTGCTCATTATCACATTGCTGTTTGTGGGAGCTTGCTGTGCGCAAATTGGCTGCCTCGTTTCCTACAACAGTGACTACACTCCAAAAAGTACTTCATTGGCTGTAAAGCACTTTGAGATGACCAGTGGTCGTGAAAGGTGCTATATAAATGCAAGTCTTTCTTTTTTCTTTTAGTGTCAGCTGTGACTCGGTGAGCAGCACTCTCTTGCCTCTGAATCAGAAGGTTGTGGGTTCAAGTCCCACTCCAGAGACCTGAGCACATAAATCTAGGCTGACACTCCCAGTGCAGTGCTGAGGGGGTGCTGCACTGTCGGAGGTGCCGTCTTTTGGATGAGACTTTAAACCGAGGCCCCGTCTGCTCTCTCAGGTGGACCTAATAGATCCCATGGTACTATTTCGAAGAAGAGCAGGGGAGTTATCCTCGGTGTCCTGGCCAATATTTATCCCTCAATCAACATCACTAAAACAGATTATCTGGTCATTATCATGTTGCTGTTTGTGGGAGCTTGCTGTGCGCAAATTGGCTGCCACATTTCCCACATTACAACAATGGCTACACTTTTTTTTAAAGTACTTCATTGGCTGTAAAGCGCTTTGAGACGTCTGGTGGTTGTGAGTATTTCTTTAATGTTGCCCTCATTTCGATGTCCACACCTGCCCATGTGGACAGTACCAGGCTGACTTTCCCTATCCCTCCTCACCATCATCATCGTCACCAACATTACCATCATCACCATACAAACGTACGACCAATGGCACAGAGGAAACGACCGTGTGGTGCATGCAGTCTGTCCCACACAATGCCTCGTGTATCGCAATATTTACACTACCCATCACTGCTCCCAGTAATTGGCTGCTTCAAGGGGGCTGCGCGGCCCGTTCACAGAACTATAACGTTGCAAAACGTCAGAGGGCCTCACGATCACGCAGCGGTGCAGCTTATAGCGAACGTTGTTCCCCCACCGCACCAGGCACCGCGTGATCGCCTGGGAGAGGCCATAAACCAGGTGTTAAAAACCCAGGCCAATTTAAGGGGCGCTAAAAGTCTGGGCAATTCCTGTCTGACCCATCTAGGCAATCGAAACTAGTCCAGGAGATCAGGCTGGTGTCATCAGCATCATCATCACAATGATCATCACCCTGTGGGATTGGGGGGCAACTTGTCAACTTCGTTGCAAGTGTCCTTTTTGCCTGTGCCAGGAGGCGGGGGAATGTTTGCATGTAGAGTTGGAATAAGCTGAAGCGTGGGCAAGCGTGTATGAACCCTGTGGATTCTTCACATCCAAGATACATAGACACTGTGGTTCATGTGATTGTGTCTCTCTGTACCCCACCATCTCTCTCTGTACCCCACCATCTCTCTCTGTACCCCACCGTCTCTCTCTGTACCCCACCATCTCTCTCTGTACCCCACCGTCTCTCTCTGTACCTCACCATCTCTCTCTGTACCCCACCATCTCTCTCTGTACCCCACCGTCTCTCTCTGTACCCCACCATCTCTCTCTGTACCCCACCATCTCTCTCTGTACCCCACCATCTCTCTCTGTACCCCACCATCTCTCTCTGTACCCCACCGTCTCTCTCTGTACCCCACCATCTCTCTCTCTCTCTCTCTCTGTATACCTACAGGCCATAGTGCCCTGCTGAACAGGTCATGCCAATGTTGGAGGCCACAACAATGACAGGCTTTAAGCACCCAGACGTTTAGATTACACCCAAACTCTAAGCCCTTTACAGGTACATCTTCCTCCTCGCCTTTGCAGCACATAAGCTGACCATAACAAGGGCCCTTGCTTCTTGCAGTGGCTCAGTGTCAGCTGTAGCTCAGTGGGTAGCACATTCGCCTCTGAGTCAGAATGGTTGTGAGTTCGAGTCCCAGTCCAGGGACTTGAGCACATAAATCTAGGCTGACACTCCCAGTGCAGTGCTGAGGGAGTGCTGCACTGTTGGAGGTGCCGTCTTTTGGATGAGACGTTAAACCGAGGCCCCGTCTGCTCTCTCAGGTGGATGTAAAAGATCCCATGGCTCTATTTTGAAGAAGAGCAGGGGAGTTCTCCCTGGTTTCCTGGCCAATATTTAGTGCTCACCCAATTAACACTCAATGAGACATGGATTGCGACTGTCCAAACACATTTCGCTTGGTGTCCTTCCTGCTAACAGAAAGGGGAATTTCATTGAAAGGACAGTGTACTAACCTACAGCATCAGCCGATTCCCAAGCTTTGCTCCCTCAGCATTGCTCTTTCAATGTGTAGGTTGGTGAAGTTAATTTGATGACAATTATAGGGCACAAATACTGAACTACCCCAGGGCTTTAGTGACTCAATTGCACCTTCACTGCAATGACAATAACCTGACTCTGTGTTAGGGGTTGCCAACTCTCCAGGATTGGCCTGGAGTCTCCAGGAATTGAAGATTTATCTCCAGGACACTGCTGGTGGAACCCCCAGGAGAAGCGTCAGCGACGTCGTTAAAATATTGTCTTTTTAAAAAATTCTTCGAAGACTTTTGTTTATTAGATATAAAAATATCGGACGTGGGGGGAAAAAAAAAGCAGTCTGACTGTCAAGAATTATCCAATCGGGTAATGAAGAGTCTGTTCGCTTTCCAATTGGCCGTGGGAAGGCGGGGCCCCGTGAGGATGGACGTGTCGGGTGACCAATGGCGGGAGTGTGGGGGCGGGGTGGTTGGAGGCCAGAGGTCATGTGATGGCACCTCCTGGAACACGTCCAACCAGAGTTGGCGACACTTACTCTGAGGCGCCTGCACCCTCTATACGACGATGCCATTGGCTGCTCCCATCCCAGTGGATTCTGAGACCTAGACCTCCTGCCCACACACCAGCCAACTGGCAGGAAAACTTGGAAGACTCCATCAAAGGGTTCCTCTTGCCAGATCAAACGATCTTGTATCAATAGTACTGATCTTGCAGTGAAGTGTGATTTACTGTTTAACATGTAAACCTTGTGCCTTCCATCAAGTCGCACCAAGTCCTGCTCATCCATCACCCACTGTGCTCGCTGACCTACATTGGCTCCCAGTTAAGCAACACCTCGATTTCAAAATTCTCATCCTTGTTTACAAATCCTTCCATGGCCTCGCCCCTCCCTATCTCTGTAATCTCCTCCAGCCCCACAACCCCCCGAGATGTCTACGCTCCTCTAATTCTGCCCTCCTGAGCATCCCTGATTATAATCGCTCAACCATCGGTGGCCGTGTCTTCTGTTGTCTGGGCCCCAAGCTCTGGAACTCCCTCCCTAAACCTCTCCACCTCTCTACCTCTCTTTCCTCCTTCAAGACGCTCCTTAAAACCTACCTCTTTGACCACCTGCGCTAATATCTACTTATGCGGCTCGGTGTCAAATTCTTTATCTCATAACACTCCTGTGAAGCGCCTCGGGACGTTTCACTACGTTAAAGGCGCTATATAAATACAAGTTGTTGTTGTTGCTGCTGTTGTTGCTCGTAAGAGGAGAATAAAATTTCAACCGACATTCCTGTTGCGAACCTAAATATAACAGGAAAAGAGAGCGGGTGGAAGATTAGTTTGTGTAATATTTTTACGAGCAAAGATCCGTGAACAGAGAGTAGGGGGAAGTGACTGATAGAAGTTCACCTGAATACTGGCATCACATCCAATTCTGGGCACCGCACTTTAGGAAGGACGTGAAGGCCTTAGAGAGGGTGCACAGCAGATATACCGGAATGCTTCCAGGGATGAGGGATTACCTGGATAGACTGGAGAAGCTGGGGTAGTTCTTCTTCGAGCAAAAAAGGTTAAGAGGAGATTTGATGGAGGTGTTCAAAATCATGAAGGGTTTAGCCAGAGTAAATAAGGATAAACTGTTTCCCATGGCTGCAGGGTCGATAACCAGAGGGTACAGTGGGTAGTACCCTCGCCTTGGAGTCAGAAAGTTGTGGGTTCAGGTCCCACTCCAGGGACTTGAGCACAAAATCTAGGCTGACACTCCAGTGCAGTGCTGAGGGAGTGCTGCACTGTCGGAGGTCCAGCACAGACTCAATGGACCAAATGGCCTCCTTCTGTGCTGTACATAGAAACATAGAAAATAGTTGCAGGAGTAGGCCATTCGGCCCTTCAAGCCTGCATCACCATTCAATAAGATCAAGGCTGATCATGCAACTTCAGTACCCCATTCCTGCTTTCTCTCCATACCCCTTGATCCCTTTAGCCGTAAGAGCCACATCTAACTCCCTTTTGAATATATCTAATGAACTGGCCTCAACAGCTTTCTGTGGTAGAGAACTTCACAAGTTCACAATTCTCTGAGTGATGAAGTTTCTCCTCATCTCGATCCTAAATGGCTCACCCCTTATCCTTAGACTGTGAGCCCTGGTTCTGGACTTCCCCAACATCGGGAACATTCTTCTTGCATCTAACCTGTCTAAACCCATCAGAATTTTATATGTTTCTATGAGATCCCCTCTCATTCTTTTAAATTCCAGTGAATATAAGCCTAGTCGATCCAGTCTTTCTTCATATGTCAGTCCTGCCATCCCGGGAAGCAGTCTGGTGAACCTTCGCTGTACTCCCTCAATAGCAAGCACGTCCTTCCTCAGGTTAGGAGACCAAAACTGTACACAATATTCAAGGCGTGGTCTCACCAAGGCCCTGTACAACTGCAGTAAGACCTCCCTGCTCCTTTACTCAAATCCTCTCGCTATAAAGGCCAACATGCCATTTGCCTGCTTCACCGCCTGCTGTACCTGCATGTCAACTTTCAATGACTGATGTATCATGACACTCAGGCCTCGTTGCACCTCCCCTTTTCCTAATCTGTCACCATTCAGATAATATTCTGCCTTCCTGTTTTTGCCACCAAAGTGGATAACCTCACATTTATCTACATTATACTGCATCTGCCATGCATTTGCCCACTCACCTAACCTGTCCAAGTCACCCTGAAGCCTCTTAGTATCCTCCGTTTTCGTTTCCAGGTCCGTGGCGAACAGTACAATCGGGGTACCTGCAGCGTGGGATAGACCTGGGGCAGGGTATCAGGATCAATGCCTTCACCCTCCCGAATTCGCTCGCTTGTTACTTTTGGGGACCCTCTATTCCCGACATCTTGCAACAACATTTGTTTCTTTACTTTCTTAATCAGTTCATTACATTGATTGCCATGCATACAATGTCGCTTTAAGTTCAGTTGGTTGCAGGTCTCCTTTAAGAGAACCCTGCCATGGCACGCTGCACCTCGCTGCAGCAGGGACGCCATCTTGCCTCTGTCCTCGAGGTCAACTGCCTTGATCCTTCTCTCCCGCGATTCTGCCACAAAAGCTGGAAGAGTGCCTGTGAATTCGATCTTCCTCCCCAGGAGTCCTGTCACTGGAGCCGGGAAGTTACTTTTAGGTCGTTCTGGTCGGATCATTGCCACGCAGTCATGATGGATGATCTGTGCCTCAGGTGCTGCACTGGTCTGTTCTCTGGTGCCTGGCCCAAGCGAAAGTGAGGTTTTGCTCTGCCTATGAGCACGGGGGACATCGATTGCTGGAGTGAAGAGGTCTTCCTATTTCCACTGGGTCTTCCCCATCCACCTTCTTCCAAGTAGCGTTGGACCATCACCTGCAACAATCCACAGAAATAATTTGTGCATCACGCCATTATGGATTACACTTACATCCGCACTACCAAGGACTGGGATCAGCTCCTTGGTGTAGGTGCGCAATTTTTCCTGTACTGGAACCAGCTCGGGTCGTTTTTCGTTCCATGGCCTCTCAAAGGCATCCAGGCTCATCATTGACTGGCTCGCTCCCATGTCCACTTCCATGAAGACTGGAATGCCGTTTACCTCGACTTCTATCTTCACTGGAGGACAATCGGCGGTGCAGGTATACACTCCATACACTTCTTCTTGGGGCTGAGCTGCCTCTCTGGCCAAATCATCATAATCCCCACTGGATTCAAAGTCATCTACCGACTCCTCTGCTAGACAGTGAGTCGTATTTCTTTTACACATACGCTGGAGGTGGCCCTTCATGTTACAGGCTTTGCATACGTACTCAGCAAACCGACACTGGTGAGCCCTATGGTTTCCTCCGCAGCGCTAGCATGATGCTACTCGATTAATACCCCTCGGTGGACTCTGAGTTCTGGACCCCTGAGGTCTGTGCTCTCTGCCCTGGGCAGAGCCACATTCTACAGTCTTTCCTGTGAAAGGCACCATTCTGTGTACATTACTTGCTGGGTTTGAGTCCACAGGGTGAATAATTTGCTTGGTGCTGCAGGTCCAGGTCATGAATGCCTGACTGATGCTGATGGCCTTCTGCAGGTTGACTGTGGTGTCGGCAGCTAATAGCTTGTGAAGGAGGCCCTCGTGGCCAATTCCCATAACGAAGATGTCTCACAATGCTGCGTTGAGGTGCGTGTCAAAATCACACGGTGCCGCAAATCTCCTGAGGTCAGCAGCATATTTTGCAATCTCCTGGCCCTCAGGTCTGCAGTGAGTGTAGAATCTGTGCCTGGCTGTGAGGATGCTCTCTTTTGGTTTTAGTTGGTCGCGAATTAGTTCAGTCAGCTCATTGTATGTCTTATCCTTGGACTTCGTGGGTGCCAGCAAGTCCCTGTTGAGACGGTAGATCTCGGGCCCACAACTGGTCAGCAGTATAGCCTTGCACTTCTCCGCCGATGTGTCCGTCTCCCCTGCCAGGTCGTTTGCCACGAAATATTGCTCGAGCCTTTCCGTGAAGGCATCCCAATCATCACTCTCTGCGAATTCTTTTAGTGTGCCAAAGGTAGCCATAATTGCATGAAAGTCTGTATACTCGTCGCCAGTTGTTGTGTCTGTAATGTACTTATGAGTGACTCCACGAGGCAATGTGTTGTACTCAAACTGTAGTGACCTTGGTCCTTTATTTGTAACTCCAGAGTGTGGCTGCCCTTTTATACAGCCCCTGCCACCAGGGCAGGAAACCCCAGTCTCCACCAGTTGCACCCTCTAGTGGTGCCAGCATAGTATATACACAGTGTAAACCTTATTGATAGTACATCAGGTAAACAAGGCTCCATCGTATGCAACTATACAGTGACTACACAGAGAGTATATCTATAGTCTGCATATATAACATTTGTTGCAATCGATTTGTGCAATCTGCCCTGTGGCCCAGCCCAGACCTCACGCTGTGTTGTCCACCATCAGAGGCCATTCCTTTGGCCACTGCAGAATTCCTTTCCAGGGCCTACTTCACCTCACTACCTTTCTCTCTATCTTCAAAAGCTTGTGGAAGATCTATCTCTGCTGTGGCTCAGTGGATAGCACACTCATCTCTGAGTCAGAAGGTTGTGGGTTTAAGTCCCACTCCAGGGATTTGAGCAGTTAAAAAAATCTAGGTTGATACACCCAGTGCAGTGCTGAGGGGGTGCTGCACTGTTGGAGATGCTGTCTTTCGGATGAGATGTTAAAAGGAGGCCCGTCTGCTCTCTCAGGTGAACGTAAAAGACCCCATGGCCACTATTTTGAAGAAGAGCAGGGGAGTTATCCCAGGTGTACTGACCAATGTTCGTCGGTCAATCAAAATAACACAAACAGATTATCTGGTCATTATTATATTGCTGTTTGTGGGAGCTTGCTGTGCGCAAATTGGCTGCTGCGTTTTCCACATTACAACAGTGACTACACTCCAAAAGTACTTCATTGGCTGTAAAGCGTTTTGAGATGTTTGTGAAAGGCGCTATATAAATCCAAGTCTTTCCTTTTATTTTCAATACCTAGCTTTCATGTGTTGCTCATTGCCTGTGGTTCGGGGCTTGAAGAAGTTGTTTTATTTGCCAGGTGCTGTGTGAGTGCAGGTTGGTGTTCACAATAAACAATATTGTCATAGCTTGCATGTGCTGTAGAGGCAAAATTACACAGACAGAGCCACAGCATATCCTTAACAGACTGCAACACTTTACTAACTATGTCACTGTTTCTGAATTTTGCCTGGTGCATTTTTACTATTAAAGGATGTAGCAGGAAAATGTCTTAAATTTTAGGAATGGCCAATCCCCATCTGGGAACAATGTAAAAATCAATGTTTTATGCACACATACATACTCACACTCATACACACACATGCATACACACTCACACATACACTCACACACACTCACACTCATACACACACATGCATACACACTCACACATACACTCACACACACTCACATTCACACACACACTCACACTCACACACGCACACACTCACACACACACTCACACACACATTCACACACTCACACTCAAACACAACTCACATACTCACACACACTCACACACATTCACATTCATACACACACACACACTCACACACACACACGCACATACACACTCACACACACACACACACACACACACACTCACATACTCACACACACTCACACATTCACATTCATACACACACACAAACACATGCACACACACATGCATGCACACGCACTCACACATACACTTACACACTCACCCTCACACACACACACACTCACACACTCAGACTCAAACACACACTCACATACTCACACACACTCACATTCATACACACACACACACACACACTCACGCACACACACTCACAACATTCACATTCATACACACACACACACACACTCACACACACACACGCACACACTCACACACACACTCCACACACACTCACACACACACACTCAAACACACACTCACATACTCACACACACTCACACACATTCACATTCATACACACACACACACATGCACACACACATGCATGCACACGCACTCACACATACACTTACACACTCACACATGCACACACACTCACACACACACTCATACTCACACTCACACACTCACGCTCACACTCACACACACACATTCACATCCATACACACACACTCACACGCACACTCATATTCACACTCACACACTCACGCTCACACTCACACTCACACATTCACATCCATACACACACACTCACACACACACTCATACTCACATTCACACACTCACGCTCACACTCACACACACACATTCACATCCATACACACACACTCACACACACACATTCACATCCATACACACACACTCACACACACACTCATACTCACATTCACACACTCACGCTCACACTCACACACACACATTCACATCCAAACACACACACTCACACACTCACATGCATACAGTCACACACACACACACTCAGTCATGCACATTTGCAAGCACACACACACACACACTGCCCTCACATCTAAACAGCAGCGAGTGAGCATGTGTGTGCGTGTCTGTGAAAGTGAGAAAGCTTGCGTACGTGTGTGTGTGCTTGTGCGCACGTGCGTGCATTTGGATGGGGTGGGGGGGTGGGGGGGGCGATGGTATGTGGGGTGCTGCGTGCTGGGCGGGGGGGCGGACGGACGAGAAGCAGCATTGCTGAAAACCAGCTGACTCCCTGTGTCACGCACAATGCTGCTGGCTCCTCCAGAGCCGGGACCGAGCTCAGCCTTCGTGCAGCAGAGACCCAGTGCTGCGTCAGTGCAGCAGCAACAGCAGCAGCGAGGAGGTAAGGCAGCTAGCCGGCTGGCTGGTGGAGGGGGCTCAGATCGTGAGCTGCAGGGCACACTCGGAGCTCTGTGCCCAGGACGGGGGGGATGAGAAGGACAGACACACAGACACAGACACGCGTGTGTGTGAAGACTCAGCAGAAAGCCTTGTTGGAATGATTATCACACTCACCGAGGACTGGCAACAAAAAAAAAATCACCCTGCGGGAAGAGATGCGTCAACAGCCTAATAGCACAGAAATAGCTTGCGACAATGGGATTTTGTTTGCGTGTTCCATTTATTCTCATGGATCTGAGAGCAGCAACTGCAGACACCGACTACCCAGCTCCTCTCTTGCCGTGTGGAGCAGTGCAGGAGCAGAGGCAGCGAGGACTGAACGAACAGTCTGTGCGTGCGTGCGGACTGCAAGCTCGCAACGCGACCATTTTCTCTCCTCCCTCGCCTTCTTCTTCGCTCTCTCATTTTATTTTTTACCGCGCACACACTCACACACAATGAAATCAGGTCAGGCACTGGAGTGTAAGCCTCAGATATTTAAAGTGACATCCATGGATGGGTATTGAATACGGTTAGAAGCAGCATATTCTTGACCTATTTCAAGTTTTGTCTCCTGTGCGTGAAGAAGAAATCGCAAGGGACTCTCCTAATGGCGCAGGAGCTCAGGGGGATCCTGACAATGCAGCAGACAGCGAGATGTGGGCTGCTCAGCCCAGAGAGTCGTCAATCTTTTCCCGAAGCTCATCTTCCGAGGATTACTGGGTGTCTGAGACCCCCTTCAGTCCGTACCCGATTTTACGAGGCAGTTTGCCTCCCCCGACATCCTTCCTCTGCTGTGCTTCTTCTCTTAGTGTTTCATTCCCTCAACCCGGAGTCACCCGATCGCAAGTTTGGAAACGGAAAAGGAAATCGCTGGAGGAACTGAAGGTGGCGGGCCATGTACAGGCACAAAGCTTCGACCCGAAGCAATGGAGAGGGATTTGTGGAGGGGGGAGTGAGGGGAGTGAGGGAGGGGGGAGTGGGGGGAGTGAGGGAGGGGGAGTGGGATGAGTGAGGGAGGGGGGTGTGGGGGGAGTGAGGGAGGGGGGAGTGGGGGGAGTGAGGGAGGGGGGAGTGGGGGGAGTGAGGGAGGGGGGAGTGAGGGGGTGGAGTGAGGGGGGTGTCAGGGAGGGGGTGTGAGTGAGGCGGGAGTGAGGGAGGGGGGAATGAGGGGGAGGGGGAGTGAGGGAGGGGGAGGGTTTAGGAAGGGGGTGTAAGGGAGGGTGGAGTGAGGGAGGGGAAGTGTGGGGGGAGTGAGGGAGGGGGGGAGTGGGGGAGGGTGGAGTGAGAGGGGGGGAGTAAGGGAGGGGGAATGAGGGAGAGGGGCGGGTCAGGGAGGGGGAGTGAGGGAGGGGGAATGAGGGAGGGGGCTGTGAGGGAGGGGGAGGAGTGCATCAGGGAGAGGGTGTGAGGGAGGAGGGGGTGAAGGGGGAGTGGGGGAGGGGGAGTGAGGAGGAGGGAGTGAGGGAGGTGGGAGTGAGGGGGGACCGAGGGAGGAGGGAGTGAGGGAGAGGGAAGAGAGGGAGGGAGAATGAGGGAGGGGGAGGTGGAGTGAGGGATGGGGATGGGGGGGTGTGAGGGACTGGGGAGTGAGGGAGGGGAGGGGGAGTGGCGGGGGCGACGGAAGTGGAGGGGGAGTGAGGGAGGGTGGGGTCGGAGGGTGGAGTGAGGGAGGGGGGAGTGAGGGAGGAAGGGTGACGGGGGGGTGAGGGAGGGGGGTGAGGGAGGGGGAAGTGGGGGGAGGGGGGAGTGAGATTGAGGGAGGGATGAGGGAGGGGTGAGTGAGGGTGAGGGAGTGGGAGTGAGGTGAGGGAGGGGAGAGTTGGGTGAGGGAGGGGGAGTGAGGTTGAGGGGGGTGAGGGAGGGGGGAGTGAGGAGTGAGGGGGGAGTGAGCGAGGGTGAGGGAGGGGGTGAGGGAGGGTGGTGAGGATGAGGGAGGGGGGAATGAGGTTGAGGGGGGTGAGGGAGAGGGGAGTGAGGCTGAGGGGCGGGGGATTGAATATCACAAATGGCCATGCTGGGATTACAGCAGGTGGACGCGTCCAATCTCCGTGCGAGTTAACCCACCGTGTGCTTGTTTGCATCATCAGGCTGGTATGAGAAATGTGAGTGATTGATAACCGCTCCTTGGGGTGAAATTCACGGAGTTGCTCTTGGCTCAATAAGCAAAGGACTGGGACCAATCAGACCAAATAAATAAATTGAGCTCACGGCTGTTTTCAGTATTGGATGGTACAGTGATGGTATTATTTATGGTCTGTGCAGTGAGCGAGTCTCCTTTCACTGAGGCCTGGGCTGGGTTTCCGCTTGGATTGTGCCACTGTCAGCCCCCCCGGGGCTGGGGCGGGGGGGTGGTCTGGGAACGATTACCGCCCTGGGGTCTAGCTTCCAGCGCTCCACCGGGAAATGTGGTGCCGGTTTTGCAGCGGTGCCGAGCATTACCGCCATGGGTTGGTCACGCCGGTGTGCAACGCCCCTGGTATTGTCCCCGTCTCCCAAATTGTTTTGCGCCCGACCCCATAAGCACCCTGTAGCCAACCCGCCGGAGAAAGCGGGCAGTCCCAGCTGTCGCCCCGGCGGGGAGGGACATAATGTCGGCATGAGGTAAGTGTGAGTGCTTTTTATTGTTTCGTTGCTTGTGATTTTTATTTGGGGTGAGCAATATATTGGGAATGTTTTTCCTTCCGATTTTCTTTTTCCCCGGGGGCCTCGCTTCGGGCGCTCTGAGGCCAGCTCTTTAGGCTCGGGATATTCAGTTGCTCACCCAGCCGAGTGCCCCGAGAGAGGTGTGGAAACCTTTCCCTTAGCGCTGCACCCCACCCTCAGAGCGCAGCAACCGAATTCGTTGGCTGCCGTCGCGAACCATTTCCCGGCCGCAAGGTTTACCGCCCCACCCGCCATTCCCGCCCCAGGAAGCCTCCAACTGAAAATCCAACACCCCAGGGTGCTCCCCTTCCCCAACGAGAAGCAGGCACGCCGGTCAGCTCTGGCAACACGTCACTTCCCAGTAACAAGCCAGAAGTGACAGACCCGCGGGCCGAGGTGTAGAACTCTCCGCCCGCGCGCACACGGTTGCCGCGGGTTTGCGTCGCCCAGGCCAGACGGCGATGACAGGGCCCCTCAGGGTCTTGCTTGTGGGTGTGTAGACCGCGACAGAGGTAAGGAACATTTTTTAAAACACTCGCGCGCCAGCTGCTTGTCTGGTGCGTGTCTCTGACAGGATAGTTCGCATTGGGGGGCGGAGGAGCGGCGAGAGATTGCAGAGCGACGTGACCGGGGCCCAGGGGAGGCGAGAGTTCGACGGGGCCCAGAACAGGCGAGGGCCCAGGGGCAGCACGGGCCCAGCCCACACTGTGCGATATGTGCGCGCACTTGGCCCGTGCAACAGAGCAGGTCTCCAGTCATCCTGGTTAACCCTTGCCACTGGACCAAGACCGAGCTCTGTCAAGCCCGTGTGGTGGCTGGTGTGCAACGGCCACCCCACGTTAAAAAAATCCACGCACAGGCATCGTCCACCCTTCAGGATGTAGTTTGGGATCTGGAATATCAGGTCCTTCATTGAAACACCTGTGAACTCATTCCTTTTTGGCGTGGAAGCAAGTCATCCTCGCTTCGAGGGACTGCCTAAGATGAGTCCACTCCTGGCCTTGAGGTCAAGTCTAATGCCTGAAAGTTTATGGAGCTGGTTGGCGGGTGCGGCAGAGGGGGGCTGGGTAGAAGTGGGCCAAGTTTGTATCTTGCAGGAGCCATGTTCCTGTTCCATGCCTGCTGGGTTATTTAGTGGGGATGGGAGGGTGATGCGCCGTTCAGGCAGTATCAGTAAGAAAGACTTGCATTTCTATCGCGCCTTTCACCACCTCAGGACGTCCCAAAGCGCTTTACAGCCAATTCAGTACTTTTCTTGATGTGTAGTCACTGTTGTAAAGTAGGAAACACAGGCAGCCAGTTTGCGCACAGCAAGCTCCCATAAACGACAGTCGTGAAAGGATGGCAGTTTGCTCACAGCAAGCCCCCACAAATGTAGATGTGGTCGGTAGCATATCAAGGAGTGCCAGGGCCTTCTGATCTCATTGGTCTTGTACCAGCTCATCCTGGAGAAACTGTACTTGGGGTGTTTCATAAGCAGCCCCTATCTTTAAATTTAACTTGACTTGGCAACTGGCATGGCACTCTGATCAGCCTAAAGAGCGAGAATATGTGCAGTATTTCAATATCTTCTGTCCTATGGAAGTAGCAAAGCAAATCAAACCTCAATATCTCAGTCTGATTTCCGGGCCAAAGCTCCCGGTGTAACAGCGTGGATATCCTGTCGGCTGCCTGTGAATTCCCTCTGAGGGCAGTGCTCGATGATGTGCTCCAGGGTCTGATTAGGAGCTCCACAGTCACAGGACGGGGAGGCTTTAATCTTCCACCTATGGAGAAGGTGGCAGCATCGACCGTGACCGGTTCTGAGGCGGTCGATGGTTGTCCACTGTTTGCGAGGAAGGTTTGATCCTTCGGGTTGTACTGTGGGCTCCTCGATAAGGAATCCATTCCGTATGTCGCAGTTCATCCAAACATTTTGCCCTTGGTCATCGAGGCTGAGGGGAGATCGCTGAAGGGCTTGGGCGACGGTCTTCTAGATTTGAGAGGGGGTTGGTGGTAGGTTGGTCAGGTCGGCCTGGATCGACATGTCTGGTGTAGGGGTTGTGTTCTCTGGAGACTGCATATTCGCGGCGTAGGTGTGGTGCTGCGATGTATTTCAATATGATAATGGATGTTAATGCCCCCGACACAATTTCATGAGCAGCGTGGAGGCCCCGACCTGTGTGAGAACATCAGCGGCAGGTCGGGGCCATAACAGGAGCGGCGAGCAGCGGCCTGGGAGCAGCGTAGAGGCGTGCCAGATCAGGGAGCAGCACGAGCTGCGATGGCATCGAAGAGTGAGGTCATCAAGGTCCAGGGCGATGATTGGAGCATCGGCAGATACAACAGGAGCGGCGAGGTCGGGGCGAAGGAGCGGCGAGAGACTGTGGAGGGATGTGATCGGGGCCCCGGGGAGGCGTGAGTTCGGGGCCAAGGGCCCAGGGGCAGCACGGGCCCAGCCCACACTGCGATATGTGCGCGCACTAGGTCCGTGCAGCAGAGCAGGTCTCCAGTCGTCTTGGTTAACCCTTGCCACTGGACCAAGACCTCGCTCTGTCAAGCCCCGTGTGGTGGCTGATGTGCAACGGCCACCACACGTTAAAACAATCCACGAACAGGCATCTTCCACCCTTCAGGATGTAGTTCAGGACCTGGAATATTAGGTCCTTCATTGAAACATCTGTGAACTCATCCTTTTTGGCATGGAAGCAAGTCAGCCTCGCTCCGTGTACATAAAGCTTCAAAACCAGCTGTGTAAAGTCGAGCTCTTGAGCTTGGCCCTGACCCATCAATGGAGCGGTGTAAGCTGAAGCGACAGGCCTATCATAACCTGGGGACATGAACGTCCAGGTCAAAGGATGTCCATCTCCTTTTGTGAGGTGAACTGTCCCATATACTCAACAATGCCACCCCAATCATTACTTGGAATACCATTTGTGTCAGAAGGGCATTGACTGATCATCTGCATGGGTCTCTGTGGCCCATATTTAATATCTGCATGGGGATTTTGAGGATTGTGTGGTTCTGAGCTTGGGAAATATATTAGATATTGAACTGTTCTTCATTTACTCAAGTGGCAGAGGTCCGTCTGCGGTCAGCTTTATATATTGCCCTCGTCCTTGCGGTTGCTACCTGTCACATGAAAGTTCAGCCTCTGGAGCACAGACAGCACAGGAAGGCCAGAGTTTCCAATAGGAAGCGGAGCTGGGGTTTGCTATAACCTGATTTTCAGGTTTTGGCACAGAATGGCCAAGTGGCTCAGTGAGCTGATATCGAGGTATGGTAGCGTAGTAGTTATGTTGCTGGACTAGTAATTCATATAATAATTTGTTCGAACAAGAAGTAGTGCCAGAGGACTGGCAGATAGCCAACGTATGCTAACTCATGGGGGAAGCTAGAAACATAGAAACATAGAAAATAGGTGCAGTGTAGGCCATTTGGCCCTTCGAGCCTGCACCACCATTCAATAAGATCATGGCTGATCATTCCCTCAGTACCTCTTTCCTGCTTTCTCTCTATACCCCTTGATCACTTTAGCCGTAAGGGCCATATCTAACTCCCTCTTGAATATATCCAATGAACTGGCATCAACAACTCTCTGCAGTAGGGAATTCGACAGGTTAGCAACTCTCTGAGTAAAGAAGTTTCTCCTCATCTCAGTCCTAAATGGCTTACCCCTTATCCTTAGACTGTGTCCTCTGGTTCTGGACTTCCTCAACGTCGGGAACATTCTTCCTGCATCTAACCTGTCCAGTCCCGTCAGAATTTTATATGTTTCTATGAGATCCCCTCTCATCCTTCTAAACTCCAGTGAATACAGGCCCAGTCGATCCAGTCTCTCCTCATATGTCAGTCCTGCCATCCCAGGAATCAGTCTGGTGAACCTTCGCTGCACTCCCTCAATAGCAAGAATGTCCTTCCTCAGATTAGGAGACCAAAACTGAACACAATATTCCAGGTGAGGCCTCACCAAGACCCTGTACAACTGCAGTAAGACCTCCCTGCTCCTGTATTCAAATCCCCTAGCTATGAAGGCCAACATGCCATTTGCCGTCTTCACCGCCTGCTGTACCTGCATGCCCACTTTCAGTGACTGATGTACCATGCCACCTCCCCATTTCCTAATCTGTCACCATTCAAATATTCTGCCTTCGTGTTTTTTCCCCCAAAGTGGATAACCTCACATTTATCCACATTATACTGCATCTGCTATGCATTTACCTAACCTGTCCAAGTCACCCTGCAGCCTCTTGGCATCCTCCACACAGCTCACACCGCCACCCTGCAAACTTGGAGATATTACACTCAATTCCTCCATCTAAATCATTAATGTATATTGTAAATAGCTGGGGTCCAAGCACTGAGCCCTGCGGCACCCCACTAGTCACTGCCTACCATTCTGAAAAGGACCCGTTTATCCCGACTCTCTGCTTCCTGTCTGCCAACCAGTTCTCTAGCCACGTCAGTACATTACCCCCAATACCATGTGCTTTGATTTTGCACACTAATCTATTGTGTGGGACCTTGTCAAAAGCCCTTTGAAAGTCCAAATACACCACATCCACTGGTTCTCCCTTGTCCATTCTACTAGTTACATCCTCAAAAACTTCCAGAAGATTTGTCAAGCATGATTTCCCTTTCATAAATCCATGCTGACTTAGACCGATCTTGTCACTGCTTTCCAAATGCGCTGCTATTTCATCTTTAATAATTGATTCCAATGTTTTCCCCACTACTAATGTCAGGCTAACCAGTCTATAATTACCCGTTTTCTCTCTCCCTCCTTTTTTAAAAAGTGGTTTTACATTAGCTACCCTCCAGTCCATAGGAACTGATCCAGAGTCATAGACTGTTGGAAAATGATCACCAATGCATCCACTATTTCTAGGACCACTTCCTTAAGTACTCTGGGATGCAAACTATCAGGTCCCAGGGATTTATCGGCCTTCAATCCTATCAATTTCCCGAACACAATTTCCCGCCTAATAAGGATTTCCTTCAGTTCCTCATTCTCACTAGACCCTCGGTCCCCTAGTATTTCCGGAAAGTTATTTGTGTCTTCCTTCGTGAAGACAGAACCAAAGTATTTGTTCAACTGGTCTGCCATTTCTTTGTTCCCCATTATAAATTCACCTGACTCTGACTGTAAAGGACCTACATTTGTCTTCACTAATCTTTTTATCTTCACATACCTATAGAAGCTTTTGCAGTCAGTTTTTATGTTCCCGGTAAGCTTCCTCTCATACTCTATTTTCCCCCTCTTAATTAAACCCTTTGTCCTCCTCTGCTGAATTCTAAATTTCTCCCAGTCCTCAGGTTTGCTGCTTTTTCTGGCCAATTTATATGCCTCTTCCTTGGATTTAACACTATCCTTAATTTCTCTTGTTAGCCATGATTGAGCTACCTTCCCCGTTTTATTTTTACTCCAGACAGGGATGAATAATTGTTGAAGTTCATCCATGCGATCTTTAAATGTTTGCCATTGCCTATCCACCGTCAACCCTTTAAGTATCACTCGCCAGTCTATTCTAGCCAATTCACGTCTCATGCCATCGAAGTTACCTTCCCTTAAGTTCAGTACCCTAGTCTCTGAATTAACTATGTCACTCTCCATCTTAATAAAGAATTCTACCATATTATGGTCGCTCTTCCCCAAAGGGCCTCGCACAACAAGATTGCTCATTAGTCCTTTCTCATTACACATCACCCAGTCTAGGATGGCCAGCCCTCTAGTTGGTTCCTTGACATATTGGTCTCTCAAACCATCCCTAATACACTCCAGGAAATCCTCCTCCACCGTATTGCTACCAGTTTGGTTAGCCCAATCTATATGTAGATTAAAGTCGCCCATGATAACTGCTGTACCTTTATTGCACGCATCCCTAATTTCTTGTTTGATGCTGTCCCCAACCTCACTACTACTGTTTGATGGCCTGTACACAACTCCCACTAATGTTTTTTGCCCTTTGGTGTTCTGCAGCTCTAGCCATATAGATTCCACATCATCCAAGCTAATGTCCTTCCTTACTATTGCATTAATTTCCTCTTTAACCAGCATCGCTACCCCACCTCCTTTTCCTTTCTGTCTATTCTTCCTGAATGTTGAATACCCCTGGATGTTGAGTTCCCAGCCTTAGTCACCCTGGAGCCATGCCTACGTGATGCCAATTATATCATATTCATTAATTGGTGCCTGTGCAGTTAATTCATCCACTTAATTACGAATACTCCTCGCATTGAGGCACAGAGCCTTCAGGCTTGGTCAAGGAACATGGTCTCGGAATAGGGGGCCACCCATTTAGAGCTGAAATGAGGAGAAGTTTCTTATCTCAGAGGGTCTGTGGAATTCTCTGCCCCAGAGATCTGTGGAGGCTTGGTCATTTAGTGTATTTAAGGTGGCGATAGACAGAATTTTGAGCGATAAGGGAATAAAGGGTTATGGGGAGTGGGCAGGGAAGTAGAGCTGAGTCCATGATCAAATCAGCCATGATCTTATTGAATGGCGGTGCAGGCTCGAGGGGCAAAATGACCGACTCCTGCTCCAATTTCTTATGTTCTTATGTTCTTAATACCTATGTTTAAGAAGGGGGATAGAATATGTCCAGGCAATTATAGACCAGTCAGCTTATCATCGGTGGTAGGAAAAATAATGTAATCCCTACTAAAGGAGAAAATAGAACATCTAGAAACCAAAAATATAATAATGAATAGTCAGCATGGATTTCAAAAGGGAACGTCTTGCTTGACCAACCTCACTGGATTTTTTGAAGAGGTAACAGAGAGAGTAGACCACGCAGTGCAGTAGATGTAATTTATCCAAATTTTCAAAAGGCCTTCGATAAGGTACCCCATAATAGACTGATGAACCAGGTCAAAGAATGCGGAGTCAGGGGACAAGTAGCAGAATGGATAGCTAGCTGGCTTCAAGACAGAAAGCAGAGAGTAAGGATAAAGGGCAGCTATTCACAGGGACAGAAGGTGGGTAGTGGTGTTCCACAAGGATCAGTGCCGGGACCACTGTTGTTCACAATTTATATATTAATGATTTAGACTTTGGAATCAAAAACACAATTTCTAAATTTGCGGATGACACCAAATTGGGGAGACAGTCAATACTGAGGAGGACTGCAACAAATTGCAGGAGAACATTAATAAACTTGCGGAATGGGCAAATAATTGGCAAATAAAATTCAACACAGATAAATGTGAGGTATTACATTTTGGTAGGAAGAATAGGGAGGTCACTTATTACTTGGAAACTGAGAGTCTGGGTGGGGGAGAGGAACAAAGGGATCTTGGAGTATAAATACTCAAATCACAAAAAGTATCGACACAGGTTAGCAAGGCCATAAAAAAACAAACCAAGCAATAGGGTTTATTTCTAGAGGGATAGAATTGAAAAGTCGGGAAGTTATGCTGAACCTGTATCGAACCTTGGTTAGACCACACTTAGAGTACTGTGCACAGTTATGGTCGCCATATTATAAAAAAGGTATAGAGGCACTGGAGAGGGGGCAGAGAAGATTTACAAGGATGATACCAGAAATGCGAGGGTGAACATAGCAGGAAAGGATGAACAGGCTGGGTCTCTTTTCTCTTGAAAAAAGGAGGCTGAGGGGTGACCTAATAGAGGTCTTTAAAATGATGAAAGGTTTTGATAGAGTGGGTACAGAGAGAATGTTTCCACTTGTGGGGAAGAGCGTAACCAGAGACCATCAATATAAGATAGTCACCGAGCAATCCAATGGGGAATTCAGGGGAAACTTCTTTATCCAGAGAGTGGTGAGAATGTGGAACTCACTACCACAGGGAGTGGTTGAAGTGAATAGTATCGATGCATTTAAGGGGAGGCTAGGCAAGCATATGAGGGAGAAGGGAATAGAGGGTTATGCTGATAGATTTAGATGAGGAAAGACGGGAGGAGGCTCGAGTGGAGCATAAACGCCGGAATGGACTGGTTGGGCCGAATGGCCTGTTTCTGTGCTGTATATCCTGTGTAATCCTGTGTAATTTTGTGTGATCCAGTGGGCTGGATAAACTAACCATGGGAGCTGGGGGATTAAATACAGTTAATTAAAAAAATAAATCTGGAATTAAAAAGCTAGTATCAGTAATGGTGACCATGAAACTACCGGATTGTCATAAAAACCCATCTGGTTCACTAATGCCCTTCAGGGAAGAAAATCTGCTGTCCTTCCCCAGTTTGACCTTTGTGTGACTCCAGACCCACAGCAATCTGGTTGACTCTGAACTGCCCTCTGAAATAGCCTCGCAAGCTGCTCAGTTCCTTCACCACACGGACTGCAGCGGTTCAAGA
This sequence comes from Pristiophorus japonicus, assembly GCF_044704955.1. Classification (NCBI taxonomy): domain Eukaryota; kingdom Metazoa; phylum Chordata; class Chondrichthyes; family Pristiophoridae; genus Pristiophorus; species Pristiophorus japonicus. The sequence continues at coordinate 196,910,321 of NC_091988.1, forward strand.
AGGCGGCTCAGCACTTTCAGGCAATTAGGGATGGGCAATAAATGCTGGCCTTGCCAGCGACGCCCACATCCTGAAAAACAAATAAACAAATAAATCTGAGGGGAGAGGACAGGACGGCCCTCTTTACGAATAATCTCAAAAGCTCAGAGGCCTAGAAATTCGATGGCGGCGTGTCTGTTTTTTTCAGGCATGAAATGGGCGCCTCAGTATTCAATATGGCAGATCGCCCCACTGCAAGTGCGCCGCCCGCCATATTGGTGAGGCCAGAAAAAGAGGCGACCAGGTCTGTGCCTGAAACGGGCATTTGGCCCTAACGCCAGCTTGAGGCCCCCCCTTTGTAAAAGACCAATTTTTCGGCCAGAGTTTGATATTGGGCTGAATTTGGCGTCAACTTTGATTCAAAATGTGCTTCTTCTCACTTTTGAAATGGTGGATGACTATGTTTGCTAATATCAGTCAGACGGCGGCTGCAGTCTTGGCTAATCTCACACTGATCAGAGGATGGCAGCTATCTTCCGGCAAGGGCAGTGAAGACAGAAACCAATCCAAAACATCGGCTAGAAATTCGACTGGCGGGTTGCTAAGGCACTAATGCCGGGCAGCCGCTAAATTTAGCAGCGGAAAACCTTTCGTGACGGGAACAGCAACATTCAGATTTTACGCCCTGATAGCGGAGCGGAGCGCTAAGGGAGGTGTTCCTTAGGGCGCGAGGCTGGTTGAGCAACAGAATATCCCGTTGCGAAAGAGCCGTCTTCGGAACGCCCTAAAAGAGGCCTCCCTTGCAAAAGCAGCAAAATTGGAACAAAAAACACAAAAAACATTCCCTATACATTACTCACCCCAAATAAAGTTAAATCGCAAAAAATATATCAATCGCACTTACCTCATGCGGACATTCCTTCCCTTAGCGCCACGGGACAGCTCTGCACGCCAGCTTTCTCTGGCGGGGTCACTCGGGGGCGCTACAGGTTCAGCGCAAAACTAATTAACCTCGGTGTCGATACCGTTGCACATCGGCGCGATGCTCCCAGCCGATACTCCTCAGCGCTGCCGCTACCGGCTCACTGAATTTGCTGAGCGGCATGAATGCTGGCACTCGAGGCTGCAAGCCCTTTAGCGCGAGGGGCATTATCCCACCGGAATTTCTCCCCCGCTGACTTTACTCACAATGGCACCGATTACATCTCCGGAAAATATCTTTCCAAGATCCTCTCAATGAAAACTGTCCAACCTTTCCCCACTTCCCCTTCCCCCCTACCCTCAACAACACACCACCTGACTCACCATCCGCAATGCCACGGGAGATCTGTTAAATATTGAGCATTACAGCACAGAAGGAGGCCATTCTTTTTTTTTATTCGTTCCTGGGATGTGGGCGTCGCTGGCAAGGCCGGCATTTATTGCCCGCCCCTAATTGCCCCTCGAGAGGGCGGTGGAGAGCCGCCTTCTTGAACCGCTGCAGTCCGTGTGGTGAAGGTGCTCCCACAGTGCTGTTAGGGAGGGAGTTCCAGGATTGTGACCCAGCGACGATGAAGGAACGGCCGATATATTTCCAAGTCAGGATGGTGCGTGACTCGGAGGGGAACGTGGAGGTGGTGGTGTTCCCATGCGCCTGCTGCCTTTGTCCTTCTAGATGCTAGAGGTCGTGGGTTTGGGAGGTGCTGTCGAAGAAGCCTTGGCGAGTTGCTGCAGTGCATCTTGTAGATGGTACACACTGCAGCCACGGTGCGCTGGTGGTGGAGGGAGTGAGTGTTTAAGGTGGTGGATGGGGTGCCAATCAAGCGGCTGCTTTGTCCTGGATGGTGTCGAGCTTCTTGAGTGTTGTTGGAGCTGCACTCATCCAGGCAAGTGGGGAGTATTCCATCACACTCCTGACTTGTGCCTTGTAGATGCTGGAAAGCCCTTAGTGCAAAACATTAAAAGTTGTGCTGGATTGTGGGGTGTGGGTCTGACATTCGGCCCACTGTGCCTGCACTGGCTCTTTGGTAGAGCTACCCAATTAGTCCCACTCCTCCTGCTCTTTCCCCGTAGCCCTGCAAATGTTTCCTGTTCAAGTATATATCCAATTCGATTTTGAAAGTAACTATTGAATCTGCTTCCATCGCCCTTTCAGGCAGTGCATTCCAGATCACAACAACTCGCTGCGTGAAATAAGTTCCCCTCATTACTACTCTGCTACTTTTGCCAATTGCCTTAAATTTGTGTCCTCTGGTTACCCACCCTCCCGCCACGGGAAACACTTTCTCCCTATTTACCCTATCAAAACCCCTCATCATTTTGAATGCCTCTATTAAATCTCCATATTATATATCGTCTTGTGTCTAGCACGCATGCTGCACACTTCACAGCAACAAACAGAACTCAACAATGTTTACAAAAGTACAGAGAAAATATAAGTTTGTTTTTCTGACCTTGCGATAACCTGACCTCTCCCTGAGGAGAACAAGTCAAGTAGCTGCTAATCTGGAGAAACTCCCAAAAACCACAGCAATTAGCTTCAAATTGACCGATGGGTGCGCCCACTTAGAACACTTCCCTTCAAGAACAGCAACAACAACTTGCATTTATATAGCGCCTTTAACATAGTAAAACGTCCCAGGGCGCGTCACAGGAGTGTAATGAGACAAAATCTGAAACCGAACCACACAAGGCGATATTAGGACAGGCGACCAAAAGCTTGGTCGAAGAGGTAGGTTTTAAGGAGTGTCTTAAAGGAGGAGAGAGAGGCGGAGAGGTTTAAGGAGAGAGTTCCAGAGCTGAGGGTCCAGGCAGCTAAAGGCACGGCCACCAATGGTGGAACGATGAAAATCAGAGATGCACAAGAGGCCAGAATTGGAGATCTCGGGGGGGGTTGTAGGGTTGGAGGAGATTACAGAGATAGGGAGGGGTGAGGCCATGGAGGGATTTGAATATTAGGATGAGTATATGAAAATGAATGCTTTCAAGACTGGGAGCCAGTGTAGGTCAGGGAGAGCAGGTGTAATTGGTGAACGGGACTTGGTGCGAGTTAGGACACGAGCAGCACAGCTTTGGTTATGGAGAGCTCAAGTTTATGGAGAATGGATGATGGGAAGCCAGCCAGGAGAGCTTTGGAACAGTTGAGTTTCGAGGTAACAAAGGCATGGATGAAATCGATGGGTTCTGACGAAGGGACATCGACCTGAAACGTTAACTCTGTTTCTCTCTCCACAGATGCTGCCTGACCCGCCGAGTGTTTTCACCTGTGACTGTTTTTATTTCAGATTTCCAGCAGCTGCAATACTTTGCTTTAGTTTTATTCTATTCCCAGGGCTCAAGTGGGCTATTGCAAACCCTTACTTTTGAAGTTCATGATCTCACGCAAACCCCTGAATTAGTGCCCAGTTTAGAAGTCTCTGGTAGCCATTGTTCTTTACATAAACCGTCAGATTAGATTCCAGCCCATAACTCAGTCCTATTGAGGGAGTGCTGCACTGTCAGAGTTGCCGTCTTTTGGATAAGGTGATAAACCGAGGCCCCGTCTGCTCTCTCAGGTGGATGTGAAGGATCCCACGGCACTATTTCGAAGAAGAGCAGGGGAGTTCTCCCCGGTGTCCTGGGCCAATATTTATCCCTCAACCAACATCGCTAAAACAGGTTATCTGGTCATTCATCATCATAGGCAGTCCCTCGAGTCGAGGATGACTTGCTTCCACGTCAAAAAGTTCACAGGTGTTTCAATGATGCACCTAAAATTCCAGGTCCGAACTAAATCTTGAAGGGTGGAAGATGCCTGTGCGTGGATTTTTTTAACGTGGGGTGGCCGTTGCACACCAGCCACCACACGGGCTTGACAGAGCTAGGTCTTGGTCCAGTGGCAAGGGTTAACCAAGACGACTGGAGACCTGCTCTGCTGCACGGACCTAGTGCACACATATCGCAGTGTGGGCTGGGCCCGTGCTGCCCCTGGGCCCTCGGCTCTCCTGGGTCCCGAACTCGCGCCTCTCCTGGGCCCCGATCACGTCCCTCTACAGTCTCTCGCCGCTCCTTCACCCCGATCTCGCCGCTCCTGCAGTATCTGCCCACGCTCCAATCACCGACCTGGACCTTGATGACGTCACTCTTCGCTGCCGTCGCCCTCTTGCTCCCTGGATTGGTACGCCGCCACAATGCTCCTTCCGCTCCCCGGCCTGCTCCGCTGGTCTCTCGCAGGCCGGGGGCCGCGCAGAATGCTGGGCTCGGCTGCCACACTGCACATTGCCGTTGGTGGGAGTTTGCTGTGCGCAAATTGACTGCTGTCTTTCCCGAATTACAACAATGACTGCACTTCAAAAAGAACTACACTGGCTGTAAAGCATTCCGGGAAGTCCCACGGTCGAGAAAGGTGCTGTGCGAATGCAAGTTCTTTCTTTCGAGGTATCCCATTATTCTCGATTTGCTTGTCCACTGCCTGAAGTGTGGGGCCGGCAGTGCCTCGCACAGAATAAGACGGAATGCTTTGCTGGGAATGATGCCTCACACCGTCATCCGTCTTCTCGAAGGCTGGCTGTGAATAAAATCCCCAGCTGTGAACCCGTCCTCAGGCAGTGTCTGCTCTGAATGTCACCTTTAGTCTCACGTGATCTGGCAGCGTCAGCAGCCCAAAGGCACTGCAGCAGCAAAATTAGCACGGGAACAAGAAGTGGAAACTGCACTGCCGCTCGGTCAGCCTCTGAAAGGGAAATGGCAGGTTAATGCTTCTACTTTCATCAGACCTGCATCGCCAGTTATTTCAGATTTCCACAGTTTTGTTTCTGTATTTCTAAAGGAAGCTTTCTCTTTTTCTTTCACTATCTTTTTATTTCCTTTTCTTTCTTCTTTCTCTTTTTTCTTTTCTATTTGCTCTTTCTCTTCGTTTTCTTTCCCTTACTTTCTCTTTTTCTTTTTTCTCTTTTTCATTTTTTCTTTTTCTCTATTTCCCCCCCCCCCCTCTTTCTCTCTCTTGTTACTCCCATCCCAAATAGTTGAAAATTCTTATTTAAAAATCAGTTTGAAAATCCAGCACCATTTTTAATGTTTTGCACTAAGGGCTTCCCACCATCCACAAGGCACAAGTCAGGAGTGTGATGGAATACTCTCCACTTGGCCTGGATGAGTTGCAGCTCCAACAACACTCAAGAAGCTCGACACCATCCAGGACAAAGCAGCCCGCTTGATCAGGAACCCATCCGCCACCATTCACTCCCTCCACCACCGGCGCCCCCTGGCTGCAGTGTGCACCATCTACAAGATGCACTGCAGCAACTCGCCAAGGCTTCTTCGGCAGCACCTCCCAAACCCGCGACCTCTACCACCTAGAAGGACAAGGGCAGCAGGCGCATGGGAACACCATCACCTCCACGTTTCCCTCCCAGTCACACACCATCCTGAACCTGGAAATATATCGGCCGTTCCTTCATCGTCGCTGTGTCACAATCCTAGAACTCCCTCCCTAACAGCACTGTGGGAGCACCTTCACCACACGGACTGCAGTGGTTCAAGAAGGCGGCTCACCACCACCTTCTCAAGGGGCAATTAGGGATGGGCAATAAATGCCGGCCTTGTCAGCGACGCCCACATCCCAGAATGAATAATTAATTAATTCAATTTAAAAATGCCATGCAGGAGCTGAGATGAAGAAAGCTGCTATTAAACTGGCCGCTGAAATCTATTAAACCCTGTGACCATGTTAATGCTTGTTTTCTTCATGTCTTCAAGTGGTCCCCTGAGGGTCTGTAAGTCCCAACTTCATGATGTCACAGCGTGAGATCTCTGCAGTGACCACCAGCCAAGCTCATCAACCGTGCCCTCTCCAGCCTGCCGTGTTAGCACAGAATCACACGGCACAGAAGGAGGCCATTCGGCCCATCGTGCCTGTGCCGGCTCTTTGAAAGAGCGATCCAATTAGTCCCGCTCCCCCTGCTCTTCCCCCATAGCCCTGCAAATATTTTCCCCCATTTCCCGATTGAAAGTTACTGTTGAATCTGCTCCCACCGCCCTTTCAGGCAGCGCGTTCCAGATCATAACAACTCGTGTGGAGCATAAAACACCAGCGAGGACCTGTTGGGCCGGATGGCCTGTTTCTGTGCTGCAATTCTACATAACAACTCGCTGCGTAAAATAATTCTCTTCAACTCCCCTCTGGTTCTGTTGCCAACTTTCTTAAATCTGTGTCCTCTGGTTACCGACCCTCCTGCCACTGGAAACAGCTTCTTCCTATCTAAAGCCCCTCATATAAGTCTCACTTTTGTATAAGTTGAAGCCCTATTTTGCACTTCTGTTGTCAATATATCCTCACCTGTCTTAGCAATTTAGTAGAATGCTTTTTTAGGGCGCTGAGCACCTCGAGTTTCGTCGCCGAGAGCATGCAGAAAACAAGCGCAGGCAGTGGAAGGAGCGTGCGGCAAACCAGACTCCCCACCCACCCTTTCCCTCAACCACTGTCTGTCCCACCTGTGACAGAGACTGTAATTCCCGTATTGGACTGTTCAGTCACCTGAGAACTCACTTTTGGAGCGGAAGCAAGTCTTCCTCGATTTTGAGGGACTGCCTATGATGATGAGAATGCTTTTTTAAACAAATAATTCTGTGCAGATCAAGGACTATGCCCCCGTGTCCATCCTTTTTTGCTCAGTGTCTACCGGGAGCATTCCAAGGTCAGGTTATAGCAAGGCTTCAGGCAAAGTACACCACTGTCTACTCAGTCCCACGATCATTGCCCCGCTCCAACCTCCGAGGACCCCTCTGAAACGTCACATTACAACCAACATTAAGAATAGGTTCAGGGGGCAATTAGATGTGTTGCCGAAAAGAGCGGAGGTTGAGCGATATGCTGAGAATGATTGGCCGATATTGTGAAGGCTGCAATCTGTCAAAAAAAGGGGTGGGCTTATTCGGGGTGGGTTTATTCAACCAAATGACCTTTTTCCTGTCCCCTTTGTTAATGTCCTTGCAGCCTCCTTGTGTGAGATTGCCAAAGCACGCCCAATTCATCTCAAATTATAGGTGCTTTTAGTTGGCGTACGGTGAGTGCCAACATTGAAGATTGACTCGGGAATCTCATGACTTGTATCCGGATCGCCCATACATTTCACCAACGCTAAAAATATTCTCCGACTCACCGTGATGGCCACTGCTGGTGAACTGAGTGAAATACTGGTGCTGTATATGGAGAGAGGGGAGAGACTAAAACAGGGGGAGAGGGGGGCATGCAAAATGGGGCCAACAATTGCATTTACATTCCAAACATTTTTGTTTTAAAGCGGTTTGTAAATCACAGCTGACCAATTTACCGCACTCTCGAGTACTGTTCACTTACACCCAGCTACAGAGAACACTGGTGTAAATGGCCCTTTCATTTCTCCCGTAAAAGATAGACAAGAAAGACTTGCATTTCTATAGCGCCTTTCACGGCCTCATAGCATCCCAAATGCGCTTTATAGCCAATGAAGTACTTTTTGGAGTGTAATCAGCAGCTGATTTATGCACAGCAAGCTCCCACAAACAGCAAAGTGATAATGACTGGATAATCCGTTTTTGTGACGTTGGTTGAGGAATAAATATTGGTCAGGACACCGGGGATAACTCCCCTGCTCTTCTTCAAAATAGTGCCATGGGATCTTTTACTTCCACCTGAGAAAGCAGACGAGGCCTCGGTTTAACGTCTCATCCAAAAGACAGCACCTCCGACAGTGCAGCGCTCCCTCAGCACTGCACTGTCAAAGCAAATTTTTGTGCTCAAGTCCCTGGACTGAGACTTGAACCTATGACCTTCTGACTCAGAGGAATTAATATTTGCAAAGCTCTCATCCAGGATGAAGTGTGCTCTGCTGAATTGCGGTACAAAGGGAAATATCTATAGACGTGACTGTGGCTCTCGCTCATAGCCCTGGTTGCTGTGGCTGTCGGTAAACTTGGAACAGACATTGTTTTGGAACTCTAACATGTCATCAGTGTTCCACTGCAGTGACATCACGATTATGGGCTGTAGTTCAGTGGGAACATTCCCCATTCACGGGCCAGATCAGCAGATCAGTCCCGTGAATAGTGGTCCCCTTACCTAAGGAAGGAAATACTTGCCTTAGAGGGAGTGCAACGAAGGTTCGCCAGGCTGATTCCTGGGATGGAGGTATTGTCCAGTGAGGAGAGATTGAGAAGACTAGAAATTGGCCTCCTTAGCGCCTCCCGTTATTGCCTCTAGGGGGGCGCTAACGAGGCGCTAACATAAGAACATAAGAAATAGGAACAGGAGTAGGCCCCACGGGCCTGCTCCGCCATTCAATAAGATCATGGCTGATCTTACCAGCCGGGCCCCGCAGGCTGAACGACTCCCGCTAACTTGGCCGGGAGGTTTGCGGCGGTGGTAAGATGTTGCGTCCTGATCTCCTTCGCCCGGAGATCATGACGTCATCACGTGCGCATCGCCCCGGTCGCGACCTGGATCCAAACTTCGGTTCTGCCCCCCTGCAGCATCGCCGAGCGAAAACACCGACAGCTGCAGGAGGTGTGGCTCGGGAGGCCGGGCGTTTCGGGAGGTGCAAGTTAAAGGGGAGGCTGCTGAGATAAGTAGCAACATTTCTAAAAGAAAAACAAAATTCAATTCTCCCGGGCCGCGCTCGATCAGCCCAACACTCTGCGGGAGTGCACGGGGCCAATGGGACTGGACCGTGGCTGCAGTCGGGGACCAGCTCACTGGGCCCAGTGCAGAGCCTGCAGGGACGGGCCTTCCCTTTAAGGGAGGGAAGGAGCCTTGGATCGGGGCAGCGCTGAACGGCCCAGTGTGCAGCGCTGCACCATTACCACCCCGCCTGCGTCCTTTAGCGTTCCAGGAACGATGTGGAGCACTTGATTTAGCATTCCACTTCTTTCCTGGAGCACCAACACCGAATTTAGAAAAAGCTACGAGTCATTTTCGCCTGGCGCCAATTTTTCCAGCTTTACATAGAAACTTAGAAACATAGAAAATAGGTGCAGGAGTAGGCCATTCGGCCCTTCGAGCCTGCACCGCCATTCAATGAGTTCATGGCTGAACATGCAACTTCAGTACCCCATTCCTGCTTTCTCACCATACCCCTTGATCCCCCTAGTAGTAAGGACTACATCTAACTCCTTTTTGAATATATTTAGTGAATTGGCCTCAACAACTTTCTGTGGTAGAGAATTGCACAGGTTCACCACTCTCTGGGTGAAGAAGTTTCTCCTCATCTCGGTTCTAAATGGCTTACCCCTTATCCTTAGACTGTGACCCCTGGTTCTGGACTTCCCCAACATTGGGAACATCCTTCCTGTCTAAACCCGTCAGAATTTTAAATGTTTCTATGAGGTTCCCTCTCATTCTTCTGAACTCCAGTGAATACAAGCCCAGTTGATCCAGTCTTTCTTGATAGGTCAATCCCGCCATCCCGGGAATCAGTCTGGTGAACCTTCGCTGCACTCCCTCAATAGCAAGAATGTGCTTCCTCAAGTTAGGAGACCAAAACTGTACACAATACTCCAGGTGTGGCCTCACCAAGGCCCCGTACATCTGTAGTAACACCTCCCTGCCCCTGTATTCAAATCCCCTCGCTATGAAGGCCAACATGCCATTTGCTTTCTTAACCGCCTGCTGTACCTGCATGCCAACCTTCAATGACTGATGTACCATGACACCCAGGTCTCATTGTACCTCCCCTTTTCCTAATCTGTCACCATTCAGATAATAGTCTGTCTCTGTTTTTACCACCAAAGTGGATAACCTCACTTTTATCCACATTATACTTCATCTGCCATGCATTTTCCCACTCACCTAACCTATCCAAGTCACTCTGCAGCCTCATAGCATCCTCCTCGCAGCTCACACTGCCACCCAACTTAGTGTCATCTGCTAATTTGGAGATACTACATTTAATCCCCTCGTCTAAGTCATTAATGTACAGTGTAAACAGCTGGGGCCCCAACACAGAACCTTGCGGTACCCCACTAGTCACTGCCTGCCATTCTGAAAAGTACCCATTTGCTCCTACTCTTTGCTTCCTGTCTGCCAACCAGTTCTCAATCCACGTCAGCACACTACCCCCAATCCCATGTGCTTTAACTTTGCACATTAATCTCTTGTGTGGGACCTTGTCGAAAGCCTTCTGAAAGTCCAAATATACCACATCAACTGGTTCTTCCTTGTCCACTCTACTGGAAACATCCTCAAAAAATTCCAGAAGATTTGTCAAGTATGATTTCCCTTTCACAAATCCATGCTGAGTTGGACCTATCATGTCACCTCTTTCCAAATGCGCTGCTATGACATCCTTAGTAAAAGCTTTCAAAAGTTAATGCCCCAAGCGGGACGATGCGGAATTTCTCGCCCTGGGCCTCTATTCATTGGAGTTGAGAAGAATGAGAGGTGATCTCATTGAGATATAGAAAATTCTAAAGGGGCTTGACAGGGTAGATGCAGGGAGGATGTTTCCCCTGGGCTGGGGAGTCTAGAACCAGGGGTCACAGTCTCAGAATAAGGGGTCGACCATTTAGTACTGACATGCGGAGAAACTTTTTCACTCAGAGAGTGGTGAATCTTTGGAATTCTCTACCGCAGAGGGCTGTGGAGGCTCAGTCTTTGAGTATATTCAAGGCTGAGATCGATAGATTTTTGGATATTAAGGGAATCGAGGGATATGGGGATAGGGCAGGAAAGTGGAGTTAAGGTAGAAGATCAGCCATGATCTCATTGAATGGCAGAGCAGGCTTGAGGGGCCGAATGGCCTACTCCTGCTCCTAATTCTTATGTTCATGTGTTCTTTTTCTTTCTTCTTTCTTTCTAGCCTTCTATCTCCCGCCCTGAATGGTTGGAAACCCTTCTTTTAAAATCAGTTTGAAAGTCCAGCACAATTTTTTGTTTGCACTAAGGGAAGGAAGTTCCATGCAGGAGCTGAGATGAAGAAAGCTGCTATGAAATCTGTCAATCCCTGCGGCCACGTTAATTCCTGTTTGCCCCACGTCTTCAAGAGGTTCCCCTCTGAGGTTCCACCTCATGCTCGCCGCTTCGATCCCGACAAGGGGACTTCCTTCCCCTGAGGCAGGTCACAGCACAGGCCCATCGAGTGGTCCGGGCAACCTGGGACTTTCCCACCTGCCTCAACGAAAGCCTCGCTCAACCACACTAAGACCATCCGTCGGGTGGCAGCAGTCAAGAAAGAAAATCGTAAAAGCAACAGTGTGGTAGACAGACAGAGAGCGAGAGAGAGAGAGAGAGAGAGGAGGGAAAACGAAAAAAAAAAACAGAGAGGCAAAATCAAACCACGAAAATAGAAATTTTAAGTGAGATGAAAGGCTATTGCAACAGTTAGAGCGGGGAAACTTTAGGACAGGGTTGAAGAGAACAAAGGTTCTTTCTTTTATTAGCAACTGCTCAGCTTCTACCCCAACAAAAACAACGCCTTTCTAATTAGGTTTCTATTTAATTATTATGAAGATCAAAGCGGGCGAAATTGGCATGGTGCACGTGTTCCGTTAGCATCTCTCCTTCGAGGGGCCACATGCCTAATTCAGTGTCAGGGGCGGGACTACCGGGCCGGCCGATAAAAATGCCCCCAATCGGGATGAGGATCAATTTCGGGCCCATAGTTTCAAGATAAGGGTTCGGCCATTTTGGACTGAGATGAGGAGAAATTTCTTCACCCACTGGTTGTAGATGCTCAGTCTTGAGTATGTTCAAGGCTGAGATCAACAGATGTTTGGTCTCTTGGAGAATCAAGGGATAGGGGGATCGGGCGGAAAAGTGGAGTTGAGGTAGAAGATCTTATTGAATGAGGAAGCAGGCTCAAGGAGGCCATATGGCCCACTCCTGCTCCTATTTCTTATGTTCTTATAATGGTCGTGTTGAGCGAGCAACGAGGGAGTGTGGGGGGGTGGGGTGGTTGAAGGCAGAGGATCATGTGATGACACCTCCAGGAATATGTCCAACCACAGCTGGCATTCCTCAGTGTAATGTACGCACCTGTGAGCATGCTTACAGGTTGGTGGAGCTGTTGAGTTGGGAGTGGCTTAGCCAGTCACGTGATGTTCACAATACTCAATAAAACCCCAGCCAGTTGGGTTCTGGGGATCCACAATGAGGTATGCAGTTGTGAGCCTGGTGGATGAACTGGTAATGTGTAGTGTGATTGTTAAACCTTTGCTAATAAACCAGCTAGTTCTTAATAGCATGAAGCAAATACATTACACTCAGGAATCGGCAGCAGTGGAAAAGACTTCAGAGAATCGGGCGGACTGAAAATCGGACCGCCAGCTCGCTATCGCCCGTATTGCACCGTCGCCAAAGACCAATTTACCCCTCCAGTAAGACTGTGTGATGTTTTTCTCCCCTTCCTGTGGAAATTGAAGCTAGTTGTAGCATTCTTCAGAGACTTCAGCTCAAAAAAAATCTCGGCTGACACCCCACTGTCGGAGGTACTGTCTTTTGGATGAGACGTTAAACCGAAGCCCCGTCTGCCCTCTCAGGTAGACGTAAAAGATCCCACGGCACTATTTCGAAGAAGAGCAGGCGAGTTATCCCCAGTGTCCTGGGCCAATATTTATCCCTCAATCAACATAACAAAAAAATGGATTATCTGGTCATTATCAGATTGCCATTTGTGGGAGCTTGCTGTGCGCAAATTGGCTGCCGCATTTCCTACATTACAACAGTGACTACACTCCAAAAGTGCTTCATTGGCTGTAAAGCACTTTGAGACTTCCACTGGTCGTGAAAGGCGCTATATCAATGCAAGTCTTTCTTTCTAACTTGACAGATTATCCGATAACTCAGTAAAGTCTGGGGACTGAAGAAAGATTACATGTAACGTTACAGCACAGAAATAGGCCATTCAGCCCAACCGGTCCGTGCCGGTGTTTATGCTCCACTCCAGCCTCCTTCCTCCTCTCTTGATCTCACCCCATCAGCAAATCCTTCTTTCTATTCCTTTCTCCCTCATGTGTTTATCCAGCTTCCCCTTAAATGCATCGATACTATTCGCCTCAACCCCTCCCTGTGGGAGCGAGTTCCACATTCTCACCACTCTCTGGGTAAAGAGGTTTCTCCTGAATACCCCGTTGGATTTATCGGTGAATATATCTTATATTAATGGCCCCTTAGCTTTGCTCTCCCCCCTCACAAATGGAAAAACATCTTTTCTACGCCTAACCCCCATCGCAACCCCTTCATCATTTTATTGAACACCTGTATCAGGTCACCCCTTGAAAATAGATGGAAAAAAAAATCCCAGAGGAATGCCAGTGCGAAAAGGGTTAATTTATTAGCACCCACTGGACATGGAACCCCAATCTCTCTCGGTTCCCTGATTGCCGTGCTCCTGGACATTCTGGGAAGAATGGGTGACTGTCCTTGGACATTTTCTGGGGGGTGCTGATTGGTTCGCAGATATTACATTTTTCATATTATTCAATCCAAGCTCTTATGTAAGGTTGATCAGACAATCACTGCTGTTCCGCTGTTTTCTAACATCATCCCTGTCTGGTTTTGCAGACAGTGGGATGTGATCTGAATTCCTAATACCCCACAGACGTGAGCAGACGGCAGTCAGTAATGGCTGCGGCTTTTTCAGGAGTGTGATGTTAACTAATTAATTATAACACCTATCTCCAGCACCATTCATCTGTTTCCCTCGGACTCACTCGTTATCTTGTAATCTGCGAGCGATTTCTTTTTTAGAATGTTTCTTCTAAAGTACATGCTTTTTAAAAAAAAAAAGACACGATGATTTATTTTTGCAAACACTGCGCGGTACACTGGCGTTCCGTTGAACTATACAACTGGGAAATTATGTTGTGTGATACAAAAGAGCAAGTACTTGAAGCTTTCAGATCATATTCCTTTGCCTGCTATTTTAATGGAGGTACTGTATTACCAAGCTTGTGATAACACAGTTATTAAAATAGCAGACAAAGCAAATTGATACCAATGCATTAAGCATTCTTACGAATAGTACTGCACAGTCCACTTTATACATGGATAACTCCTTGAAATAATAAATGGCTGTAGGGTTACACTTTCAAAGAGTGGCTATATCTTGCTCTTTAATGTAACAAAGAATTTTAAATGATCTAGACGCTCCCTCTCTCACAGACGTTCTTCCTTGATTATAGCATCCCATAATCTTTGATTTTACTCCCATCTCAGATCCGAATCCCTGGTGTTTAAATGCATTAAAAAAAAAATCCCATCCTTGCCCCCTCCCCCGCCTCGCAGGAGAAGAGGAGAGACAATCTGATAAGGTTAGTGCAACACATCTGTAATTAAAAAATATGAGACTGCTAAATTGAAGAATAATAGATTTACCTCACGTTCATAGCTCCAAGCTGATTTCCGCCCACTGCATTAATTAAGTGGATGTATGATATATAAAACAACATTTAACAGTGGCATATTTTAATGTAAGGAATACATTTCCACACACTTTTGTAGGTTTCACATAAAGGACTCAAATGGTAGTTAATAAAAAATAGGAGGCTGGGTTGAGCACTGGGTCGTTATGCAGAGCATTGTATGATGGGCTGGGGTTAGCATGGTTACTATGCAGAGGCATTACATGATGGACTGGAGTTAACATGGTTGCTATGCAGAGGCATTACATGATGGACTGGAGTTAACATGGTTGCTATGCAGAGGCATTACATGATGGACTGGAGTTAACATGGTTGCTATGCAGAGGCATTACATGATGGACTGGAGTTAACATGGTTGCTATGCAGAGCATTGTATGATGGGCTGTGATAAGTTCTAGGCTTGTTAAGGGATTATTCTAAAGGAATATTTTATGATGGGCACAATAAGCACAGATCTGTTGGGAATGTGATGCAAAGGGATGAGCAGTGAACTGTTGTAAAAAGGAATTGTGCGATTCACTCCCAATCTTATGCCAGCATCCTTTTTGGTGAATTATTGTGTCTATACTACAACGGTAACTGCACTTCAAAAAGTTCTTCGTCGGCTCTAAAGCAGGTTGGGACGTCCTGCGGTTGTGAAAGGCGCTGTATAAATGCAAGTCTTTCTTTCTTTCTCAATGCTGAAATCCTAACTAAACTCCTGAATTGTAAACCTTACCTCAAATAAGGTTTCATGTGAGGCTATCCTGGGGAAAAATTGGTGGCTAGCTCTGTGGAATAAAAACATAGAAAATAGGTGCAGGAGTAGGCCATTCGGCCCTTTGAGCCTGCACCACCATTCAATATGGCTGATCATGCACCTTCAGTGCCCCTTTCCTGCTTTCTCTCCATACCCCTTAATCCCTTTAGCCGTAAGGGCCACATCTAACTCCCTTTTGAATATATCTAACAAACTGGCCTCAACAACGTTCTGTGGTGGAGAATTCCACATGCTCACAACTCTCTGAGTGAAGAAGTTCTCCTCATCTCGGTCCTAAATGGCTTACCCCTTATCCTTAGACTGTGACCCCTGGTTTTGGACTTCCCCAACATCAGGAACATTCTTCCTGCATCTAACGTGTCCAATCCCGTCAGAATTTTATATGTTTCTATGAGATCCCTTCTCATTCTTCTAAATTCCATTAAATATAAGCCTAGTCGACCCAGTCTTTCTTCATATGTCAGTCCTGTCATCCCGGGAATCAGCCTGGTGAACCTTCGCTGTACTCCCTCAATAGCAAGAATGTCCTTCCTCAGATTAGGAGACCGAAATTGTACACAATATTCAAAGTGTGGCCTCACCAAGGCCCTGTACAACTGTAGTAAGACCTCCCTGCTCCTGTACTCAAATCCTCTCGCTATGAAGGCCAACATGCCATTTGCCTTCTTCACCGCCTGCTGTACCTGTATGCCAACTTTCAATGACTGATGTACCATGACACCCAGGTCTCATTGCACTTCCCCTTTTACTAATCTGTCACCATTCAGCTAATAACCTGCCTTCCTGTTTTTGCCACCAAAGTGGATAACCTCACATTTATCTACATTATACCGCATCTGCCATGTATTTGCCCACTCACCTAAACTGTCCAAGTCACTCTGTAGCCTCTTAGCATCCTCCTCACAGCTCACACTGCCACCCAGCTTAGTGTCATCTACAAACTTGGAGATATTACATTCAATTCCTTCGTCTAAATCATTAATGTATATTGTAAATAGCTGGGTTCCCAGCACTGAACCTTGCTGTACCCCACTAGTCACTACCTGCCATTCTGAAAAGGACCCATTATTCCTACTCTTTGCTTCCTGTCTGCCAACCAGTTCTCTATCCACGTCAGTACATTACCCTGCAATAATTAGTCTTGGTAAAGTGAAGGAAAGAGACTGAGCTAGCAGATTCAATGGGCTGTATCAAAGCCGTGGTTACACGACATCTGGAGAACTGTGTTCCGTTCTGGGCATCGGACCTTAGAAAGGATATATTGGCCTTGGAAGAAGCAAAGTGCAGATTCACCAGAATGTTACCGGGGCTCCAAGGGTTAGATTATGAGGAGAGATTACATAAACTAACCTTGTATTTTCTGGATTTTGAAAGGAATTGATTGGATAGATAGAGAGAAACCTTTGCCATTGGTGGGAGGAGTCAAGGACAAGGGGACATAACTGTGATGTATGCGCCTGTGTGTATGCTCACGGGTTTGCAGAGCAGTTGCATTAGCCAGTCACGTGATGTTCACAAGACTCAATAAAACCCCAGTCAGTTGGGTCTGGGTCATCCACGATGAGGTATGCAGTTCTGAGCCTAGTGGATGAACTGGTAATGTGTAGTGTGATTGTTAAACCTTTGTTAATAAACCAACTAGTTCTTAATAGCAATGTGTTACTATGGATTCTTAAGCAAAAAACCCATGAAGGAAATACATTACAATACCTTAAAATCAGAGCCAGGCTATTCAGTTAGGAAGTTAGGAAACACTTCTTCATGCAAAGGGAGTTGGAAGTGTGGAACTCGCCCTCGGAAGGCAGTAGATGTTGGCTCAATTAATAATTAAAATCTGAGATCGCTATATTATTGCTAGCCAAGGGTATAAAAGGATATGAAGGCTAGGTGGATCGTGTTAAGATACAGATCTAGAACATAAGAACATAAGAATTAGGAACAGGAGTAGGCCATTTAGCCCCTCGAGTTTGCTCCGCATTCAACAAGATCATGGCTGATCTGGCCGTGGACTCAGCTCCACTTACCAGCCCGCTCCCCGTAACCCTTAATTCCCTTATTGCTTAAAAATCTATCTATCCGTGACTTGAATACATTCCATGAGCTAGCCTCAACTGCTTTCTTGGGCAGAGAATTCCACAGATTCACAAACCTCTGGGAGAAGAAATTCCTTCTCAACTCGGTTTTAAATTGGCTCCCCCGTATTTTGAGGCTGTGCCTCCTAGTTCTATTCTCCCCGACCAGTGGAAACAACCTCTCTGCCTCTATCTTGTCTATCCCTTTCATTATTTTAAATGTTTCTATAAGATCACCCCTCATCCTTCTGAACTCCAACGAGTAAAGACCCAGTCTACTCAATCTATCATCATAAGGTAACCCCCTCATTTCTCGAATCAGCCTAGTGAATCGTCTCTGTACCCCTTCCAAAGCTAGTATATCCTTCCTTAAGTAAGGTGACCAAAACTGCACGCAGTACTCCAGGTGCGGCCTCACCAATACCCTATACAGTTGCAGCAGGATCTCCCTGCTTTTGTACTCCATCCCTCTCGCAATGAAGGCCAACATTCCATTCGCCTTCCTGATTACCTGCTGCACCTGCAAACTAACTTTTTGGGATTCATGCACAAGGACCCCCAGGTCCCTCTTCACCGCAGCATGTTGTAATTTCTCCCCATTCAAATAATATTCCCTTTTACTGTTTTTTTTTTCCAAGGTGGATGACCTCACACTTTCCGACATTGTATTCCATCTGCCAAACCTTAGCCCATTCACTTAACCTTTCTAAATCTCTTTGCAGCCTCTCTGTGTCCTCTACACAACCCGCTTTCCCACTAATCTTTGTGTCATCTGCAAATTTTGTTACACTACACTCTGTCCCCTCTTCCAGGTCATCTATGTATATTGTAAACAGTTGTGGTCCCAGCACCAATCCCTGTGGCACACCAGTAACCACCGATTTCCAACCCGAAAAGGACCCATTTATCCCGACTCTCTGCTTTCTGTTAGCCAGCCAATTCTCTATCTATGCTAATACATGGTGTCATTGAATAATGGAACAGGCTCGAGGGGTTGAATGGCCTCTGTGCCTTGGTACCTCCACTCTCAGTGTTGCCTATCTCAGCAATGACATTAAGACCAGCACTCTGATTCTGGCAAGTTATTTTTTACACTATCTAGTATAGCACGTCATTAACTATTGAAAAAACCCACGAATAATGCAGACCAAAAATGATACAAATGAAAAAAACACGTTACAGAGCATATATGAAATATAAATACTTGTGTAACCTGGATTGTCCGTTTATAACCCCTGGTAGTTTTACATTTTTCTACAAATATACACAGCAGTGAGTGTAACTCCTGATAAAGGGTACACATGTCCCGTGGAATATTAATAACCTCTTACTTTATGCTGACTGACCTGTTGTGCATTTCTAGCACTTTCTAGTGTTTATTGTATTGTATTTAGATTAAACTTTACTTTTTGTTCTGTAAAAAGATTACTATTTAATCAAAGGCTTGCTGAATGAAAAGTTATTATTTGATAATTCTGCATCTTTGTCCCTTTTCTTTGTGGCAAAAAAAAACGAGTTATCATTTTTAAGTGACATTTCCGGCATGGACTGGTTGGGCTGTTTCTGTGTTGTGTATCCTATGTAAAGTATATTTTTTTAAATTGATAGTGGGGGCAGTGCTGTCAGATGGGCCTGTGTCCTACGTTCTTGCTTTAGCGACTTTTATTGCAATTGTACTGTACCTTTGAGTCTGAAAATGACTGCTGTCAGTATTGGTGGATCACCACTTAACGGCTCACATGATATTCCTCTGTGACCAACAACAACACCTTTATATAGCGCCTTCAACATAGCAAAACATCCCAAGGAGCTTCACAGGAACGATTATCAAGCAAAATTTGACACCGAGCCACGCTAGGACAGGTGGCCAAAAGCTTGGTCAAAGAGGTAGGTTTTAAGGAGCGTCTTAAAGAAGGAGAGCGAGGTAGAGAGGCGGAGAGGTTTAGGGAGGGAATTCCAGAGCTGAAGGCAAGGCCGTCAAATGGGGGCGCGATGAAAATCGGGGATCCATAGAGGTAACTCGTGAACCACACCGTCATATGACACTTTAATTGTGGCATTGCCAATCACCGTTACGAGTTCTTTGGTGTATGTGCGCAACTTGGCATTGACTGGACTCAGCCTGGGCCTCACAGTATCCCACAGCTTGCCGCATGCCCTCTGGCTCATTATCGATTGACTCGCCCCCGTGCCCAGTTCCATCGATACCGGCACCTCATTAAATTTCACGTTGATCGTTATCGGTTTGCTCTTAGTTAGGAACGAGTACAGTCCATACACTTCCTCCTCTGGTATCTCTGATTGCGTATCCAGATCCGCGCTAGTCTGACCAACATCCTCCACATGGTGTGTCCCATTGCCAAATTTACCGAATCTTCACTGGCATCACCAAAAGTCATTTCCAGGCCATTCATTATGTAGAAGGTGGTTTAGCTTGTTTGAGATCATTCATTAAGATAGTTGAATAGTGTGTAACTTCTACATTAATGGTGCTATATAAATGCACGTTGTTGTATATAAATACAAGATGCTACGTAAAGAAAGAAAGAAAGAAAGAAAGAAAGAAAGAAAGAAAGAAAGAAAGAAAGAAAGAAAGAAAGATTTACATTTATATTGCTCATTTCACAACCTCAGGACGTCCCAAAGTGCTTTACAGCCAATGAAATACTTTTGAAGTGTAGTCACTGTTGTAATGTAGGAAACGCGGCAGCCAATTTGCGCACAGCAAGCTCCCACACACAGCAATATGATAATGAGCAGATCATCTGTTTTTGTTATGTTGATTGAGGGATAAATATTGACCCCAGGCCAGCAGGGATAACTCCCCTGCTCTTCTTCGAAATAGTACCATGGGATCTTTTACGTCCACCTGAGAGGGCAGACAGGGCCTTGGTTTAATGTCTCATCTGAAAGGCAGATATACAACCAGGGAACTTTCAGTTGAAATTCTAGAGCAATTCTCTCCAAGCACGCAGTTGCAAGAACTTAGTTTGTAGGAGAATCGGTCTCTGTCAGCCTTGGTTCAGTGGTAATATGCTTCTCTCTCGAACCCAGCCTGTTATGGGTTCTAAGCCGCTCTCCGGGGACTTCAGCATATAACCTTGGCTGACACTTCAGTGCAATAGTGATCAAGTGCTGTCTTTTGGATCAGATGTTAAACTGAGGCGTCTGCTCGCTCCAGGAGGAGGTAAAAGATTTATTTGAAGAAGAAAAGGGAGCGGTGCCCTGGCCATTATTTACCCATCAACCAACAGCACTGAAAAAACTGACTGTCTGGCCATTTATCTCATTGCTGTTTGTGGGAGCTTGCTGTGCACATATTGGCTGCCGCATTTCCTTACATTACAACAGTGACTACACTTCATTGGCTGTGAAGTGTTTCGGGACATCATGAGGCCGCGATATAACCACAGAGCTTTCTTTAAAGAAGGTACTCTTCTTTCAGGCATATCCACAGATCCCTGAAGGTAGTAGGCCAGGTAGATAAGGTGGTTAATAAAAGGCATACGGAATATTTGCCTTTTTTAGCCGATGCATAGACTACAAGAGCAGGGAGGTTATGGTTGAACTGCATAAAACACTAGTTGGGCCACAGCTGGAGTACTGCGTGCAGTTCTGGTCACCACATTACAGTGATTGCACGAGAGAGGGGACAGAGGGGATTTACGAGGATGTTGCCTGGACTGGAGAGTTTTAGTTATGAGGAAAGATTGGAAAAGCTGGGTTTATTTCTCTTTGGAACAGAGGAGGCTGAAGGGAGACCTTATTGAGATGTATAAAGTTATGAGGGGCCTCAAAAGAGTGGATGGGAAGGACCTTTGCCTTAGCAGAGAGGTCAATAACCAGAGGGGATAGATTTAAAGTAATTGGTAGAAGGATTAGAGGGGAGTTGAGGAGAACTTTTTTTACCCAGAGGGTGGTGGGGGTCTGGAACTCACTGCCTGAAAGGGTGGTAGAGGCAGAAACCCCATTTAAAAAGTACTTTGATGTGCACTTGGAGTGATATAACTGGCAAGGCTACAGACCAAGAGCTGGAAAGTGGGATTAGGCTGGGTTGTTCTTTTTCAGCCAGCACAGACACGATGGGCTGAAATGGCCTCCTTCTGTGCCATATGTTTCTATGATTCTACGATGGGAGCACAGATAACTGTGCTTGCTTTACCCTAGTTTATTCACCGTTACTTACTGCAGTTCATTTCTCGCTGTGTCGACATGGCAACAACTTCAATTATCTGGGCTCTGAAAAGCTAGACAGTAAAAATTGTGAGATGTACAACAACTTGCATTTATATAGCACCTTTTACTGTAGTAAAACGTCCCTGGCGCGGTATTAAATAAATTTGACACCGAGCCACATAAAGAGATGTTAGGGCAGGTGACCAAAAGCTTGGTTAAAGAGATGAGGGTTTTAAGGATGAGGGGAGATAGAAAGGGGGAGAGGTTTAGGGAGGGAATTCCAGTGCTTACAACACAGGCAGCTAAAGGATGAGAGGGGATCTCATAGAAACATATAAAAATCTGACGGGACTGGACAGGTTAGATGCAGGAAGAATGTTCCCGATGTTGGGGAAGTCCAGAACCAGGAGTCACAGTCTAAGGATAAGGGGCAAGCCATTTAGGACTGAGATGAGGAGAAACTTCTTCACTCAGAGAGTTGCTAACCTGTGGAATTCCCTGCCGCAGAGAGTTGTTGATGCCAGTTCATTGGATATATTCAAGAGGGAGTTAGATATGGCCCTAACGGTTAAAGGAATCAAGGAGTTTGGAGAAAAAGCAGGAAAGGGGTATTGTGGTGAATGATCAGCCATGATCTTATTGAATGGTGGTGCAGGCTCGAAGAGCCGAATGGCTTACTCCTACACCTATTTTCTATGTTTCTATGTTAAAGGCACGGCTGCCAATAGTGGAGCAATGAAAAATCGGGAATGTGCAAGAGGACAAAATTGGAGGAGCCCAGAGATCTCGGGGGGTTGTGGGGCCGGAGGAGATTACAGAGATAGGGAGGAGCAAGAGAGATTTGAAAACAAGGATGAGAATCTTAATACTGATGAGTTGTCGGACTGTGGGTTGTTGGGAAGCCAGGCCAGGCGGGTAATGCACACGATGGAGACGCTGCTTGCAAACAGACTGCTTCAGGAATCGATTCCCAACACACAATGCTCTCCGGTCCAAGGCAATTTGAAGAGTGCTCTTTTTTGAGTCATATGTACACACGATTATATGAGTTTGCTTCCCCCGGGTTAATAATTTAATGAACATCGTAAGCTGCAGTTGATTTGGAATCGAGCTTATTGTGTCAAGGGTTATTTTTCCTCCTCACAAATCTTATGAAATGGGACCACTTCTCGAAGAGTCTTGGCATCCTGGGATAAGTCAGAATATTGCACAGCTCTGATAAACCTCTTTGGCTTCCCAGTTTCATTTGTTCCTTCTGAAGCCAGTCTATCTTTTCTCACATGATTACCAGTGAAGTTGAGCTGGAATTTGCCCCACTGGGCTAGAAATTGCCCCTCACCCCGATAGGGGACGGTAACCTTCTGGGGCTGGGACTCCCTGCGCCCGGCGTGAAATTGGGCTGTGCATCCCTCTAAGAGGAACGCTGTCTCCAGCACTCCGCATCCTTTGCGGGGCGCTCCCGGGGCGGTAGCGCGCTGCTGAATCCAGCGCCAGGCGGGACAGGCCAGCGCAACAACGCCCCCTTCCCATCCATTAAAGGGGCGGGCCACTGTACACGCTGCAGGCCTTATGGTGGGCCACCGCTGGGCCACTGGGAACGCGATCGGCCGGGCCAGCGTCCGGGACCCAAAACGGAGCGCCGCTCTGCACAATGGCGGCTCGGTCGACACGAGGGCCGCCATTGTCGGGCCAACCCAAGAGCCGGCTGACAAATAAAGATGGCAGCCCGGGGCGCTAAATGCCTCCCCTTTAAGGGGCGCCCCAGCTGGGGATGTCCGCGAGCCTTGCTGCCTTCAGCTGTCTGGGCCCTAACACCTGGAGTTCCCTCCCTAAACATCTCTTGACCTCTCTTTCCTCCTTTAAGATGCTCCTTAAAACCTACCTCTTTGACCAAGCTTTTGCCCTAATTTCTCCTTATGTGGCTCGGTGTCAAATTTTGTTTTATCACGCTCCTGTGCAGCGCCTTGGGATGTTTTACTGCATTAAAAGTGTAAGTTGTTGTTTTAATGACTTTTGAAACCATTACGGGTTTGTCTTCCTGTGTTGCTACCCAAATCATTCCTGGGTCAGTCCTTCCACAGTACCAGCTGAAACATGATAATGCACTAAGGCCTTGGGACGTGTCACTACATTAAAGGTGCAGCAAGTTGTTGTTGTTGTTGTAGTAGAGTCTGTTAATGATGGGGTCAAGTCTGCTGAGGGCTACTCATCTCCCGGATTCATCTTCAAGAGTCCAAGGTAGCTTCAGAATACACACTGGTTACATGGTAATACACTTACCTGTGTCTCCTGACTGCCCTGTATCTCTGCTGTATGTTGGACTATCCTCAGGTATTAGGTGTCAGATTGACCTGCAGTTTCCGTCATCCAACACATGCCTGATATTCAATAGGAACGATAGAATGGGTCCAACTTGCCCAAAACTGGGCAGGACATCGATAAATTAAGATAAAGGTTGAAGAGCAGTTTTAAAGATCTATCTTTAGATATCTTAGGTACATTTAGTGCAAACGGAATCATAGCACATTGTTTCATTCGTTCACAGGATGTGGACATTGCTGGCAAGGCCAGCATTTATTGCCCAACTCTAGCGAGGGAGTTCCAGGATTCTGACCCAGCGACGATGAAGGAACGGCGATATATTTCCAAGTCAGGATGGTGTGTGACTTGGAGGGGAACGTGGAGGTGGTGGTGTTCCTATGCGCCTGCTGCCCTTGTCCTTCTATGTGGTAAAGGTCGCGGGTTTGGGAGGTGCTGCCGAAGACATTTACACAATATATTAAAGGCACCACTCTTTTCCCCATGTTTAAATTAATGTTGAACCTCTGCAAACTGGGTAAAAGAGTCTGAATGTAACTTTATGGCTGTCGTTAAGTAGAGCTCATCAGTTCACTGCCAAGCTTTTTAATTTGCACTATGGATGGGTAGAAGATTTTAATCTCCACTCTCACTGCTAATGTGTCAGCCGTGGCTCAGTGGGCAGCACTCTCACCTCTCGAATCAGAAGGTTGTAGATTCAAGCCCCACTCCAGAGACTTGAGCACAATAATCTAGGCTGACACTCCCAGTGCAGTACTGAGGGAGAGCAGCATTGTTGGAGGTGCTGTATTTTGACCGAGGCCCCATCTGGCCTCTCAGCTGGATATAAAAAATCCCATGGCACTATTTGAAGAAGAGCAGGGGAAATGTCCTGGCCAATATTTATCGCATCCAACACCACGAAAACAGATTATCTGGCCATTTCTCTCATTGCTGTTTGTGGGATCTTGCTGTGCACAATTGGATGCCACTGTACAGCAAAATTCTAAAAGGACAAAGGGTGTTAAAAAAGCAAGCCTGAAGGCTTTGTGTCTTAATGCAAGGAGTATCCGCAATAAGGTGGATGAATTAATTGTGCAAATAGATGTTAACAAATATGATGTGATTGGGATTACGGAGACGTGGCTCCAGGATGATCAGGGCTGGGAACTCAACATCCAGGGGTATTCAACATTCAGGAAGGATAGAATAAAAGGAAAAGGAGGTGGGGTAGCATTGCTGGTTAAAGAGGAGATTAATGCAATAGTTAGGAAAGACATTAGCTTGGATGATGTGGAATCTATATGGGTAGAGCTGCAGAACACTAAAGGGCAAAAATCGTTAGTGGGAGTTGTGTACAGACCTCCAAACAGTAGTAGTGATGTTGGGGAGGGCATCAAACAGGAAATTAGGAGTGCATGCAATAAAGGTGCAGCAGTTATAATGGGTGACTTTAATATGCACATAGATTGGGCTAGCCAAACTGGAAGCAATACGGTGGAGGAGGATTTCCTGGAATGCATAAGGGATGGTTTTCTAGACCAATATGTCGAGGAACCAACTAGGGGGGAGGCCATCTTAGACTGGGTGTTGTGTAATGAGAGAGGATTAATTAGCAATCTCATTGTGTGAGGCCCCTTGGGGAAGAGTGACCATAATATGGTGGAATTCTGCATTAGGATGGAGAATGAAACAGTTAATTCAGAGACCATGGTCCAGAACTTAAAGAAGGGTAACTTTGAAGGTATGAGGCATGAATTGGCTAAGATAGATTGGCTAATGATACTTAAGGGGTTGACTGTGGATGGGCAATGGCAGACATTTAGAGAACGCATGGATGAATTACAACAATTGTACATTCCTGTCTGGCGTAAAAATAAAAAAGGGAAGGTGGCTCAACCGTGGCTATCTAGGGAAATCAGGGATAGTATTAAAGCCAAGGAAGTGGCATACAAATTGGCCAGAAATAGCAGCGAACCTGGGGACTGGGAGAAATTTAGAACTCAGCAGAGGAGGACAAAGGGTTTGATTAGGGTAGGGAAAATGGAGTACGAGAAGAAGCTTGCAGGGAACATTAAGGCGGATTGCAAAAATTTCTATAGGTATGTAAAGAGAAAGAGGTTAGTAAAGACAAACGTAGGTCCCCTGCAGTCAGAATCAGGGGAAGTCATAACGGGGAACAAAGAAATGGCAGACCAATTGAACAAGTACTTTGGTTCAGTATTCACTAAGGAGGACACAAACAACCTTCCGGATATAAAAGTGGTCAGAGGGTCTATTAAGGAGGAGGAACTGAGGGAAATCTTTATTAGTCGGGAAATTGTGTTGGGGAAATTGATGGGATTGAAGGCCGATAAATCCCCAGGGCCTGATGGACTGCATCCCAGAGTACTTAAGGAGGTGGCCTTGGAAATAGCGGATGCATTGACAGTCATTTTCCAACATTCCATTGACTCTGGATCAGTTCCTATCGAGTGGAGGGTAGCCAATGTAACCCCACTTTTTAAAAAAGGAGGGAGAGAGAAAGCAGGGAATTATAGACCGGTCAGCCTGACCTCAGTAGTGGGTAAAATGATGGAATCAATTATTAAGGATGTCATAGCAGCGCATTTGGAAAATGGTGACATGATAGGTCCAAGTCAGCATGGATTTGTAAAAGGGAGATCATGCTTGACAAATCTTCTGGAATTTTTTGAGGATGTTTCCAATAAAGTGGACAAAGGAGTACCAGTTGATGTGGTATATTTGGACTTTCAGAAGGCTTTCGACAAGGTCCC
This sequence comes from Pristiophorus japonicus, assembly GCF_044704955.1. Lineage (NCBI taxonomy): Eukaryota > Metazoa > Chordata > Chondrichthyes > Pristiophoridae > Pristiophorus > Pristiophorus japonicus. The sequence goes on from NC_091988.1 coordinate 196,936,735, forward strand.
ACACAGGAGATTAATGTGCAAAGTTAAAGCACATGGGATTGGGGGTAGTGTGCTGACGTGGATTGAGAACTGGTTGTCAGACAGGAAGCAAAGAGTAGGAGTAAATGGGTACTTTTCGGAATGGCAGGCAGTGACTAGTGGGGTACCGCAGGGTTCTGTGCTGGGGCCCCAGCTGTTTACATTGTACATTAATGATTTAGACGAGGGGATTAAATGTAGTATCTCCAAATTTGCGGATGACACTAAGTTGGGTGGCAGTGTGAGCTGCGAGGAGGATGCTATGAGGCTACAGAGTGACTTGGATAGGTTAGGTGAGTGGGCAAATGCGTGGCAGATGAAGTATAATGTGGATAAATGTGAGGTTATCCACTTTGGTGGTAAAAACAGAGAGACAGACTATTATCTGAATGGTGACAGATTAGGAAAAGGGAAGGTGCAACGAGACCTGGGTGTCATGGTACATCAGTCATTGAAGGTTGGCATGCAGGTACAGCAGGCGGTTAAGAAAGCAAATGGCATGTTGGCCTTCATAGCGAGGGGATTTGAGTACAGGGGCAGGGAGGTGTTGCTACAGTTGTACAGGGCCTTGGTGAGGCCACACCTGGAGTATTGTGTACAGTTTTGGTCTCCTAACTTGAGGAAGGACATACTTGCTGTTGAGGGAGTGCAGCGAAGATTCACCAGACTGATTCCCGGGATGGTGGGACTGACCTATCAAGAAAGACTGAATCAACTGGGCTTGTATTCACTGGAGTTCAGAAGAGTGAGAGGGGACCTCATAGAAACGTTTAAAATTCTGACGGGTTTGGACAGGTTGGATGCAGGAAGAATGTTCCCAATGTTGGGGAAGTCCAGAACCAGGGGTCACAGTCTAAGGATAAGGGGTAAGCCATTTAGGACCGAGATAAGGAGAAACTTCTTCACCCAGAGAGTGGTGAACCTGTGGAATTCTCTACCACAGGAAGTAGTTGAGGTCAATTCACTAAATATATTCAAAAGGGAGTTAGATGAAGTCCTTACTACTCGGGGGATCAAGGGGTATGGCGTGAAAGCAGGAAGTGGGTACTGAAGTTTCATGTTCAGCCATGAACTCGTTGAATGGCGGTGCAGGCTAGAAGGGCTGAATGGCCTGCTCCTGCACCTATTTTCTATGTTTCTATGTTTCTATTACAGCAGTGTCTACCAATGTTCTCTCTAAGCCACACGGCCGCGCAGCCTGGGATCGGCTCTTCCAGTGTGAAATGTTATACATGCACGAAACCTTGCACGAAACGCAGCCGCATTTAAAATTAGGTGAACATTGGTGACTACTCTTCAAGTGTACTTAACTGGCACTTTGGGATGTTCTGGGGTTGTTCTCCTTGGACCAGAGAAGGTTGAGAGAAGATTTGATCGAGGTGTTCAAAATCATGAGGGATCTGGGCAGTGTGGATAGAGAAAAACTGTCCCCATTGGCGGAAAGGTTGAGAACCAGAGGGCACAGATTTAAGGCGATTGGCAGAAGAACCAAAGGGGACAGAAAGAAAAACATTTTTATGCAGCGAGTGGTTAAGATCTGGAATGCGCTGCCTGAGAGGGTGGTGGAGGCAGACTCAATTACGGCTTTCAAAATGGAATTGGATAAGTACCTGAAGAAAAAAAATGTGCAGGGCTACAGGGAAAGGGCGGGGGAGTGGGACTGGCTGAGATGCTCTTGGTGAGAGCCGGCACGGGCTCGACGGGCCGAATGGCCTCCTTCTGTGCTGTAACCATTCTATGATTCGATGATTGCTGAGGTTGTGAAAGGCACTATATAAATGCAAATTTTCCTTTTTTTCTTTCTATGTAGAGGGAAGTGTATATCTGTGTTCTGCAGTGGAATGTTGGAGAGAAAGGTCCTGGCTGATCGCTCCCTGCACAGCTGGGGAGGTTCTATGCAAGATCAAGATTTGACTTCAATCATAATCACGAGGGAGAAATTTGGTAGGATAGCGCCCACCATGAGGGGGCGCTACAGAGGCGCGAAAGGGTTTGCAGCCGCGAGCGTTGACATTTGTGCTGCTCGACAAATTCAATGTGCCGGTACCGGCAATGCCCCCGGTATCGACACGGAAGCAAAATTAGTTTTGCGCTGCACCAGTAGCGCCCCCTGGTGACCCCGCCAGAGAAAGCTGGCTTGCAGAGCTATCCCAGGGCTCTATGGCTGCTTGAGGTAAGTGCGATTGATGTATATATATTTTTGCGATTTGGGGTGAGTAATGTATAGGGAATGTTTTTTGTTCCGATTTTTTTTTTGCAGGGAGACCTCTCTTAGGACGCTACGAAGCTCAGGATATTCAGTTGCTCACCCTGCCTAGCGCCCGAAGAGAGGTGTGCAACACTTCCCTCAGCGATCCACTCCACTGTCACGGCGCAAACACTGAATTTTGCTGTTCCCGTCACTAAAATGTTTCGGGCGCTAAATGTAGGGTCCGCCCGACCAAATATCTCGCCCCATTGAAGTGCCCAAACCAGAAGGGGTGAAGGTGACGCATTCACAATTCATCCCGCTGCATAAATGAGGGAATAAACCTCAAAAGGTTAATACTATCTTTCGCAGGCAAACCATCTTTGTCTAATGGTGAGAAATAAATCACAAACCAGTCACATATTGCTTTCCTGATAATGTAAATGCTATTATAAACCGTCTAGATAAAATTAAAGGGAATTATTGCAGGGGTGTACTGTCCTATTTTGCATTTTAAGTAGAGTATTAAAAATCAGCAGGCTACAATTGAGCCGGGATAAAGTTGCTTATGAGCAGACACTGGTTGGCGGAGATTAAATAAATCAAATTTGTTTTTTATTACATGGGATTCCAGGATTTTTATCAGTGTTTTGGGATTCACAGCCCGCAGTCTGTGAGAACATAAAGGCAAAGCTTTTGTATATACTGTTCAGCGGGGTTGCTATTCCCGATAATCAGGGCCACAGCTTTAGTCACTGACTTGGGCAAATCTGTGGTCATTAAGGAGCTTCCCGGTTTTTTAACCCACATTTCAGGGAACACATTCTGCAGTTGCTCCTGCATTTTGATGAGCTTGACTGGGGATTTGGGAGTTTTATTGTACAACTAATTCCTTTTACAGCATTACGTCCTTCTGTCAAATGCGTCTCTCTGTGAAACACTGCCCTGTGTACAACCTCTGCCTCAGCGCTTGGAATGCTCAGTTATGAGGACTTGGCTAGAATTCCCTCGAGCGTCGAAGATTGAGGGGTGATCTGATCGGGGTGTTTAAAATGTTAAAAAGATTCGATAGGGTAAATAAATAGAAACTATTTCCTCTCTCTGCAATGCATCATTGAGTAGATTGGGCCGATATTCTCTGGAGTTTAGAAGAATGAAAGGAAATCTCATTGAAGCATAAGATTCTGAGGGGGATTGACAGGGTAGATGCTGAGAGGTTGTTTCTCCTGGCTGGAGAGTCTAGAACTGGGGGGCACAGTGTCAGGATAAGGGGTCGGCCATTTAGGACTGAGATGAGGAGGAATTTCTTCACTCAGAGGGTTGTGAATCTTTGGAGTTCTCTGTCCAAAAGGGCAGTGGATGCTGAATCATTGAGTATATTCAAGGCTGAGATCGATAGATTGTTGGATTCTAGGGGAATCAAGGGCTATGGGGATCGGGCGGAAAGTGTTGAGGTTGAAGATCAGCCGTGATCTTATTGAATGGCGGAGCAGGCTCAAGGGGTCATATGGCCTACGCCTGCTCCTATTTCTAATGTTCTTATCCATTCCGATAACATGGTCACCTTACTACAATAGTCACCCTCGCTGTAACACACCCAGTTTAGTGTACGCTCCTCTCGCTAATGTGCATCCCAACACATCTGAGTCTGAAACAGGCAGCGTTGTATCAAACACCTTCTCAATACGTCATGCCCTCTTGCACAACACTGTGTGCAAGGGTTCTGCACAGTGGGAAACAGGTGATAGTGAGTCGCCGACCCATTTCACATCTCACCCCCATTTGTGTTTCCGTTGGAAGTCAACAGATACGGTAGTGTTACGGAGAATGGTGAGGCATCACTCAGGAACATCACAATCTATTAACTTCCAAAATATTGCAATTTACTAGATTGATGCTTAACCATCACTAATCCCCAACATTCTGTAGATTAGTCAAGGTCAGTAGATCTCAGGTCAGACAGTGCCACAAATAACCGCTCATGTATTTCAAGCTCAAAGTGTATGTAGGTCAGAATGCTCACTAGGGAACCCAAATCTTATTAGAAACTAGATTTCAATCCTGCTGTTGGTGGGTTCAGTCTCTCGCTCTCTGACTGATTAAAGACTGCCCAGAACGGACAACATCTTTTACTCCTTCCTCAACACTTCCCATCCTGTTACCCCCCCGACACCCAAACCACACCACTCTTGGGTTGAAATTGTGCCGAAATGTGATATTAATAACACACACGTTAAATTCCTTTATCCATTATTGTAACAAAGCTGTTAGATTTATCGGTGTTAAAACGTTGGACAGAGGCATCTCATACATACAGGTTACTGATATCACACACGGCGATTTCAATCTTCACTCCACAACTTCAACAACAACTTGCATTTATATAGCCTCCTTTAAAGGAGTAACATGAACCCAAGGCACTTCACAGGAGCAATTATCAAACATTTGTCACTGAGCCACATAAGGAGATATTGGAGCAAGTGACCCAAAGCTTGCTCAAAGAGGTAGGTTTGAAGGAGCTTCTTAAAGAAGGAGAGAGAGGCGGAGAGGTTTAGGGGAGGAATTTCAGAGCTTAGGGCCCAGGCAGCTGAAGGCACGGCCACCAATGGTGGAGCGATGAAAATCAGGGATGCTCAAGAGACCAGAATTGGAGGAGCGCAGAGATCTTTGAGGGTTCCAGAGCTGGAAGAAATAGGAAGTGGGGAGAGGACATGGGGGGGATATGAAAACAAGGATGAGAATTTTAAATTCGATGCGTTGCCGGACTGGGAGCCAGTACAGGCCAGCGAGTACAGGAGTGATGGGTGAACGTGACTGACTTGAAATGGAAATATATCGGCCGTTCCTTCATCGTCGCTGGGTCAAAATCCTGGAGCTCCCTCCCTAACAGCACTGTGGGAGCACCTTCACCACACGGACTGCAGCGGTTCAAGAAGGCGGCTCACCACCACTTACTGCTACTGATTCTACTGTTACGCGTTTATCTTTAGAAATTGACAATACTATCCGAAAGAAACAGCAAAAGTAATTCTACAATCAAAGGGTCAGCGAGGCCATAGCAGGCCGAGGTTACCACATGAGCACACACCTGCCTCATTTCACACATTACCTTGCCCCGGAATTAAGCTGCCAAAAATATAGCATTTTCAACATCTCTGAAATCTACAATCTTTCGCAATCTGCACATTTTTACCGTTCCTACATTACCACAGTGACTACACTTCAAAATTACTTACCTGAATTAAATAAATGAAATGCCCTGCCTGAAAGTCAGTAGAAGCAGATTCAACAGTAACTTTCAAAGGGGAATTGGATAAATACTTTCAGATAATAAGAACATAAGAAATAGGAGCAGGAGTAGGCCCTACCATCACACCAGCCTGCTCCACCGTTCATCATCATCATCGGCAGTCCCTCGGAATCGAGGAAGACTTGCTTCCACTCTAAAAATGAGTCCTTAGGTGGCTGAACAATCCAATATGGGAATTACAGTCTCTGTCACAGGTGGGACAGATAGTGGTTGAAGGGAAGAGTGGGTGGGACTGGTTTGCCGCACGCTCCTTCCGCTGCCTGCGCTTGGTTTTCTGCACGCTCTCGGCGACGAGACTCGAGGTGCTCAGCGCCCTCCCGGATGCTCTTCCTCCACTTCGGGCGGTCTTTGGCCAGGGACTCCCAGGTGTCGGTGGGGATGTTGGCCTGGTTGAGGACGCTAATGTTGGTGCGTCTGTCCTCCCAGGGGATTTGCAGGATCTTGCGGAGGCTGATCTGATCTTGGCCTCAACTCCACTTCCCTGTCAGTTCCCCATAACCCTTGACTCCCCTTTCGCTCAAAAATCTGTTTATCTCCATCTTAAATATATTCAATGAGCCAGCCTCCACAGCTCTTTGGGGCAGAGAATTCCAAAGATGCAGGTGGGCAGGCAGGAGATGGAGTGTGGAGGAGCAGAGGGTGGTGGGGATCTGGAACTCACTGCCTGAAAGGGTGGTAGAGGCAGAAACCCTCATCGCATTTAAAAGATACTTGGATATGCACCTGAAGTACCGTAACCTGCAGGGCTACGGACCAAGAGCTGGAAAGTGGGATTAGGCTGGCTAGCTCTTGTTCGGCCAGCGCGGACGCAATGGGCTGAATGGCCTCCTTCCGTGCTGTAAATTTCTATGATTTCTATGAATACATAACTGCTCGTGTATTCGCAGAATGCAGTGAAATCCCGGACCCTCTGTCAGCTGTGGCTCAGTGGGTAGCACACTCGCCCCTGAGTCAGAAGGTTGTGGGTTCAAGTCCCACTCCAGGGACTTGAGCACATAACTCTAGGCTGACGCTCCCAGTGCAGTGCTGCATTGCTGGAGGTGCCGTCCTTCGGGTGAGATGTAAAAGATCCCACGGCACTATTTTGAAGAAGAGCAGGGGGAGTTCTCCCCGGTGTCCTGGGGCCAATATTTATCCCTCAATCAACATCACAAAAAACAGATTATCCGGTCATTATCACATTGCTGTTTGTGGGAGCTTGCTGTGCGCAAATTGGCTGCCGCATTTCCCACATTGCAACAGTGGCTACACTCCAAAAAATACTTCTATTGGCTGTACTGGATTTGAGGCACAAGTATTTCTTTCTTCTTTCTTTCTTTCTGCGTCGGGTTGTGATGCCACGGAGCAGATCTGTGGCTGCCCCCCGTCAGAGTCCGTCCGCCAGGGGAAGCTGGGCTGCCACACATGTGTGTCGAGATAGTGAGGTAACAGGAGGCCAAAGCCCTCTGCAGGCAATGTCCTTGAATGGCTGTTCGCACACCCCCAACCCCCCCACCGCCCCCCCTCGCACTCCGAAGAGAATGAACCGTTTTCTGGGAGAGAGGCGAATGGATTTTCCTCGATTGTTTGAGGCTGTGCAAAGCCAGGGCTGTTTTAATCTGCTCCCGATAGCAGCGCCCGAGAGCTGAACCATGGAATGATACGGCAGAGAAGGAGGCCATTCGGCCCATCGTGCCTCTGTCGGCCACCGTCCAACTTCCTCCCGCAAACCCACCTCAATGCAACCGCCAGTGCTTTTCATTCCCTCGTTTTTATCGACTTTACGGCGAAGTACAACGTGGAGGGTTGGTACGGAAAGAGAAAATGTGGGAAGTGCTCAGCAGGTTGGGCAGCATCTGAGGAGAGAGAAACAGAGTTAGCGTTTCAGGTCGGTGACCCCTTCATCAGAACTGGGAAAGGTTAGAGCTGTAACTGGTTTTGAGCAAGTGTAGGGGCAGAGAAAGGGAGGGTGGGGGAGGGAAGACCAAAAGGGGATCGGGTGGAAGGCAGGAGTGAGGAAGTGACAAAGTGATGATGGTGCGAGGTAAAAGGAGATGGAAATGGGACAGATGAAGAAACAAACGATAGGTAAATGGCAACAGCAGAACCATTGCCAGCGCCAGATGTCCGAGAGAATGGGAGCGGTGGTGATCTAAAGTGGTTGAACTCGATGTTGAGGCCAGCAGCTTGTAATGTGTCCAATCAAAAGATTGCTCCTCATTGTTCCCCCAGCTTGGCATTTAGTTTCACTGGAGCAGAGTAAGAGACCGAGGACGGAGAGGTCGGAGTGGGAGTGGAGCGGGGAATTAAAGTGATAGGCGACTGGAAGCTCAGGGTCACACTTGCGGACTGAACGGAGGTGCTCAGCAAAGAGGTCACCCAATCTACGCTCGGTCTCCCCACTGTAGAGGAGACCACATCGTGAGCAGCGAATACAGAATACTAAATTGAAAGAGGTACAAGTAAATCGCTGTTTTACCTGGAAGGAGTGTTTGGGGCCCTGGACAGTGGGAAGGGAGGAGGTAAAAGGGCAGGTGTTGCATCTCCTGCACTTGCACGGGAAGGTGCCGTGGGAATGGGATGGGGTGCTGGGGGTGACCGCGGAATGGACCAGGGTGTCGTGGAGGGAGCGGTCCCTTCGGAATGCCGAGAGGGGGAGGGGCGGGGAAGATGTGATTGGTGGTGGGATCACGCTGGAGGTGGCGGAAATGGCGGAGGATGATCCGTTGAATGTGGAGGCTGGTGGGGTGAAAGGTGAGGACAAGGGGAACCCTGTCGTGGTTCTGGGAGGGAGGGGAAGGGGTGAGAGTCGAGGTGTGGGAAATGTAACGGACAGGGTCGAAGGCCATGTCAACCACGGCGGAGGGGAATCCTCGATTGAGGAAAAAGGAAGACATATCGGAAGCATTGATGTGGAAGGTGGCATCTTCTGAACAGACACGACTGAGTCGGAGGCTTTAGTGTTGTTTATATCAAAATAAAGCATCGTGGTATTGGATTATGAAACTCAGGTTCACAATATCCCCAACACAGTCTTAAGAAAATCGGGTTATCTGGAGGAGGGGAGATAAGTGCTGTCTTTTTAAATAGAACCCTGTCCCTCTGCTTTTTAATCCCCTGATCTGACCATTCCTGGGCTGTGCTGCATCGTGATAAATTGAACTTGCACTCCCCAAGTATTCTGTATGATGCTGAGGCTCAGGGTGAAGTAAAGAGGCAATAATTTTCAAGGGTCTTTCTGTGATCGCACTCCCAAGGTCCCTGTCAATTTTAACTCCTAGCGGTCTCAGCGCCAAGGCAAGATGGAAACCAAGAGAAAGAGATTGGTATACATGCTGGGCGGGATAGCGGGGACGACACTGGCTCAATACCTTAGACCTCTCTCTGTCAGTCAACGATGCACCCTACCGCAACGCTAGCAACTGGCTGTATTTGGTGGGGGGGGTTTCTCTGCTGATTTTCTACCCCCCTCCCATAAAAATATTCATCACATTGGGATATGTTGTTCCTCTGGTGCCTCGTTCAGAGAAACCACGACCTTTATGTGTGAATCTGGACATTAAATCCCCAATTTTGCGATTCTGGGAGCAAATGGAGTTAAAAGAAAGACCTGCATTTATATAACGCCTTTCACAGCCTCAGGACGTCCCAAAGCGCTTTACAGCCAATGCAGTACTTTTGGAGTGTAGTCAATGTTGTAATGTAGGCAACGGGGCAGCCAATTTACGCACAGCAAGCTCCCACACACAGCAATGGGTTATCTGTTTTTTAATGATGTTGATTGAGGGTTAAATATTGGCCCAGACACTGAGGAGAACTCCCCTGCTCTTCTTCAAAATAGTGCCTGGGATCTTTTACGCTCACCTGAGAGAGCAGACGGGGCCTCAGTTTAACAGCTCTTGCAAGATGGCACCTCTGACAGTGCAGCACTCCCTCAGCACTGCACTGGGAGTGTCAGCCTAGATTTCTGTGCTCAAATGTTTGGAGTGGGACTTGAACCCACAACTGTCTGACTCCGAGACAAGAGTGCTGCCCACTGAGCCGTGATTGAGTTGCGTTGACCTAAAGTGCAAGGAAAGGGGGAGATGGGATGGACTGCGCCCAATTTCGCAATAGGTGGGCCTTCTATCTCGAATAGTCTGTGTCGCAGGAAAAGCTGACCTGGATAGCTTGGCCTGCAGTGCACTTAGGAATATAGGAACAGGAGGAAACCATTCAGCACCTCCCCGAGCCTGTTCCGTCATTCAATTAGATTGCGGCTGATCTGTATCTTAACTCCAGCTACCCACCTTGGTTCCGTAACTCTTGATACCGTTGCCTAACACAAATCGATCAATCTCAGTTTTGAAATTTTCAGTTGTACACGGCCTTGGTGAGGCCTCACCTGGAGTATTGTGTTCAGTTTTGGTCTCCTAATCTGAGGAAGGACGTTCTTGCTATTGAGGGAGTGCAGCGAAGGTTCACCAAACTGATTCCAGGGATGGCTGGACTGTCATATGAAGAAAGACTGGATCAACTGGGCCTTTACTCATTGGAGTTTAGAAGGATGAGAGGGGATCTCATAGAAACGTATAAGATTCTGATGGGACTGGACAGGTTAGATGCGGGAAGAATGTTCCCGATGTTGGGGAAGTCCAGAACCAGGGCACACAGTCTTAGGATAAGGGGTAGGCCATTTAGGACTGAGATGAGGAGAAACTTCTTCACTCAGGGAGTTGTTAACCTGTGGAATTCCCTGCCGCAGAGAGTTGTTGAGGCCAGTTCATTGGATATATTCAAAAGGGAGTTAGATATAGCCCTTACGACTAAGGGGATCAAGGGGTATGGAGAGAAAGCAGGAAAGGGGTACTGAGGTGAATGATCAGCCATGATCTTATTGAATGGTGGTGCAGGCTCGAAGGGCCGAATGGCCTACTCCTGCACCTATTTTCTATGTTTCCATGACCCCTAGCCTCAGCAGAGTTTTGGGGGGAGAGAGTTCCAGATTCCCACTGCCCTTTGTGTGAAGAAGTGCTTCCTAACTTCACCCCCGAACGGCCTGGCTCTCATTTTAAGGTGACGCCCCCTTGTACTGGACTCCCCCCACCAGAGGAAATGGTTTCTCCCGATCCACCCTCCCAACTCCTTTAATCAACTGAAACACCCGAGGACTTGGCGTAAATTCTGCAGCGAAAGCAGCTCTTGTGACAAACCCATTGTCAGCTGCATTGATCAAACTGCACCAAGTTGCCACTCTTCAAGGAAGATCTTTGAAAGCAGCATTTGTTTTTAAACAAATCACGTTTTGAAACGCTGCCCGATTGCACAGGTTCAGGGCAGATTTTGCATTGGGCGATATGCAAATTAGTTTGAGTGGAAACACGAGAGAGAAAAAAATCACTTCTCAAAACTAGCCACAATTTGTGCCCAGATTGCCGCTTGCTCCCAAACAGGAAACTCCACCCCATTGATTCCACAGATTCATTTTGAATTTTCCCCCATCCGAGGGCCGACTGTATCCTCTGGTTCTAAAAGAAAGAAAGACTTGCATTTATATAGCGCCTATCCCGACCACTCAAGGTCTCGGCGCGCTTTACAGCCAATGAAGTACTGTTGGAATGTAGTCACTGTTGTAATGTGGGAAACGTGGCAGCCTATTTGCACACAGCAAGCTCCCACACACAGCAATGTGATAATGACCAGATAATCTGTTTTTATTATGTTGATTGAGGGATAAATATTGGCCCAGGACGCCGGGGATAACTCCCCTGCTCTTCTCCGAAATAGTGTCATGGGATCTTTTATGTCCACCTGAGAGAGCAGACGGGGCCTCGGTTTAATGTCTCATCCGAAAGACGGCACCTCCGACAGTGCAGCACTCCCTCAGCACTGCACTGAGAGTGTCAGCCTGGATTGATGTGCTCAGATCCCTGGAGTGGCATTTGAACCCGCAACCTTCTGGATGAGGTGAAGCAGCTTGTCGTGACATGTAGGACTGCTACACGACGAGTGCTTTAAGGTTGCCTCCTGGTCACTGATGCACACGACGATGCCTATGTGGTCAGATGCCCCATTGAACATCAATGGAGTGCAGGCCCTTGCTCTTGGTAAAGGCCATGGGGTTGTACGGAAGAGCCCTGATGTCCATGCAGATTCCACGGGGTGACTCTGCACTCGAAGGAACCCTGCCAGCCTCTGGTCTTTGATATAAAATGCTCTGATGCTCTCGAGGGTTCAAGGTGCAACTCTTCGCACATGACCAAACCCTGGCAGCCTGTGGAAGCTGTGCTTCCTGTCCGGCCAATGCCTCTTTTCCGTAGGAAGCGTGTCGGAGGTATTGCTCTGTGCAATCACGGCAGATCTTCGATGCAGATGTGCAGTTACAAGCCGCCTGGTGTGGCGTCTGTCTCCTGGGCCAGGCTTGGGACGGCACAGACGCTTCGTGCTGCTGTCACCTTCACTTCTCCAAAAAAGAGCCATGCTCGGATCCAGATGTTGTGTGCCGGTCATTGGGCGGCAGCCCGGAAATCGGCTCGGTCCCGGCCTGCAAGACCATCGGCAGGCCGGGGCCATTAGAGAGAGCAGCGTGCGGCGGCATACCACCGCAGGGAGCCGCGCGTGCTGCTGCAGGAGGGCGACGGCTGACCGCAGTGCGGGCAGGTGCAGCAGCAGCGGCGAGGTCGGGGCGAAGGAGCGGCGAGAGTTCGTGGAGGGACGTGAGCGGGGCCCGGGAGAGGCGCGTGTTCGGGGCCCAGAAGAGGCGAGGGTCCAGGGGCAGCACGGGCCCAGCCCACACTGTGAGATGTGCGCGCACTAGGCCCGTGCAGCAGAGCTAGTCTCCAGTCGTCCTGGGTAACCCTTGTCACTGGACCAAGACCTGGCTCTGTCGAGCCCGTGTGGTGGCTGGTGTGCAACGGCCACCCCACGTTAAAAAAATCCACGCACAGGCATCTTCCATCCTGCAATATGTAGTTCGGGATCTGGAATATTGGGTCCTTCATTAAAACGCCTGTGAACTCATCCCTTTTCGGCGTGGAAGCAAGTCATCCTCACTTCGAGGGACCGCCTATGATGATGAGGAGGAGCAGCTGCTCGAGCTCGGGCTGCCTCTCAGCTCCTGTGACGTGTGGATGTCCAGGGCTCGGGGAGGGCAAGAGGTGCAGTCGGATTGTGGAGCCTGCGTGTGTTGGCTCCTCGCCTGTAATGTACGCACCTGCGAGGGTGCTCATAGGAAGGTAGAGCTGTGGTCACCCACTGTGGATGGGAGCGGGCGGGTCGGAGGGCCTCCTCGTGGGACTGCTCCTGGGCCTGGGCAAGATGACCATTGACAGGTCCAGGCAACTTGTGGGCGAGGGGGTCATTCAGCCCGACGGCCTACCTCTCTTCCGCGGTTACATCCGAGCCAGGGTGTCCCTGGAGATGGAGCACGCGGTGTCCACCGGTACGCTCGTGGACTTCCGCGAGAGATGGGCACCGGAGGGACTGGAGTGCATCAGCACCCCCGGGAACAGAATTTTTATTTGATCTGTTAAGGTACCTTTAAAGTTTTATTTGTTAATTTATGGGTTCAAGTGTCCCTTTCATAAGGAAGCACTCGGCTTTATCTGGTAATTTAAAATAGTTGTGGAGCTGTTGCATTGTGAGTGGCTTAGCCAGTTGATGTTCACAAGACTCAATAAAACCCCAGCCAGTTGGGTTCGGGGGAACCACGATGAGGCAGGTGGTTGTGAGCCCAGTGGATGAACTGGTAATGTGTCGTGTGATTGTTAAACCTTTGTTAATAAACCAACTAGTTCTTAATAGCAATGTGTTGCTATGAATTCTTAAGCAAAGAACCCATGAAGCAAATACATTACACACGATCTTTTGTTCCTCATTTTGATTAAGCACCACATTCAGAATTCCCAAACAATACCCATCCTATCCTCAATGTGAAGGGCCATGTCAAAGCCCGCAAAAAACAAGAATAATGAAGGAACATATTGTTCGGGTGGGGGAAATACAACAAATAGGGGCCTTCCCAACAGCACCAAACAATGCACAGAACCAAATACAACCAAGGGTACTAAAAATTGCAAAACAAAATCAAAAAGAATTCAAAGAACATTTGCATTTTTTCTTTCCGAAGGCCTAAGATGCAGACCTTGCCTGTATTCATCTCAGTCCTAATTTTTATTATCAGATAGTGCTGTGGCCGGAGCCTTCCTTAGTACTTAATTCTTCACTGGATTGTGGGGTTTCATCATCATCATAGGCAGTCCCTCGGAATCGAGGAAGACTTGCTTCCACTCTCAAAGTGAGTTCTCAGGTGACTGAACAGTCCAATACGGGAATTACAGTCTCTGTCACAGGTGGGACAGACAGTGGTTGAAGGAAAGGGTGGGTGGAGAGTCTGGTTTGCCGCACGCTCCTTCCGCTGCCTGCGTTTGGTTTTCGCATGCTCTCGGCGACGAGACTCGAGGTGCTCAGCGCCCTCCTGGATGCTCTTCCTCCACTTAGGGCAGTCTTGGGCCAGGGATTCCCAGATTTTGGGGGGGATGTTGTATTTTATCAAGGAAGCTTTGAAAGTGTCCTTGAAACGTTTCTTCTGCCCACCTGGGGTCACTTGCCATGTAGGAGTTCTGAGTAGAGTCTTGCTTTGGGAGTCTTGTGTCAGGCATGTGAACAATGTGGCCTGCCCAACAGTGCTTCAATGCTGGTAATGACCACAGATCTCAAAAACGCCCACAGAAACAGGCCTTACAACATGGAGTGGGTCAGGCAGAGTGCTCGGCCTCATCGGTGACACAGAGCCTCGTAAAATCAGGGCTCAAGTGTCACCCAACTACTGAACTCTCGGCCCAACTCTGTCATCACCTGGTGTAAGAAATCGTGAATTGGAAGAAATAACTTGGAAGACAAAAAGTCTCTTCAGACTGGTGTTAGAATTGAAGATTCATTTCGTGGTACAATGGCTAAAGCAACTTGAACAACAGGAACACCAATAACTGATAACAGGCCGCTCCAAACATCTGAAGGCCAAGAGTGGCCTGTCTGACTCTGACCTTGGGAGGATCAACAGAAAAGACATATGGAGGTGAAGGTTTCACCTAAGAGTTGAGACAACGAACTCGCCATTTCATAGGTTAAATGGTCCTGTCCATTATTTTACACCAGGCTCACCCCTAAAAAGAGAATAAAAGAAAGACCTAGAAGGTGTTTCAGGGCAGATGGTGAAGGTAAGAACGGTTTGTGCTACCAGCCTTCTGTCCGACTGGGACTAGTACCAGCTACTTGTCATGGTCGTATGTCTATCCTGATTGTGCGTTGTGTTTGACTATATTTGAGCTACCACTCCTTAAAATAAAATGCCTTATGACTCCTAAGACCTGTGATCCCAAACTTACACTGGTCATCCTAGACTCCAGGACATTAAGGACCCCTGACTGATGTCCCAGCCAAGCCCAGGTTGAAGACTCCTGTCATTACATTCGTTTGTTGTTGGACAGGTCTACAATTCAAAGCTTTGCGATGTCCAATGACAAATCTATACCATCTGTAGCCCAGCACAGAAATGACATAGTGGCACATCGCACCACCTTTGTGACTCGAGCACTTTGTCTCCAGACCACCAGACAAGCTCGTTGCCAGCAGAGCGCCAGGGATTAGATCTGGACAGATTTCTACGGATCAAACATTTGTAGATTCGCTAGATTATAGAACACTCCCCAACGCCCCCCCCCTCCGTCGCCACCCCACCCCCTCCCCCGCCACCCCACACCTCTCCCCTCCCTCCCCCGCTCCCCCTCCCCCCCCACCCCAAACCCCTCCGCCACCCTACCCCCCCTCCGCTGCCCCACGCCCCCTCCCCCGCCACCCCACACCCCTCCCCTCCCTCCCCCGCTCCCCCCTCCTCGCACCCCAACCCCCTCCGCCACCCCACCACCCCCTTCTCCTCAGTGCACTTCCAATGATCAGACAAATTGGCCACGATATTTACAGGGCAAGAGTGGGGAACGCGGTTGCTGGGGGCGGGTGAAGCCTGGAAATGCCAGGAACACGGCGCTCCTCCCGAATTTAACGGCAGGACCTCATTACCATTTAATTCACTCCGGTTTTCACCTGGCAGCCTGCCAGATGGACGGGCTGTCAGTCGGCTGGGCGGGAAAGCGGTAGAAGGCCATAGCTGGGGGGCCATTGGGGTTGGGCCGGGAACGATCGGGAGTTGGTGGGGTGGGGAGTCAGACCGGGAGAAATGGCGGGGCAGAAAGGGAAGAGATCGGCCGATGGTGGCAGAAAGGTAGATGGAGGACCCAGCAGGGGATGGATGCACTCCTGTTCCTCCTGGCCCATAAGCAATGCTGTCAAAAGTACTTACCTGCTGGATCTGGCTGCTCCCGTCTCCATTTCGCTGCCAGGTTTCCCGAGCTCTGGGGGGTCACGTTGGGCGATTATTCATTTTTAACCCTCTCCCTCCCGTAGTTGGGGAATGGGGTGGCGGTTAAAATTCCCTCCATTAGCTCTGAATGTACGTCATGCTTTGAATTTCCATCCCTTGCCTTAAACAGATTGGTGCAAAATACCCCAGCGCCCCGTTTGGGGGCAGTAACCGAGTCGGGGCGCTGAAGTCCCGTCTCCCCCCCGGCCGCGAAATTGCAGTTACCGCCCCTCACAGGAAGTGGGGCGCAATGTCGCGCGCTTTACTTCCTGTTGGGCGGGTTCCGGGGTGTTACTCAGGCACGTCCGGCAACGCTGATGCCTTTCAACGCCCCGTCTCCGTCCGTTAAAGGGGAGGGCCACCGCGCACTCTGCCGGGCCTCTGATGGCCTCCATTGGACCACCAGGGCGGCGTGCTACCGCGGCCGCAGCCTGCCACCCAAACGGTCCCCGCCACGGAGGGCCAAGCCGGGCCGACCGATGAGTTGGACCCCCCCCCCATAAAATGGCTGCGCACGGAGCTCCCAACCTCCCCTTTAATTTGCGGCCTGCGAGCAGAGGTCGGCCCGGTTGGCGACCCGTGAGGCTGGTGCTGATACCGGGGAACATCGCGGGGCGTGGGCCGATTTTCACCGGGGGGGCGGTAAGTGGTCAGCGCACCGCGATGACCTCATCGCCGGTTGCGCGACGTCCCACTGCGCTATCGTGTCAGCGCCTCCACTAACTCCCACGCAATATCGGGCAGGATGTAAATCTGACGTTCCATCCGATCCCGTGGGTTTCCTGCCCGGATCGTTAGAAGTGCCCGTGTCTTTATTCAGTCCTAACTCGTCGGTATTCAACATCCCAACCAGGAGCTGACCAAATCAGGTTACTGTGAACAGGCTCCCTCCCCTGGAATCATGCGTAATTACAGACCTTAATTAACTGCTCGGGTGTGACTCGGGCTGATTATTTTTTGTGACCGTTATTGTTGCTGCTGTGGTTTAACCAGTGGGAACCTGTTCAACCTTCACCATCTCCAGGCCCGATCCAAAACCACCCCAACCTCTGTCGACGAGCTATAGTATGGGGACGACGCCTGCGTCTGCGCACATAGAGGCTGATCTCCAGGATATAGTCGACGTATTTACTGAGGTGTACGAAAGCATGGACCTTACGCTAAACATCAGCAAGACAAAGGTCCTCCACCAGCCTGTCCTCGCCGCACAGCACTGCCCCCCAGTCATCAAGATCCACGGCGCGGCCCTGGATACCCTGGACCACTTCCCATATCTCGGGAGCCTCCTATCAACAAGAGCAGGCATCGATGATGAGATCCAACACCGCCTCCAGTGCGCCAGTGCAGCCTTCGGTCGCCTGAGGAAAACAGTGTTTGAAGATCAGGCCCTCAAAACTGTCACCAAGCTCATGGGTCTACAGGGCTGTAGTAATACCCGCCCTCCTGTATGGCTCAGAGACATGGACCATGTACAGTCCACACCTCAAGTTGCTGGAGAAAAATCACCAACGATGTCTCCGCAAGATCCTACAAATCCCCTGGGAGGACAGACACACCAACATCAGCGTACTCACTCAGGCCAACATCCCTAGCATTGAAGCACTGACCACACTCGATCAGCTCCGCTGGGCAGGCCACATTGTCCGCATGCCAGACACGAAACCCCCAAAGCAAGCGCTCTACTCGGAGCTCCTTCATGGCAAACGAGCCAAAGGTGGGCAGAGGAAACGTTACAAGGACACCCTCAAAGCCTCCCTGATAAAGTGCAACATCCCCACCGACACCTGGGAGTCCCTGGCCCAAGACCGCCCTAAGTGGAGGACGTGCATCGGAGAGGGCGCTGAGCACCTCGAGTCTCATCGCCGAGAGCGTGCAGAAAGCAAGCGCAGGCAGCGGAAAAAGCGTGCGGCAAACCAGTCCCATCCAACGACTATCTGTCCCACCTCGTATTGGACTGTTCAGCCATGAAAGAATTCACTTCAGGAGTGGAAGCACATCTTCCTCAATTCTGAGGGACTGCCTATGATGATGACGATGAGGTTTAACCTACAAAACAACATCCATGGTGTTAAAACTATGAGAGTGAGGGCACACGGACATTGGCTCTCGGTCCGGCAATGCCTCAGTTTTAAAATTCCCATCCTTGTTTTCAAATCCCACCATTGGCCTCGCCCCTCCCTATCTCTGTACCGTCCTCCAGCCCCACAACCTCCCCCCACTTTCCCCCCCCCCCCCCCTGCCTCAAGACCTCTGCACTCCTCTATTTCTGACCTCTTGTGCAAGCCCGACTTCCATCGCCCCACCATTGACGGCCGTGTCTTCAGCTGCCTGGGCCCTAAACCCTCTACCTCTATAAAGACGCTCTTTAAAGCCTACCTCTTTGAGCAAGATTTTGGTCATCTGTGCTTACGTCGCCAGGTGTCAAATTTTGTTATCATGCTCCTGTGAAGCGCCTTGGAATGCTACGTTAAAGGTGCTATAGGAAGGCAACTTGTTGTTGTTGTATATACTTTCACTATATCTGAGCCCAAATCCCAGAACAAATGTAAAAAAAGAGCTTTACAGCCAAGAAAGTACTTTCTGAAGTGTAGTCACTGTTGTAATGGGCAGGAAACATGGCAGCCAATTTGAGCACAGCAAGTTCCCACAGAAAGCAATGTGATAATGAGCAAATCAGAGATGCCACCAGAGTTCTCTTGGCGAACATTTATCCCTCAAACATCATCACAAAAATCGATGTTTTGCTCATTATCACATTGCTTTTTGTGGGAACTTGCTGTGCTCAAATTGGCTGCCATGTTTCCTGCCCATTACAACAGTGACTACACTTCAGAAAGTACTTTCTTGGCTGTAAAGCTCTTTTTTACATTTGTTCCAGGATTTGGGCGTCTTAGGCAAGGCCGGCATTTATTGTCCATCCTTGAGAAGGTGGTGGTGAGCCGCCTTCTTGAACCGCTGCAGTCCGTGTGGTGAAGGTGCTCCCACAGTGCTGTTAGGGAGGGAGTTCCAGGGTTTTGACCCAGCGACGATGAAGGAACGGCCGATATATTTCCAGGTTCAGGATGGTGTGTGACTGGGAGGGGAACGTGGAGGTGGTGGTGTTCCCATGCGCCTGCTGCCCCTGTCTTTCTAGGTGGTAGAGGTCGCGGGTTTGGGAGGTGCTGCTGAAGAAGCCTTGGCGAGTTGCTGCAGTGCATCTTGTAGATGGTACACACTGCAGCCACGGTGCGCCGGTGGTGGAGGGAGTGAATGTTTAAGGTGGTGGATGAGGTGCCAATCAAACGGGCTGCTTTGTCCTGGATAGTGTCGTATTTCTTGAGTGTTGTTGGAGCTGCACTCATCCAGGCAAGTGGAGAGTATTCCATCACATAGCGACGTCCTAAGGTCATGAAAGGCGTGATAATAAATGCAAATCTCTCTTTTCTTTTATATGCGGCCTTGCCAACATCACCCGGCTCCTGCGAACAAACTATAAACTAATTGAAGTAAACTACATTATTTGGATATTGAATTAAGCTAATTATGCTGGGTTGGGATTACACAGGATATATGGTGCAGACACTGGCCTTTTGGCCCAACCAGTCCATGCCGGCGTTTATGCTCCACTCAAGCCTTCTCCCGTCTTTCCTCATCTAACTCTATCAGCATAACCCTCTATTCTTTTTTCCCACATATGCTTGTCTAGCCTCCCCTTAAATGCATCGATACTATTCACTTCAACTCACTCCCTGAGGCAGCAAGTTCCACATTCTCACCACTCTCTGGGTAAAGAAGTTTCTGCTGAAATCCCTATTGGATTTCTTGGTGACTATCTTGTATTGATGACCTCTGGTTATGCTCTTCCCCACAAGTGGAAACACTCGCTCTGTAACCGCTCTACCAAAACCTTTCATCATTTTAAAGATTGATGCAGTTTGGGACTGAAGCGGTTAATTATATTTGCTGCAGTTCGTGAGGTCGCAGTCAGAAGGTTAAACCTTGCCGCTGGCGAGAAGGCCAATGTTGATAACGCCTCACTTTAACTGAATGACTTCCAATTGAATGGATGTTTCCAAGCTCGTTCCTGCAAATGACCACGGCCACGGATACAACTCCTTCAATCAATTCAATAAACTCCGCTGATGTCAGCCAAGTCTGCCTTGGGCAATGACATCGTTTATGCTCCTATGTTGCTCAGTGTCTAGTACTGGAGAAAGGGTTCTGTCTCTCTCATGTTTCATTGTCGCTAAATATTCAGTGAAATGAATGTAAAGGTAACCTGGGGAGAAATAGACCTTTACAAAAGCAAAATACTGCGGATGCTGGAATCTGAAATAGAAACAGAAAATACTGGAAATACTCAGCAGGTCAGGCGGAATCTGTGGAGAGAGAAACAGAGTTAACGTTTCAGATCGATGACCTTTCGTCAGAACTGGGAACAAGTTAGAGATGGAACAGGTTTTTAAGCATCATCATCATAGTCCTTTGAAATCGAAGAAGACTTGCTTCCACTCTAAGAGTGAGTTCTCAGGTGACTGTACAGTTCAATATGGGATTTACAGTCTCTGTCACAGGTGGGACAGACAGTGGTTGAGGGTAAGGGAGGGTGGGACTGGTTTGCCGCACGCTCCTTCCGCTGCCTGCGCTTGCTTTCTGCATGCTCTCGGCGACGAGACTCGAGGTGCTCAGCGCCCACCCGGATGCTCTTCCTCCATTTAGGGCGGTCTTTGGCCAGGGACTCCCAGGTGCCGGTGGGGATGTTGCATTTCATCAAGGAGGCTTTGAGGATATCCTTGAAACGTTTCCTCTGCCCATCTGGGGCTCGCTTGCCGTGTAGGAGTTCCGAGTAGAGCGCTTGATTTGGGAGTCTTGTGTCAGGCGTGCAGACAATGTGGCCCCGCCCAACGGAGCTGGTCGAGTGTGGTCAGTGCTTCGATGCTGGGGATGTTGGCCTGATCGAGAACACTGATGTTGGTGCGTCTGTCCTCCCAGGGGACAGGTCAGGCAGCATCTGTGGAGAGAGAAGCAAAGTTAACGTGGAGAAATAACCCTTCCTGATTCGCCCTTTCAACTATCCCTTTCCTTCAATGCAGAGCATTACTGGCTGAGTAGCTGTTCATACCCACTTGCCACATAGTGCTGCCCAAGCAACAACAACAACACGTGTATTTATATAGCGCCTTTAACATAGTAAAACTGCCCAAAGCACATCTCGGGAACGATTATCAAACAAAATGTGACACCGAGCCACATAAGGAAATATTAGGACAGGTGTTGGTCACAGAGTTTTAACCAGTGTCTTGCAGTGAGAGAGAGTTGTAGCAATGTGGAGAGGTTTAGGGAAGGAATTCCAGATCTTAGTGCATTAGCAGCTGAAGGCACGGCCGCCAATAGTTGATCGATTAAAATCGGGGATGTTCAAGAGGCCAGAGGTCGCACCTTCCTCTCTGAGTCAGAAGGTTGTGGGTTCAAGTCCCACTCCAGGGACTTGAGCACAAAAATCCAGGCTGACACTCCCAGTGCAGTGCTGAGGGAGCGCTGCACTGTCGGAGGTGCCGTCTTTCAGATGAGACGGCTGCTCTCTCAGGTGGACGTAAAGATTCCAAGGCACTATTTTGACGATGAGCAGGGGCAGTTATCCCTGGTGTCCTGACCAATATGTATCACTAAATACAGATTATCTGGTCTTTATCACATTGCTGTTTGTGAGAGCTTGCTGTGCGCGAATTGGCTGCTGCATTTCCTACATTACAACAGTGACTGCACTCCAAAAAGTACTTCATTGGCTGTAAAGGGCTTTGAGACATCCGGTGGCCGTGAAAGGCGCTATATAAATGCAAGTCTTTCTTCCTTTTTCAACTGAAAATGCACAACAGGGGTGTTGAATATTAGTCTGGAAACATCGCTGTAGTTTGTCTTAAACTATCAGAAGGTCATCCCTATACAAATACATTGCCGCAAACGTATCACTGGTGACATTTGGTTGTAACGAGCTGTACAATTTAACTGAATATTGGCTGGGATTTTATTTTTGATGAAGCCATTTTTTTGCGTCCTTTAGCCTGTAATTAGTCGCCAAAAAATGGAATAAATTTGCATAATGTTCTTCAACGTTAATCTTATTCTGCTGTCAGCGGTGGAGGTGATAAAAGGAGTTGTTCAGCTTTTGAGTGATGCCATGTTTCTATGGCAACACTGATTTAAATTAACTCCCTGAGGCCTGCACGGGTAATGCTCCATGATGTCATACACCACCAGGAACAGTGTTTAGTTTATTTAACAAATTAATTTCATATAAGAAAAAAACTCTTGAATTATTCGGTACCAATATGGTAATTAAGCAAAAGCGCGAGATAGAATTTGGCTACAACGGGGTCCCTTTAGGGCAAAGCTCCTTTAATTGGGTTTATTGTCTATGTTTTTTTTAATCTCTCCCAGTCACTGCTGTTAGTAACAGCAATCTGATATGAATTAACTGACCTGGGCATCTCTTACTCCCGGTGTTAAGCGTTGTAATAAGCAGAATTCGCACGTTACTGTTTTGTTTCCCAATTATTTCTACTCCCTCCCACTAAACCCCCTCCCCCCTCCTCTCTTCCACAGAGCTCAGCAGCCCCTCCAGCACCTTGCCCATTCCTCATGCATGAGCTTAGACAATGAGTTTTGACGGGGCTATTTGTCCACGGAGGGCATCACAATGGAACTTTATTCTGTCCTCCCCCGACTTCCACGTAAGCTCTATTCTAGTTGGGGTGGGGGGGGGGGCATGGGGGGGGGAGGGGGTGGGGTGGGGAGGACACTGAATAAGATGTGGGAATCTTACCTGATTTTTCCCCTTCCGAACCCATGGGAAACGAAGGCCAAGTGAAGTGCTCCAATTGCTGCCCTAGCTGAGGCTTAAAATAACCCACCGTAGAGCCCATATTGAACCTGGCACTTTCCTATTCTCAAGTCCTCCAGCCCGACAACCCTCCGTGATATCTGCGCTCTTCCAATTCTGGCCCCTTGCGCATCCCTGATATTAATCGCTCCACCATTGGTGGCCGTGCCTTCTGTTGCCTGGGCCCCGAGCTCTGGAACTCCCTCCCTAAACCTCTCTGCCTCTCTACCTCTCTCTCCTCCTTCAAGACGCTCCTTAAAACCTACCTCTTTGACCCAGCTTTTGGACATCTGACCTAATATCTCCTTGTGTGGCTCGGTGTCAAATTTAGTTTAATAATCGCTCCTGTGAAGCGCCTTGGGATGTTTTACTACATTAAAGGCGCTATGTAAATACAAGCTTTGTTGTTGCTTTTTTCTGCTTCAATCACATTGTTGTAGATGATGCTCACTCATTGAAACAAAGAAAATTCTTACCAGCGTTGACAGGGTAGATGCAAGGAGGATGTTTCCCCCGGGCTGGGGAGTCTAGAACCAGGGGTCACAGTCTCAGAATAAGGGGTCGGCCATTTAGGACTGAGATGATGAGAAATTTCTTCACTCAGAGGGTGGTGAATCTTTGGAATTCTCTGCCCCAGAGGGCTGTGGAGGCTCAGTCATTGAGTATATTCAAGACAGAGATCGATCGATTTTTGGGTATTAAGGGAATCAAGGGATATAATGGTTGGTGCAGGCAAGTGGAGTTGAGGTCGAAGATCAGCCATGATCTCATTGAATGGCGGAGCAGGCTCGAGGGGCCTATTTCTTGTGTTCTCACCCTAACCCTAACCCAAAAGGACTTTATGAGCTGGAACACATATCAAGAAGACAATGGACAGAAAACCTAAAGCTATCCACAGGCGATCTTCTGACACATGACCCCAGCCAGCAAGGCTCCATGCGGGGGGCAGGCAGGGTGGAAAATACACCTTTAAAATCTCAACCCCACCTCATTCCACACATAGGCCATTCAGCCCCTCCAGCCTGTTCCACCCATGCACACCTGACCTGTACCTCCATCTTACCTGCCTTGGTTCCACATCCCTCAACACACTTCCCCAACAAAATATCTAGCAATTCAATCTTTTGAAATTTTTCATTGAACAGCTTTGACGGAGAGCAAGTTTCAAGATTTCCGCCACCCTTTGCGCGAAGAAGTAACAAAGTTGAAAAGAATTAAAGGGATGAGGTAAATCGACAACAACTTGCCTTTAACACAGTAAAACGTTCCAAGGTGCTTCACAGGGGCCATTATGAAAGATAATGTGACACCGAGCCACATCAGGAGAAGTTAGGGCAGGTGACCAAAAGCTTGGTCAATGAAGTTGGTTAGTAGTGGTTCTGTAAAATACCTCACATTCCTGCAATTGGTGAACCGCTTGCACACCTGCGTGTAAACCCATACAGACACACGTACTTGTGCATGGCCTCTCACATGCATAGAGAAAAATAGGCTGTCACATTTACACATGTGCATGTGTACACACACACACACACACACACACACACACACACACACACACACAAACCATCATCATCATCATCATAGGCAGTCCCCCGGAATCGAGGAAGACTTGCTTCCACTCTAAAAATGAGTCTTTAGGTGGCTGAACAGTCCAATACGAGAACCACAGATCCTGTCACAGGTGGGACAGATAGTCTTTGAGGGTAAGGGAGGGTGGGACAGGTTTGCCGCACGCTCTTTCCGCTGCCTGCGCTTGGTTTCTGCACGCTCTCGGCGATGAGACCCGCACACACTCACACAGACACCGGCCCACTGGTGCACATTACACACGCATACAATTGAGTTTAATTTCTGGCTTCATATATTTGTTTATAAATATTTGAATTTAAAAGGATATAATTATTTTATGATTACAGGGAAATTACACCTTTGTGTTCGCTATTGCCTGGAGTACATCACAGCTAATGACTGTATGTTCCTTGAACTGATGCACTATGTTGCTAGAAGCAGCTAATCAAACTTGCGAGTCTTAACCGGCCCATTAATATACATGGGATTACCCACACTCAAGGTGTGAGGGTGTTAAGTGAAACAGCTGCCATCAAATCAGCACCTATGACTTAATCTGATGTGAAAACTTTGTCACAGCAGACAAGGACACTGAGGTTAATAATGTGGGAGAGAGCAGAGAAAGGAGATGTGATGGCATTTTTATTCCTTGATCTCTGGCTGGCTAATTAGACAAACCTTTCCCGTCCGCCACTTGAACTTTTAAGCAGCGTGTAACCCTTCCTTGTGTTAGCTCATTTCCACGAGGAACTGTCCACGTCAGCTTGCAACATGCACACAGCTCTCATTTCGGGCAACATTTATAAAAAAAAGCGATCTGCCGGAAACTTCTTTACTGCCGACTCTCTTCTCTTACCATTCCCCCCTCCCCCTCCCATTCCCCACCCTTTTGCTGAAAACTAGGGACTTGTTGGGGGAGGTATTCAACTTGACCCAGCAGGTAGTAAACTGAATTCCCCGCCTGTTGCAGAACCTGCCCCATAGCATGTTCCGTTGAATTAAAAAGTAGGGCAGTTATGCTAAACCTGTATCGAATCTTGGTTAGAACATAAGAACATAGGAGCAGGGGTAGGCCATTCGGCCCCGCGAGCCTGTTCCACCATTCAGTAAGATCATGGCTGATCTTCGACCTCAACTCCACTTTCCCGCCCGATCCCCATATCCTTTGATTCCCTTAGAACTCAAAAATCTATCGATCCCTGTCTTGAATACACTCAAAGACTGGGCCTCCACAGCCCTCTGGGGCAGAGAATTCCAAAGATTCACCACCCCCTGAGTGAAGAGGTTTCTCCTCATCTCAGTCCTAAATGGCCGACCCCTTATTCTGAGACTGTGACCCCTGGTTCTAGACTCCCCAGCCCGGGGAAACATCCTCCCTGCATCTACCCTGTCAAGCCCTGTAAAAATTTTGTATGTTTCAATGAGATCGCCTCTCATTCTTCTAAACACGAGAGAATATAGACCTAGTCTACTCAATCTCTCCTCATAGGACAATTCCCCCATCCCAGGAAACAGTCTGGTTAGACCACACTTGGAGTACTGCGTACAGTTCTGGTCACCATATTATAAAAAGGATATAGAGGCACTGAAGAGGGTGCAGAGAAGATTTACAAGGATGATACCAGAAATGCGAGGGTATACATATCAGGAAAGGGTGAACAGGCTGGGTCTATTTTCTCTTGAAAACAGAAGGCTGAGGGGTGACCTAATAGAGGTCTTTAAAATGATGAAAGGTTTTGATAGAGTGGATACAGAGAGAATGTTTCCACTTGTGGGGAAGAGTATAACTAGAGGCCATCAATATAAGATAGTCACCAAGAAATCCAACAGGGAATTCAGGAGAAACTCCTTTACCCAGAGAGTGGTGAGAATGTGGAACTTGCTACCACAGGGAGTGGTTGAAGCGAATAGTATCGATAAATTTAAGGGAAGGCTAGACAAGCATATGAGGGAGAAGGGAATAGAGGGTCGTGCTGAGAGAGTTAGATGAGGAAAGACAGGAGGAGGCTCGAGGAGCATGGCCTGGTTGGGCTGAATGGCCTGTTTCTGTGCCGTATGTCCTGTGTAATCCTCTGTAATCAATTGATTACCTGGGTTCTATAATGGGCAGGTGATCTACTCTGCCAGTTTGTTGACCCCCGCTGAATCACAGATTTGTGTCAGTGGGCCCCAGAGGAGGCTGAACAGAGGAGGCTGAGGGGAGACCTGATTGAGACGTATAAAATTATCAACAGCCGAGATAGAGTGGACAGGAAGGACCTATTTCCCTTAGCAGAGGGGTCAACAACCAGGGGACATAAATTTAAAGTAATTGGTAGAAGGATTAGAGGGGAGTTGAGGGGGAAATTCTTCACCTAGTGGGTGGTGGAGGTCTGGAACTCACTGCCTGAAAGGGTGGTTGAGGCAGAAACCCTCATCGCATTTAAAAAGTACCTGGATAGGAGAGTGGGATTAGGCTGGATGGCTCTTCTTTGGCCAGCACAGACTCGCTGGGCTGAATGGCCTCCTTCTGTGCTGTAAATTACTCTGATTCTGATTCTAATATGACTGATTTGCATTCTATAATAAGGAGAACCGCTAGGACGCCTATCTCAGGACCCCATACAAGATGGTGATGTGGGGGGGGGGGGCGCGAGGGAGCGGGTGTATATGGGGCAGGATGGTCAGCTCTGCAATGCCGAAGGCTGCTAACAATCCCACTGCTGGCGTGAGAAGCCAGTTAAGTATGGCCCCCATGGTCGAATAGCAAGATATTATTCCCAGCCCAAATCTACCCATCACTCGGTTGAGGTCACGACTTGTCGCAGTTCTGGGGAGGAGAATATAGCAGGAGAAAGCTCGGGTGAGAATCAAATTCGAGAAGCTGGGCGTGTCAACGAATCAATCAACAGCGAACGCTGGGTGCCTGCTGTTGGATTTTAAAGGATGTGGTTGTGGCCGCAGTCACTGCCAGGAAGAGAAGTTGTAAACTTTGTGCTGCAGCCACAGAGATAAGAGCAGCGCAAACAGGAGGGATCTCACAGACAGATAGGCCCATCTTTCAGAAACAAAAGTGCTTTTTATGACATAGCATCTAACCGAGGCGAGGCCATGAGAGGAAGGCTGGCCAGGTGTTTCCAACCACAGGTACAGACATGAGCGACAATCGATCTACCCAAACACAGCACAAACAAGGCTCAGCTCCTCTCACTGCCATGAAGCCTTCTGTGACAGGGTCCAATATGTTTGCAGTTCCTACGCGATAAATCCCTCCTGGGTTTATATTATCGAGGCTGGCATATCTTTCTCTCTGGATTAATCTAGGCTGACACTCCCAGTGCAGTGCTGAGGGAGCGCTGCACTGTCGGAGGTGCCGTCTTTCAGATGAGACGTTAAACCGAGGTCCCGTCTGCCCTCACAGGTGGATGAAAAAGATCCCACGGCACTATTTTTGAACAAGAGCAGGGGAGACATCCCCGGTGTCCTGGCCAAAATTTATCCCTCAACCAGCACCTAAAACAAATTACCACCTGGTCATTTAGATCATTGCTCTTTGTGGGACCTTGCTGTGCGCAAATTGGCTGCTGCGTTTCTGACAATAAGGAAGGAAATAAAGAAAGACTTGCATTTCTATAGCGTCTTTCATGACCTCAAGACGTCCCAAGTGCCAATGAAGTACATTTGGAGTGTAGGCACTGTTGTAGGTGTCAGATGTGGCTCAGTGGACAGCACTCTCACCTCTGAGTTGGAAGTTTGTGGGTTCAAGTCCCACTCCAGGAACTTGAGCACGTAAATCTAGGCTGACATCCAATGCAGTGCTGAGAGAGTGCTGCACTGTCAGAGATGCTGTCTCTTGAAGGAAACATTAAACTGAGACCCTGATTGCCCTCTCAAGATGATGTAAATGATCCCATGGCCACTATTCAAAGAAGAGCAGGGGAGTTATCCCTGGTGTCCTGGCCAATATTTATCCTTCAACCAACATCACTTAAAAAAAAAAATAGATTATTCTGATCATTATCACACTGCTGTTTGTGGGACCTTGCTGTGCACAAATTGGCTGCCGTGTTTCTTGCATTAAAACATAAGAAGCAGGAGTCAGGCCATTCGGCCCCTCGAGCCTGCTCCGCCATTCAATATGATCATGGCTGATCTGATCTTGGCCTCAACTCCACTTCCTTGCCCGCTCCCCATAACCCGTGACTCTCTTCATTGGCTGTGGTTGTGAAAGGTGCAAGTCTTTATCTATTTCCTTCTCTACTGTGGGAAACGTGACCAGTGGCTTCATGACAATATCTGAACCCCTCGATTGGATAACTGCCTTGGAAATCTCCAAGAGCAATGTTGCAAGCTGTATGGACTCTTTATTTGATGGCTGTCTTTGAATATACCTAAAACTGGATATTTCTTTCCGTATAAACCATCGGAATCCCTTAACTGGATTACATCCTTTTAATTTCAAGAGACCTATTAGCGATATGAACCACCTGAACCCTTTAAGTGGATTACGCTTCTTGTATCTCACAGAGAGCTAGCCATCGTCTTCTGCAAGTTACAGAAAATTCAGCATATTCTGCATAGGAGGAAACCCATTATAACAAGTCGCAGAGCAGCAATTGTGAGTAGGGAAGTGAGGCAGACAGCAACAACAATTTGGATTTATAGAGCGCCTTTAACATAGTTAAGTATCCCAGGGCGCTTCACAGGAGCATAATCAAACACAATTTGACACCGAGCCACATAAGGAGATATTAAGGCAGGTGACCAAAAGCTTGGAAAAAGAGGTAGCTTTTAAGGAGTGCCGTAAAGGAGAGAGGGGTAGGGATGGTTCAGGGAAGAAATTCCAGAGCTTAAGGCCTAGGCAGCTGAAGGCACGGCCGCTAATGCTGGAGCTCAGAGATTGTGGAGGGTTGTAGGGCTAATGGCGGTTACAGAGATAGGGAGGGGGCGAGGCCATGGAGGGATTTGAAAACGAGGATGAACATTTTAAAATCGAGGCGTTGCCGGATCGGGAGTCAATGTAGGTCAGCGAGCACAGGGGGTGATGGATGAACGAGACTTGGTGCGAGTTAGGACACAGGGCAGCCGAGTTTTGGATGAGCTCAAGTTATGGAGGGTGGAAGGTGGCCAGGGGAGCATTAGAATAGTTAAGCCGAGAAGTAACAATGTAAGTCCATTAGTGACAAGTGACAGAAAAAGATCAGAAGATGGACAAGTCTTGGACAACTTCAATGATATGTGAAGAGTGTTGGGGTTGGTACAGCAGGATTGAATATATTTAGTGTTACACAATATACTTAGCTCCAGATAATGGAACATGGAACACTGATAGGCAAAATCACTTCTTATTCACTCTCACCATGTACCATTCCTGATACAGGCTCGTTAAACTGTAAGGTCCCAATTAAAGCTAAACACAGTTTTAGAATGCGCTGTTTATTAATGGACTCAACTTACATAGAAATCTCACCTAGAAGCAGAAAATAAATGTTTAATGTAATGGTAAATATATGTGTCTGTCCATGGTGTCGATTTCTCGCTGCCCGTGGATCCTCTTTCCCTTTGTCTCAGGGTCGATTATGTTGAGGTCCATAAAATTACGATGGGACAAGATTGTGTCCACGTTGACAAATGATTTCAATGAGATAGGTTGGGTAGGACTACGGATCACACCTGCAAGTTACACAAGGGCAGAATGAGGTCAGATCTAGTCCTAGGTCAGATGTTGGGCAGCTCTTTATCTCCAGAAGCCTAGTTGAGGTTTGGAAAAAGGTGCCGGCTCGTGAGGTGAGCGCTGATTCACCGTACACCATCAGTCGAGAGCAGGGACCGGGTGCTGCCTGGGGCAAGGATCACATCATACAAGAGGTAGGCACCCAGTAATACAGCTCATGGTCACTGTGATCTCATGTGCAAGTTCCCATCTCCTGGAAAGGTCAGGGAGGAATGTTCCAAATTATGTTTCTCTAATTGGCTTTGGGTTTTTACCTACATTATCATCTCTCCCAAGAGATTACATGGATCCTGGTGGCTATGGAGTGTCTAATCGTGAATCATAAGGTATCATGACTGTGGGACCGTTTGGATGGACCAGCTGGCCAATATTTTTGTATGTTTTGTGTGTCCATCATGTCCATTTCTATCAATCTACTGCATGGTGAGAGTGAATAAGAAGTGATTTGGTCTATCAGAGTTTAATGTTCACTCTGACTATGGTGCTCATTGCTTCCTGACCATGGAGTCCATATTCCTCAGTCTATGGTGCCCATTATCCTTTGCCAATGCCCACATCTCTCTGCGCTCCTCTAATTCTGCCCTCTTGAGCATCCCTGATTATAATCGCTCCACCGGCGGCCGTGTCTTCAGCTGCCTGGGTCCTAAGGTCTGGAATTCCCTCCCTAAATCTCTCTGCCTCTCTCTCCTCCTTTAAGTCAACACTCCTGTGAAGCGCCTTGGGACCTTTCACTACGTTAAAGGCGCTATATAAATACAAGTTGTTGTTGCCGTTTCCTACATTACAACAGTGACGAACATTCCAAAAGTGCTTCATTGGCTGTAAAGCGCTTTGAAACGTCCGGTGGTCGTGAAAGGCGCTATATAAATGCAAGTCTTTCTTTGTGGGGAACCGGACTTAATCCTCTCAAAATCGTTTGGGTCAGGCTTTCCACGCACAGAGTCAGCCCACAAAGGAAATGTGTCTTGACCCTGCCAGCTTTTGCTTTTAGAGGGGGGAAAAAAAAGCTTTCAGCTTTCTTGTGGTCCGTTAGATTACGAATACACATCATTAGACATTCTGTCAAGCTTGTGGGGGGAGGGGGGGAGAGGGCAGTCTCCAGCTGGCATGTTTTACACTCTCCGATGCAAACATGCTCCCCAGTGCAGCGTTCGGTTCCTGACCCCGGCACTGCGCTCAGATCCAACAACAATCAGTCCCAGCGTGATACGCCAGGCAATTATACAGCATCCTGTTCCGAAGCCTTGTTCTTACCCCCCCCCCCCCACCTTTCCCCACACACACACAGCTTCCGAGGGCTCCGCGCCCCCTGGCCGCTGCCTGGTTGATTCCTCCTGAGTCAAAGAGGGGAATAAAAGAGACAAACCTTGCTCTCGATATCTCCCCGCGCCCTTCTGCTGCCCATTCTGCCAGAAAGTGCAGTCGCTCCGCAGGGCCGTCGAGCTGATTCACTGGGACAGCTTTGAGGCCTCCCCAACCTGGTTTCAGCACACAGAGCTAGAGACAGGAACCAAACCAGGAACTCAGATTGCTCAGCCTCTGAAGTTAAGGCTCAATAACCCAGTTGCAGAGGAGAACCGACGGGGTGGGTAGAGTCTGTCATTGTGCATCGTTAAACAATTCTCATCCTTGTTTACAAATCCCTCCATGGCCCTCGCCCCCTCCCTATCTCTGTAATCTCCTCCAGCCCCACAACCCCCCTCTAATTCTGCCCCCCTGAGCATCCCTGATTATAATCGCTCAACCATCGGTGGCCGTGCCTTCTGTTGCCTGAGCCCCAAGCTCTGGAACTCCCTGCCTCCACCTCTCCGCCTCTCTACCTCTCTTTCCTCCTTTAAGACGCTCCTTAAAATCTCCCTCTGTGACCAACTTTTTTGTTCATCTGCCGTAATTTTTCTTTAGCAGCTCGGTGTCAAAGTTTTGTCTCGTAATACTCCTGTGAAGGAAGCGCCTTGGGACGTTTTACTTCATTAAAGGTGCTATATAAATACAATTGTTGTTGATGTTTGCGGCAGCAAGAGAGCAAGCCATGGTGTCAGCTGTGGCTCAGTGGGTAGCACACACGGTTCTGAGTCACAAGGTTTGTGGCTTCGAGCCCCACTCTGGGGACCTGAGCACAAAATCCAGGCCGACACATCCAGTGCACTGCCGGAAGAGCTGTCTTTCGGATGTGACGTTTACCAAGGCCCCGTCTGCCCTCTCAGGATGATGTCAAAGATCCCACGGCACCAACGTTCCCAGTAAGCTCTCTGTGCTGCGCAGCCCGGGAAACCAAGGTAACATTCTGCGCAAGCGTGGAACTTTCAATGGGTTGTGTAGCCTATTACTAGGGGGATCAAGGGGTATGGTGAGAAAGCAGGAATGGGGTACTGAAGTTGCATGTTCAGCCATGAACTCATTGAATGGCAGTGCAGGCTAGAAGGGCCGAATGGCATACTCCTGCACCTATTTTCTATGTTTCTATTAGAGGGGGCCGCCCACCCAATGAACCTTAAGGTGAACATTGCACGCCACTATTTCGAAGAAGAGCAGGGGGAGTTATCACCCGGTGTCCTGGGGCCAACATTTATCCTTCAATCCACATCACTAAAACAGATGATCTGGTCATTATCACATTGCTGTTTGTGGGAGCTTGCTGAGCGCAAAATTGGCTGCTGCGTTTCCCACATTACAACAGTGACTACACTCCAAAAGTACTTCATTGGCTGTAAAGCACTTTGGGGCATCCGGTGGTGAAAGGCGCTATATAAATGAAGTCTTTCTTTCCTTTCTTTCTAAATGCAAGTTGCTCTTTTTCTTTTAGACTAACGAATGAGACTTTTCTTGTGTCCTGCTTTCTTATCGCGTGTCTATTTGTTCCTGTGACTTTCTCCCCCGCTACCCGCCCCATGCTGACTCTCGCTGGGTATATCTCCGGGGGCAACAGTTAGCCTCTGGTACGTTGCCCAAGTTGCCACTCCTCATGGTGAGCTTTATCAGTCAAGGTCAGTCGGCTAGTTAGGTCATGAAGGCCACCACTGCCAAATTGGACCTTGTCCTCCGCCTTTACCAGCAGGGTGCACCAGATAGCAGGAGGCCAACACCTTACTTGGTATTTCTCTTCCCGGCCTTGGGTTGCCAACCCTCCAGGATTGGCCTGGAGTCTCCAGGAAAGGAAGATTTATCTCCAGGACACTTCTGCGGGCAACGCCCCGGAGATAAATCATAGGGGCAATAAAAGTTATTGTTTCTTTATTCATTTGCTTTGACGGCTTCTGCTTATTAGTTATAACAGTATTGGCGATGGGGATAAAAGGCTGCTTGACTGACAATTGAGAATCACCCAATTGGGTAACAAGGAATCTGTTTGCTTTCCGATTGGCCAGGGAAGGCGGGGCACCATGTGGAAGGGCGACCAATGGCGGGAGTGTTGAGGAGCGGGGTGGTTGGAGGCAGGAGGTCATGTGATGACACCTCTGAGAATACAGCCAATCAGAGCTGGCGACCCGACCCCTGCCCTTTTGGCCTTGATGCTCTGTGTCGAATCCCATCTCTTGCTGTGGTCAGCTAACTCAGAACCGAGGGAGGATTGAAGCAAGGACTCCATGCCCCTTACAGCTCTTTCCACAGCCTATAAGCACCAGAGACCTACAGTCTGAAAGGCGAGAACTCGGGCTGGGGCATGAGCGACTGCGGGAGGGGACAAAAAGAATCTCAGATTACGTGACAATTCAAGTACAAAGTTCCCCTTTCACTAAACTGTGGCAAAGTCATGCAGCGCGGAACAGTATATGTATGCAAAGACCTGTCGATCCAGGCCGACCTGACCAACCTACCACCAACCCCGTCTCAAATCTAGAAGGCCATTCTGGACCGTTGCCCAAGCCCTTCAGCGATCTCCCCTCAGCCTCGATGACCGACATACGGAATGGATTCCTTATCGAGGAGCCCACAGTACAACCTGAAGGATCAAACCTTCCTCACAAACAGTGGACAACCATCGACCGCCTCAGAACCGGTCACGGTCGATGCTGCCATCTTCTCCATAGGTGGAAGATTAAAGCCTCCCCGTCCTGTGACTGTGGAGCTCCTCACATCATCGAGCACTGCCCTCAGAGGGAATTCACAGGCAGCCTACAGGATATCCATGCTGTTACACCGGGAGCTTTGGGCCGGATATCCGACTTAGATATTGACATTTGATTTGCTTTGCTATTACCATAGGGCAGAAGAAGAAGAAGAAACCATAGATTTAAGCTCAGCTGGGGATCAAACCCGGGAACAGTAAACCATTTCAACAACACAGATTAGTAAGCAGCTCACTGCCGTGGTCTCCTCCTTCTCCCCCTCCCCCCCTAACATCATTATCATAACAAATAAAATATATATATATTAAATCCCGAGCCTCGGCCCCCGGATTCCCAGCTCGTCCCTCCCCGATGATAAAATATAATTAACCTGCTTTCATTGCCTCCTGCTCATCTGAAACTAGAAGTGGTGGGGGAAGAGGACCGAAAGCTACAGCACATTTATCATACCCTCCAGATTTGTGGGGAAAAGACTCTAGATTTGATAAACACTGCATCTGAACACTAACTGTTTCATTATGATACTGTGTCAGTGGCTCCTGTAAATTAAACCTTTCAATCATAAGACAGATCACTGCTCCTGAGGTGCAGCCCCGTGGTTCTGAGCGTTGCTGAAGAAAGTGGTGCTCTCCTTCAGCACCTCTGTGACTGATTAATAGCGGAGGAGGGCATTTCCAATACAATCGCTCTCCCATTTTCTGCTTCCTCTTATTGAGCGCCGCGTTTAAATCTCGCACGTCCCTCCACTGATTCAGCCTCAGCCACAGTATCGTGTCCGATTCCAGGCACCACACTTGTAGATAAGGATGTTGTGTCCTAACTCGCACCGAGTCCCGCTCACCCATCACCACCCCCCTGTGTTCACTGACCTACATTGGCTCCCGGTCCGACAACGCCTCGATGTTAAAATTCTCCATCCTTCTTTTCAAATCCCTCCATGACCTCGCCCCCTCCCTATCTCTGTAACCTCCTCCAGCCCCACAACCCCCCGAGATCTCTGCACTCCTCTAATTCTGGCCTTTTGAGCCTCCCCGATTTCCTTCGCTCCACCATCGGCGGCCGTGCCTTCAGCTGCCTGGTGCCCCAAGCTCTGGAACTCCCTCCCTAAACCTCTCCACCTCTCTACCTCTCCTCCTTTAAGACGTTCCTTAAAACCTAACTCTTTGACCAAGCTTTTGGTCACCTGCTCAGTGTAAAATGTTGCTTAACAACATTCTTGTGAAGCAACTTGGGATGTTTTACTACATTAAAAGCGCTATATAAATGCAAGTTGCTGTTGTTGTTATTATGCTCTCCTTAGAGCAGAGAAGGATAAGGGGAGATTTAACTGAAGTGTTCAAAATTATGAAGGGTTTTGACAGTGTAGATAGGGAGAAACTGTTAGCACGGGTCAGTAACTAGTGCTATACAGATTTGAGATAATTGACAAAGGAACCAGAGGGGAGATGAGGAGAATGTTTTATTTACACACTGGAGTGCACTGCCTGAAAGGGTAGTGGCAGCAGATTCAATAGATGATGAAGGGTGAGGTGTGAATGGGAGAAAATAAAACGCAGCATTAAAGAGATAAATCCCTATTTGCAGATCTGGTCATTGAAATGTATAAAAGGTGTACATATCAGGAAAGGATGAACAGGCTGAGCCTCGTTCCTCTTGAAAAAAGAAGGCTGAGGGGTGACCTAATAGAGGTCTTTAAAATTATGAAAGGTTTTGATAGAGTGGACACAGAGAGAATGTTTCCACTTGTGGGGAAGAACATAACTAGAGGCCATCAATATAAGATAGTCACCAAGAAATCCAATGGGGAATTCAGAAGAAACTTCTTTACTCAGAGAGTGGTGAGAATGAGGAACTCGCTGCCACAGGGAGTGGGTGAAGTGAATAGTATCGATGCATTTAAGGGGAGGCAAGAGAAGCATATGGGGGAGAAGGGAATAGAGGGTTATGCTGATAGAGTTAGATGAGGAAAGACGGGAGGAGGTCGAGTGGAGCACGGACTGGTTGGGCCGAATGGCCTGTTTCTGTGTTATCCTGTGAGATGTCAAATCAGCTCCAAGATCCTGTGAAAGACAAAGAAGCTGAGAGCCTGTGAAAAGACTATGTTCTATTTTGCTTTTGGAAAATATATTCCTGTTGTATCCATGACAAAGGTTTTGGATCCTCGAACACTACAGAAGGCGATCATAAGATGGATCGCGCCTCATCTGCTGAAGCACATCAGGCAGCTGCTCCCTGTAACATCAATCCTGGAGGGCTGAGGCCTATCCCCGTGCCCAAGGCATTGACTGCACCCAGTGTGGGCAACCGCACAGGGGGCTGGGATCCTGCACACACACACGCTGTGTACAGGCTCACCCAATTCCTGGGGCCAGCTACAGTTATCAGTGAGAGGCTGGTCACCTAGTTACCACCTACAGTTATCAGAGAGGCTGATCACCTAGTTACCACCTACAGTTAACAGAGAGGCTGGTCACCTAGTTACCACCTATAGTTAACAATGAAAGGCTAATCACCTAGTTACCACCTACAGTTAACAGAGAGGCTAATTACCATCTATAATTAACAATGAGAGGCTGGTCACTTAGTTACCACCTATAGTTATCAGTGATAGGCTGGTCACCTAGTTACCACCTATAGTTATCAGTGAGAGGCTGGTCACCTAGTTACCGCCTACAGTTATCAGTGACAGGCTGGTCACCTAGTTACCACCTATAGTTATCAGTGAGAGGCTGGTCACCTGGTTACCACCTACAGTTATCAGTGACAGGCTGGTCACCTAGTTACCACCTATAGTTATCAGTGAGAGACTGGTCACCTCATTACCATCTGCAGTTATCAGTGAGAGGCTGGTCACCTAGTTACCAACTATAGTTATCAGTGAGAGGCTGGTCACCTCATTACCATCTGCAGTTATCAGTGAGAGGCTGGTCACCTAGTTACCAACTATAGTTATCAGTGAGAAGTTGGTCACCTAGTTACCACCTACAGTTATCAGTGAGGCTGGTCACCTAGTTACCACCTACAGTTATCAGTGAGAGTCTGGTCACCTAGTTACCAACTATAGTTATCAGTGAGAGGCTGGTCACCTAGTTACCAACTATAGTTATCAGTGAGAGGCCGGTCACCTAGTTACCACTACAGTTATCAGTGAGAGGCTGGTTACCTAGTTACCAACTATAGTTATCAGTGAGAGACTGGTCACCTCATTACCATCTGCAGTTATCAGTGAGAGGCTGGTCACCTAGTTACCAACTATAGTTATCAGTGAGAGGCTGGTCACCTCATTACCATCTGCAGTTATCAGTGAGAGGCTGGTCACCTAGTTACCAACTATAGTTATCAGTGAGAAGTTGGTCACCTAGTTACCACCTACAGTTATCAGTGAGGCTGGTCACCTAGTTACCACCTACAGTTATCAGTGAGAGTCTGGTCACCTAGTTACCAACTATAGTTATCAGTGAGAGGCTGGTCACCTAGTTACCACTACAGTTATCAGTGAGAGGCTGATCACCTAGTTACCAACTATAGTTATCAGTGAGAGGCCGGTCACCTAGTTACCACTACAGTTATCAGTGAGAGGCTGGTTACCTAGTTACCAACTATAGTTATCAGTGAGAGGCTGGTCACCTAGTTACCAACTATAGTTATCAGTGAGAGGCTGGTCAGCTAGTTACCACTACAGTTATCAGTGAGAGGCTGGTCACCTAGTTACCAACTATAGTTATCAGTGAGAGGCCGGTCACCTAGTTACCACTACAGTTATCAGTGAGAGGCTGGTCACCTAGTTACCAACTATAGTTATCAGTGAGAGGCCGGTCACCTAGTTAGCAACTATAGTTATCAGTGAGAGGCCGGTCACCTAGTTACCAACTATAGTTATCAGTGAGAGGCTGGTCACCTAGATACCACCTATAGTTAACAATGAGAGGCTAATCACCTAGTTACCACCTACAGTTAACAGAGAGGCTAGTTACCATCTATAATTAACAATGAGAGGCTGGTCACCTAGTTACCACCTATAGTTATCAGTGAGAGGCTGGTCACCTGGTTACCACCTACAGTTATCAGTGACAGGCTGGTCACCTAGTTACCACCTATAGTTATCAGTGAGAGACTGGTCACCTCATTACCATCTGCAGTTATCAGTGAGAGGCTGGTCACCTAGTTACCAACTATAGTTATCAGTGAGAGGCTGGTCACCTCATTACCATCTGCAGTTATCAGTGAGAGGCTGGTCACCTAGTTACCAACTATAGTTATCAGTGAGAAGTTGGTCACCTAGTTACCACCTACAGTTATCAGTGAGGCTGGTCACCTAGTTACCACCTACAGTTATCAGTGAGAGTCTGGTCACCTAGTTACCAACTATAGTTATCAGTGAGAGGCCGGTCACCTAGTTACCACTACAGTTATCAGTGAGAGGCTGGTTACCTAGTTACCAACTATAGTTATCAGTGAGAGACTGATTACCTCATTACCATCTGCAGTTATCAGTGAGAGGCTGGTCACCTAGTTACCAACTATAGTTATCAGTGAGAGGCTGGTCACCTCATTACCATCTGCAGTTATCAGTGAGAGGCTGGTCACCTAGTTACCACCTACAGTTATCAGTGAGGCTGGTCACCTAGTTACCACCTACAGTTATCAGTGAGAGTCTGGTCACCTAGTTACCAACTATAGTTATCAGTGAGAGGCTGGTCACCTAGTTACCACTACAGTTATCAGTGAGAGGCTGATCACCTAGTTACCAACTATAGTTATCAGTGAGAGGCCGGTCACCTAGTTACCACTACAGTTATCAGTGAGAGGCTGGTTACCTAGTTACCAACTATAGTTATCAGTGAGAGGCTGGTCACCTAGTTACCAACTATAGTTATCAGTGAGAGGCTGGTCAGCTAGTTACCACTACAGTTATCAGTGAGAGGCTGGTCACCTAGTTACCAACTATAGTTATCAGTGAGAGGCCGGTCACCTAGTTACCACTACAGTTATCAGTGAGAGGCTGGTCACCTAGTTACCAACTATAGTTATCAGTGAGAGGCCGGTCACCTAGTTACCAACTATAGTTATCAGTGAGAGGCCGGTCACCTAGTTACCAACTATAGTTATCAGTGAGAGGCTGGTCACCTAGTTACCACCTATAGTTAACAATGAGAGGCTAATCACCTAGTTACCACCTACAGTTAACAGAGAGGCTAGTTACCATCTATAATTAACAATGAGAGGCTGGTCACCTAGTTACCACCTACAGTTATCAGTGATAGGCTGGTCCCTAGTTACCACCTAAAGTTATCAGTGACAGGCTGGTCACCTAGTTACCACCTATAGTTAACAATGAGAGGCCGGTCACCTAATTACCACCTACAGTTAACAATGAGAGGCCAGTCACCTAGTTACCACCTACAGTTATCAGTGAGAGGCTGGTCACCTAGTTACCAACTATAGTTATCAGTGAGAGGCCGGTCACCTAGTTACCACCTATAGTTATCAATAAGACGCTGGTCTAAACAAAGGTTCAGATGGTCTTTACGTTCATCAACAGGCACCTGGGTGGGTTATAGGCTGGTGTCTAAGTGAAGGGTTCAGGTGGTTGAGACGTAGACTAACAGATTGGAATCTAATGGATGAATGTAGTTGATGTCATGAAGTGCAAAAGTGTATCCTGAATGGTTGATAACTGTGAAAGGAGCCTTTGAGATTAGATTACAAAATAGAATGACACAGTATTTACAGGCCAGAAACAGGCCATTCGGCCCAACTGGTCTACGCCAGTGTTTATGCTCCA
Organism: Pristiophorus japonicus; assembly: GCF_044704955.1. NCBI lineage: Eukaryota > Metazoa > Chordata > Chondrichthyes > Pristiophoridae > Pristiophorus > Pristiophorus japonicus. The sequence goes on from NC_091988.1 coordinate 196,976,622, forward strand.
CACAGTCCTCCTCCCACCTTACTTCTCGTCACTCCATCAGCATAACCTTGGAATTATTCCCGGGACATTGATGCCATTCACAGCCTTTCCACTGGAAGTGATGTTGAGCGTATGACACGTGTGCCCAAATATGGGCGGGTGCATTATAATTGGGCACATATCATGTCTTTAACTACTCATATAATATATCGCAAAATATTATTTTCTGAACCAAATCTGTCTCCTTTGCATTTTAATGAACCATTCCAACAGCTTCCATCATCTCCCAAGGGAGTCTGTTCCATAGACTGACCATCCGCTCACTGAAATATTGTTTTTGCAGATTTGTTTTAAACCTCTTGTGCATCCTCTCATGCGTCAGCTGTGGCTCAGCGAGTAGCACTCTCGCCTCTGAGTCAGAAGGTTGTGGTTCAAGTCTCACTCCATAGTGGAGTGGAAACAGCTACTTGAAGGTAAATCAGTGTCAGAGCAGTGGGAGGCATTCAAGGAGGAGATCTAGAGGGCTCGGGCCAAATATGTGCCCTTAAAGAAAAAGGGTGGGACTAACAAATCGAGAGCCCCCTGGATATCTAGGGACATGCAGGGTAGAATAAAGTAAAAAAAAGGGAGGCCTATGACAGATACCGAGGACTAAATACTGTAGAATCTCTAGAGCAGTATAGGGGTGAAATTAAAAAGGACATTAGGAAAGCAAAAGGAGAGAATGAAAAATTCTTGGCAAGGAAAACCCAAAGATGTTTTATAAATATATGAAGAGCAAGAAGTTAACTAAAGAAAGGGTAGGCCCTATTAGAGACCATAAGGGTAATCTGTGTGTGGAGGTGGAAGATGTGGGTATGGTTCTTAATGAATACTTTGCGTCTGTTTTCACAAAAGAGAGGGGCGATGCAGACACTACTATCGAGGAAGAGAAATGTGAAATATTAGATCAAATAAACATAGTGCGAGAGCAGGTATTAAGTGGTTTAGCAGCTTTGAAAGTGGATAAGTCCCCAGGCTTAGGTGTCAGGTGTAGCAAAAGAGGAAATAGCAGAGACCTTGATCAGCATTTTCCACTCCTCTCTGGCTTCAGGTGTGATGCCGGAGGACTGGAGGAATGCTAATGTGGTACCCTTGTTTAAGAAGGGAGAAAGGGATAGACTGAGTAATTACAGGCCAGTCAGCCTAACCTCAGTGGTAGGAAAATTATTGGAAAACATCCTGAAGGACAGGATAAATCTTCACTTAGAAAGACAATGGCGTGGAAATTCCAGCGTTCCTGGGTCCATACGGAGTGTCTATGGACCCGGGAAGGCATCGGAAAAGCCGGTTTTCAGTGCACAGTGCGCATGCGCTGAAAACGGCTTTTCCGATCTGTCAAGCTGGAGCTCGACAGATCATCCGCATCCCACGAACGAGAACATTTGTACGGGCAAGATTGTGGGATTTACGTATATCTTGCCCAGCAAATGTCCTCAAAACTCTTCCACCTGATAGAAGCAGGCACACAGCCTACTTTTACAGACCGTAAGAGTTTAAAACGTATCAAAAACATGATTAAAATTAAAAAAATTTAAACCATATTTATGCTAAAACCCTGCCACTCAGGTAATGTTATTATAAAATCCTAACCCTAACTTTTTAAAAAAATTGGTAAATTTTTTTTCTTTAAAAAACATTTATAACAACTTTAATTTCTATTAGTGTATTATGTGAGGTGTTTTTAAATGTTTTATGCAGTGTTTGTGCGTTTTGGGGTTTTTCTCATTTATAGTAATAGGAGATTTGTAACTTACGAAACTCCTATTACCATGAATGAGAAAATACTTACCTGTGATTGGATGTCCAGGACCACGTGACTCCTGCGGACGTCCCAACGTGAACGCACTGCGACACGCAGTCACGACAGGTCTCCGGACCAGGATCTCAAGCGGACGCAGCAGCTTAAGGTAAGTGCACATTTTATTTCTATTCTACAGTGCTCGAGAGGAATTTTTGGGCCATGGATTAATCAAGGACAGTCAGCACGGATTTGTTAAGGGAAGGTCGTGTCTGACTAAATTACACAAGAACATAAGAAATAGGAGCAGGAGTAGGCCATATGGCCCCTCGAGCCTGCTCCGCCATTTAATACGACCATGGCTGATCCGATCATGGACTCAGCTCCACTTCCCCGCCCGCTCCCTATAACCCCTTATCCCCTTATCGTTTAAGAAACTGTCTATTTCTGTCTTAAATTTATTCAATGACCCAGCTTCCACAGCTCTCTGAGGCAGCGAATTCCACAGATTTACAACTCACTGAGAGAAGAAATTTCTCCTCATCTCAGTTTTAAATGGGTGGCCTCTTAATCGAATTGAATTTTTCGAGGAGGCAACCAGGAGGGTTGATGAAGTCAAAGCGTATGATATAGTGTATGTGGATTTTAGCAAAGCTTTTGATAAGGTCCCACACGGCAGATTGGTCACAATAGTAAAAGCCCACGGGATCCAGGGCAAAGTGGCAAGTTGGATCCAAAATTGGCTCAGAGGCAGGAAGCAGAGGGTAATGGTTGATGGGTGTTTTTGTGATTGGAAGGATGTTCCAGTGGGATTCCGCAGGGCTCAGTGCTGGGTCCCTTGCTTTTTTTGGTATACATCAATGATCTAGACTTGAATATAGGGAGTATGATTAAGATGTTTGCAGATGATACCAAAATCGGCTGTGTGGTTGATAATGAAGAAGGAAGCTGTGGACTGCTGGAACATATCAATCAACTGGTCAGGTGGGAAGAACAGTGGCAAATGGCATTTAATGCAGAGAAGTGTGAGGTAATGCATTTGGGGAGAGCTAACAAGGAAAGGGAATACACATTAAATGGTAGGATACTGAGAAGTGTAGAGGAACAAAGGGACCTGGGAGTGTATGTCCACAGATCCCTGAGGTAGCAGGACAGGTGGATAAGGCGGTTAAGAAGGCATACGGAATGCTTGTCTTTATTAGCCGAGGCATAGAATTTAAGAGCAGATGGGTTATGCTTGAACTGTATAAAACATTGGTTAGGCAACAGCTGAAGTACTGCATGCAGTTCTGGTCACCGCATTACAGGAAGGATATGATTGCACTGGAGAGGGTACAGAGGAGATTTACGAGGATGATGCCAGGAGTAGAGAATCTAAGTTATGAGGACAGATTGGATAGGCTGGGTTTGTTTTTCATTGGAACAGAGGAGGCTGAGGGGAGACCTCATTGAGGTATATAAAATTATGAGGGGCCTGGATATAGTGGATAGAAAGGACCTATTTCCCTTTGCAGAGGGGTCAACAACCAGGCGGCATAAATTTAAAGTAATTAGTAGGAGGTTTAGAGGGGATTTGAGGGGAAATTGCTTCATGCAGAGGGTGGTGGGGATCTAGAACTCACTGCCTGAAAGGGTGGTAGAGGCAGAAACTCTCACCACATTTAAAAAGTACTTGGATGTGCACCTGAAGTGCCGTAACCTGCAGGGCTACAGACCGAGAGCTGGAAAGTGGGATTAGGCTGGATAGCCTCTTGTTGGCCGGCGCGGACACGATGGACCGAAATGGCCTCCTTCCGTGCTGTAAACTTCTATAATTCTATGATTCAATGACTTGAGCACAATAATCTAGGCTGAAACACCAGTGCAGTACTGAAGGAGTGCCGCACTGTCAGAGGTGGCATCTTTCGGATGGCAAGTTAAATCGAGGCCCCGTCTGCTCTCTCAGGTAGATGTAAAAGATCCCATGGCACTATTTGACAGAAGAGCAGGGGAGTTATCCCCGGTGCCTGGCCAATATTTATCCCTCAATCAACATTATCTGGTCATTATCATAGTGCTGTTTTTGAGAGTTTTCCGTGTACAAATTGGATGCTGTGTTTCCTGCATTACAACAGTGACTGCATTCCAAAAGTACTTCATTTGCTGTAAAGCGCTTGCGTGAAAGGCGCTATATAAATGCAAGTCTTTATTTTTCTTTATCCCATACTTTATAAGAACATAAGAAATAGGAGCAGGAGTCGGCCATTTGGCCCCTCAAGCCTGCATTTAATATCATGGCTGATCTGATCATGGACTCAGCTCCACTTCCTGCCCACTCCCCATAACCCTTTATTCCCTTAGCGCTTAAAAATCTGTCTGTCTCCGCCTTAAATATATTCAATGACCCAGCCTCCACAGCTCTCTGGGGCACAGAATTCCACAGATTTACAACTCTCTGAGAGAAGAAATTCCTCAACTCAGTTTTAAATGGGCGGTCCTTTATTCTGAGACTATGTCCCCTAGTTCTAGTTTCCCCATCAGTGGAAATATCCTCGCTGCATCCACTTTGTCGAGCCCTCTCATTATCCTATATGTTTCGATAAGATCACCCCTCATTCTTCTGAACTCCAATGTGTAGAGGCCCAACCTGCTCAACCTACCTTCATAAGTCAACCCCCTCATCTCCGGAATCAACCAAATGAGCCTTCTCTGAACAGCCTCCAATGCAAGTATATCCTTTCTTAAGTACACCATTGACCCACCATTAACGACCGTGGCTTCTTGAAGATTTTTTTCTCTGCCCCCAATCCATGGGGCGGAGAGTGTAGAACGAAATTCAGCTCTTTGTACTATTTCTTTTGTTCCGGATGGTGAAGTCGGGTTGCGGCAGGGCGGAAGTGCGCGGGGAGTGGGGCGGACGTTGGTACGCGGGGCGGAAGGGCGTGGGGAGCGGGCGGACGTTGGTACGCGGGGCGGAAGGGCGTGGGGAGCGGGCGGACGTTGGTACGCGGGGCGGAAGGGCGTGGGGAGCGGGGCGGACGTCGGTACACGGGGCGGAAGTGCGTGGGGAGCGGGGCGGACGTTGGTACGCGGGGCGGAAGTGCGTGGGGAGCGGGGCGGACGTTGGTACGCGGGGCGGAAGTGCGCGGGGAGCAGGCGGACGTTGGTACACGGGGCGGAAGGGCGTGAGGAGCGGGGCGGACGTCGGTACGCGGGGCGGAAGGGCGTGGGGAGCGGGCGGATGTCGGTACGCGGGGCGGAAGGGCGTGGGGAGCAGGCGGACGTCGGTACGCGGGGCGGAAGGGCGTGGGGAGCGGGCGGACGTCGGTCGCGGGGCGGAAGGGCGTGGGGAGCAGGCGGATGTCGGTACGCGGGGCGGAAGGGCGTGGGGAGCAGGCGGACGTCGGTCGCGGGGCGGAAGGGCGTGGGGAGCGGGCGGACGTCGGTCGCGGGGCGGAAGGGCGTGGGGAGCGGGCGGACGTCGGTCGCGGGGCGGAAGGGCGTGGGGAGCGGGCGGACGTCGGTCGCGGGGCGGAAGGGCGTGGGGAGCAGGCGGACGTCGGTCGCGGGGCGGAAGGGCGTGGGGAGCGGGCGGACGTCGGTCGCGGGGCGGAAGGGCGTGGGGAGCGGGCGGACGTCGGTCGCGGGGCGGAAGGGCGTGGGGAGCGGGCGGACGTCGGTCGCGGGGCGGAAGTGCGTGGGGAGCGGGGCGGATGTCGGTACGCCGGGCAGAAGTTTCCCCCACGCGGCGTCGGAAAGGCGGTCGGTAAGGGGTCAACGGGGCGGGAACGCTAACGGGAACTTCCATCGTTCCCCCCCACACCTCCAAAAAGTGGGGGCGATGTTGCGATTGGCGCCGACTCCATGCCAACTGGGGGCGAGTACTTGCTGCACCATCACCATTTCATTGAGTTGGTAATGGCTCTTTAAAAAAGGGAGCAATTTTGGCCTCGAGCTCTGGAGCCCGGTGTGGTGCTCGGAGTGTACGGGACCCTGGAGCGAGCCTGTTGTCTCCCTGTAGATTTAGCAGATTGATTTCTGTTGTAATTTCTTTAATAAGATTGACTTGTGATTATGAGTTTCCCACCTGATATTGATGGCATGTGATACACCTAAGAACAAGAGCAGCCGAACCCTCACTCAGTTTGATGATGATCATTCATCTCACTAAAAAGTCATTTATCACAATTAAGTTTCCCTTTGTCAGTCACCCGTCTCATAAACATATTATGTTTGTTAGTTTGATTGCGAAGGGAACTTATCTCCTGTTCTCAGAGGCCGGGCTGCACAATTCCCTACATCCGATGGTAACGAGCAGTTCTCCAGTGTTACTTACCTGGCAGGGGAATAACCATGATCAAGAAGGTGGTTCTCCCAGGACGAGGCTAGCCCATTGCACTTCGGGTGTGCTGACACCTGCAATGTCCCCAAATGCGGGATACTCGACGGCAAAATTTGTGAGAAGAAAAGGATCATCTCAACCAAAGAATCCCCTCAGCCCGTTGACCAGTTGGAGAACAGTTTGCGCACTCTGTGATTTTTTTGAACTGGCGCGAAATATGTAAGTTGCTGCAGGTCTACAAGATGCACTGCAGCAACTCGCCAAGGCTTCTTCGGCAGCACCTCCCAAACCCGCGACCTCTACCACCTAGAAGGACAAGGGCAGCAGGTGCATGGGAACACCATCACCTCCACGTTCACCTCTGAGTCACACACCATCCTGACTGGGAAATATATCGGCCGCTCCTTCATCGACGCTGGGTCAAAATCCTGGAACTCCCTCCCTAACAGCACTGTGGGAGCACCTTCACCACACGGACTGCAGCGGTTCAAGAAGGCGGCCCACCACCACCTTCTCGAGGGGCAATTAGGGATGGGCAATAAATGCCGGGCCTCGCCAGCGAGGCCCACATCCCAGGAACTAAATTTTTTTAAATCCCATTTTGGTGTAAAGTCAAAAGTAAGGCAATGAAGGAGACTCTCTCGCCGGAAGGTTGACGGAGAGTGGGACTCTGCATTAGTTGTGGTACAGCTATGGGGCATCACACCTTGGCACTCCCAACCCGGGATTTTCCATCCGAATGGAATTACACAGTGGGAATTTTTACCCCCACGTTGCCTGCTTTCTCACCTTTGGACCAATTAACTGGCCAACTATTACTGTACCTGTCAGATTTCACTCAACCTGTTTAGATCTTGCGCTGCAAGTAAACCTCCTGTAATCAATTAAAGAAACATCAGTCTTTGATGAGGAGAAATCCCTTCTCTGCAGCTAAGCGTCGTTTGAATCCATTTATACTGTCTGCTTCAATGGGCTTCCCTGGTAACTTATTCCACAATCTTTTAGGCAAAAAGATTTTGCACAATTTCCCTTCACCCTCCAGCTTCCTAACTGAGAACCTGTTAGTCCAACTATTCATCGTAGTGAATAATTTGCCTGGATCACTTTTGCAAATCATAGAATGATACAGCACACATGGAGGCCATTCGGCCCTTTGTGCCTGTGGTAGCTCTTTGAAAGGACCATCCAATTAGTCCCACTACTCTCTCCCGCCTCCAACCCCGACCCCCACCGCACCCCACCCCCACCCGTACCCCGCCCCCCCCCCCCCGGCGCTCTTTCCCTTAGTCCTGCACATTTTTCCTTTTTAAGCGTATATCCAATTTCCTTTTGAAAGCTACTATTGAATCCACTTCCACCGCCCTTTCAGGCAGTGCGTTCCAGATCACCAGGTCAATTGAAAATTTCAAAACTGAGAATGATAGATTTTTGCTCGGCAAAGGGGCAATAATGGTCACGGTACCACTGCGGGTAGCTGGAGTTAAGATTCAGGTCAGCCGTGATCTACGTGAAAGGCGGAGCAGGCTCGAGGGGCTGAATGGCCCCCTCTTGTTCTTGTGTTCCTGTACACGGCAGGTATTGCAAATACTGGTGTCAAAGTGTGAAATGATACGTCAAGGTCTGCACTGTGCCCTGACACACAAGAGGCAAACACTGGTGATATTGAGTGTCAGTCACAGCATAACCCCAAATGGTCAGTGAGGACCACCTGAGAGAACAGAATTCAGCTCCCTCTGCCTGTCTGCGGCATAACTAAGACCGCGTATTTCCACCTCTGTAACATCGCCCGTCTCCGCCCCTGCCTCAGCTCATCCGCTACTGAAGCCCTCATCCATGCATTTGTTACCTCTCGACTTGACTAGTCCATCACACGCCTGGCTGGCCTCCCACATAAACGAGAGGTGATCCAAAACTCGGCTGCCCATGTCCTAACTCGCACCAAGTCCCGCTCACCCATCACCCCTGTGCTCACTGACCTACATTGGCACCCGGTTAAGCAATACCTCGATTTCAAAATTCTCATCCTTGTTTTCAAATCACTCCGCGGCCTCGCCCCTCCCTATCTCTGTAATCTCCTCCAGCCCCACAACCCCCCCGAGATGTCTGCGCTCCTCTAATTCTGCCCTCCTGAACATCCCTGATTATAATCGCTCAACCATTGGTGGCCGTGCCTTCAGCTGCCTGGGCCCCAAGCTCTGGAACTCCCTCCCTAAACCTCTCCGCCTCTCTACCTCTCTTTTATCCTTTAAGACGCTCCTTAAAACCTGCCTCTTTGTCCATCATCTGCCGTAATGTCTTCTTATGTGGCTCGGTGTTAAACTTACTTGTTTTGTCTTTTAACACTCCTGTGAAGCACCATGGGATGTTTTACTGCGTTAAAGGCACTATATAAATAAAAGTTCTTGTTGTTGCTCCTATAAAACACAGCCCAGTGCAATATTTTTTGGATGATTGCAGCGTGTGATGCCTCACCTGCTTCGGAGCTGCCTTGTGATCTGGGATGGGAAGAGATGCAACATGAAACCAGCTTTTGTCTTGGGCATGTAGAATATAAAAGTGTTTCAAGCCCACATATTAACATGATTTGTTTGGGGTTAACTGCAAAAACAAAGACTTGCATTCATATAGCACCTTTTGTGAACCCAAGACATCCCAAAGCGCTTTACAGCCAGTGAAGTACTTTTTGTTTGGAGTGTAGTCACTGTTGTAATGTGGGAAACGCGCACAGCAAGCTCCCACAAACAGCAATGTGATAATGACCAGATAATCTGTTTTAGTGATGACAATGACAGAAGCTGAACGAAAGAGGGACACCCAGCCTCAGGGGGCCATTGATGCAGAGTCAGCGGAGGTGTTTAAATGGAAGTTGGGTACTTACCCGGGAAGTAAGGGGTTATGGAGAAAAGGCAGAGAATTGGAATAGAAAATCAGTTTGGGATAAATTGCAGAACCCCCGCCTGTGAGTCAGAAGGTTGTGGGTTTAAGTCCCCACTCCAGAGACTTGAGCATAAAAATCCAGGCTGACACTCCCAGTGCAGTGCTGAGTGAGTGCTGCACTGTCGGAGGTGCCGTCTTTCGGATGAGACGTTAAATTAAGGCCCCATCTGCTCTCTCAGGTAGATTTAAAAGATCGCATGGCACTATTTCAAAGAAGAGCAGGGGAGTTATCCCCGGTGTCCTGGGGCCAATATTTATCCCTCAATCAACATCACTGCTAGAAAAGACAGATTTTCTGGTTATCGCACATTACTGTTTGTGGGAGCTTGTTGTGCTCAAATTGGCTGCTGCATTTCCTATATTACAACAACAACAAAACCAGCAACAACCTGAATTTATATAGCGCCTACAAAGTAGTAAAATATCCCAAAGTGCTTCACAAGAGTGTTATAAGACAAAAAGTTGACACCAAGCCACGTACAAAATTAGGGCAGGTGATTAAAAGCTTGGCCAAAGAGATAGGTTTTAAGGAGTGTCTTAAAGGAGGAAAGAGAGGTAGCGAGGCGGAGAGGTTTAGGGAGGGAGTTCCAGAGCTTAGGACCCAGGCAACAGAAGGCACGGACACCGATGGTGGAGCGATTATAATCAGGGATGCTCAAGTGGGCAGAATTTGAGGAGCACTGACAACTCAGGGGGTTGTGGGGCCGAAGGAGATTACAGAGATACACTTCAAAGGTACTTGATTGGCTGCAAAGCCCTTTAGGAGATGGTGAAAGGCGCTATATAAATGCAAGCTCATTCGTTAAACAATGCAGCTGCCATGGCTAACATATACGGTGGAGCACGATGGGCTGAATGGCCTACATCTTGTGCTATGTTACTAACTTGTTCCTGTAAAGCTGCACTGAAGTTCCTGCTACTACTTCTATTTCTATATTTAAGGTATCTGTCAGTGGGCAGGACTACTCCTCTCGGCTCCACCGGACTGACTAATATTGTACTCGACCCCCATTCGAAACATAGAAACATAGAAAATAGGTGCAGGAGTAGGCCATTCGGCCCCTCGTGCCTGCACCACCATTCAATAAGATCATGGCTGATCATTCCCTCAGTACCCCTTTCCTGCTTTCTCTCCATACCCATTGATCCCTTTAGCCGTAAGGGCCATATCTAACTCCCTCTTGAATATATCCAATGAATTGGCCTCAACAACTCTCTGCGGCAGGGAATTCCACAGGTTAACAACTCTCTGAGTGAAGAAGTTTCTCCTCATCTCAGTCCTAAATGGCCTACCCCTTATCCTCAGACTGTGACCCCTGGTTCTGGACTTCCTCAGTGACAATCATTTAACCATCGGTGGCCATGCCTTCTGAACCCCTTCCCTCCCTCACAATCCCACTCCAGGAACTTGAGCACATAAATCTAGCCGACACTCCCAGTGCAGTGCTGAGGGAGTGCTGCACTGTCGGAGGTGCCGTCTTTCGGATGAGACGTTAAACCGAGGCCCTGTCTGCTCTCTGAGGTGGACGTAAAAGATCCCATGGCACTATTTTGAAGAAGAGCAGGGGAGTTATCCCCCGTGTCCTGGGCCAATATTTATCCCTCAATCAACATCACAAAAAAAACATTATCTGGTCATTATCAGATTGCTGTTTGTGGGAGCTTGCTGTGCGCAACTTGGCTGCTGCCTTTCCCACATTATAACAGTGGCTACTCTCCAAAATTACTTCATTCTCTGCAAAGCACGTTGGTCGTGAAAGGCGCTATACAAATGTAAGTCTTTCTTTCTTTCTTTCACTTCCCCCCTCTTCCAATTGCCTACTCCATCCAGTTCGTCCCCTCCCTACTGATCCTCGCGCCCCCAACTCCAATTTCTCAGTTCCCCCCTAATGACACCACCCCCCCCCCCCCCCGCCGCACCGATTGTCCCCCCAGCCATATCCCCGCCCAGAATCTACCTGAGGGTGGGTTGCTGCTGACGACACATAATCCAGCCTGGAACTGCCGGCGGCCTACCTGGGAACGCCCGCACCACCCCAAGGCCCAATATCGAGTGAGCATCGGGCCAATCTGCGCCAGCCCAGGGAGCTCCCTGTGCCCGGATCACATTCCCTCGGCCTGGGTGCCTGAAGTGAGAATATATTCCATTCCCCAAACACTAACAATTCGCAACCAAAGGTAGAAAATCACCAACTGCAACTGAGACATCCCAATGATTAAACGTTATAGTGAGCCAGTGTCTGAAAAGACTGTGAGCGCTATGCCTGTACTCAGTATGGTCTGCAGCTGCTGGGAGTGCTCACCATTTCCTTTCAAAGCCACTGCCAGTGGCAGCCTGACATCCATCTGTCGCACCCAGTGCTCGATCCACCCTCCCTTCTCCCCGGCCTCACTCATGTGAGCTGCAGCCTCACTCACTCACAGTCTGAATTGTTTTATTATTTATTTGTTCATGGGATGTGGGTGTCACTGGCAAGGCTGGCATTTATTGCCCGCCCGAGAAGCGGGTGATCAGCCCCTATTTCAGAGGGCAGTTCAAAGTCAACCACGTTGCTGTGGGTCTGGAGTCACATATCGGCCAGACCGGGTAAGGACAGCAGATTTCCCACCCTGAAGGACATTGGTAAACCAGATGAATATTTACATCAATCTGGTAGCTTCATGATTGCCATTACTGACACTAACTTTTTTTCTTTTATTCCAGATTCATTTAATTAATTGAATTTAAATTCCCCTGCCACCATGGTGGGATTTGAACTCTGGTTTCTGGATTATTAATGCAAGCCTCTGAATTACTAGTTCAGTAACAATACTACGATGCTACCATTCCCTTGGTTCATTCATCGCCTGGGCTGTGCCCAGCTCCCCTCTGTAAACTTTTCAACAGTTTCTTCTTCATCGGTTGCATCGAGGGACCCTCTCCCATCTCCACCCTCCCCCCTCCCCAGCCCTCACCCCTCATCCTTCCCCTACCCTCCTCACCGCTCCCCTCTCTACCGCCCCCTCCCTCATCTCCCCTCCTCACTCCATCCAAGACCCCCTCCCTCACCCCATCCCACCCTTACCCCCTCCACTGCCCCCTCCCTCTTCACAACCCATTCCTCCCTTTCCCATGCCCCACCTGGACCCATCCCGTGCCTCTACCCATCCCTCCCCCCTCCCCACACCTCCCCTCCCCTGCTCCCCCCTCCCCACCCCTCCCCAACCTCATCCCTCCTCCTCCCCACTCCTCCCCAACCGCATCCCTTACCCCTCCCCACTCCTCCCCGACCTCATCCCTCCCCCCTCCCCGACCTCATCCCTCCCCCCTCCCCACCCCTCCCCGACCTCATCCCTCCCCCCTCCCCGACCTCATTCCTCCCCCATCCCCAACCCTCCCCGACCTCATCCCTCCCCCCTCCCCACCCCTCCCCGACCTCATCCCTCCCCCTCCCCACTCCTCCCCGACCTCATCCCTCCCCCCTCCCCGACCTCATCCCTCCCCCTCCCCACTCCTCCACGACCTCATCCCTCCCCCCTCCCCGACCTCATCCCTCCCCCCTCCCCACCCCTCCCCGACCTCATCCCTCCCCCTCCCCTCCCCTCCCCGACCTCATCCCTCCCCCCTCCCCACCCCTCCCCAACTCCATCCCTCCTCCTCCCCACTCCTCCCCGACCTCATCCCTCCCCCCTCCCCACCCGTCCCCTCCCCTGCTCCCCCCTCCCCACCCCTCCCCTGCTCCCCCCTCCCCACCCCTCCCCTGCTCCCCCCTCCCCACACCTCCCCGACCTCATCCCTCCCCCCTCCCCACCCCTCCCCTGCTCCCCCTTCGCCACCCCTCCCCAACTCCATCCCTCCTCCTCCCCACCCCTCCCCGACCTCATCCCTCCCCCTCCCCACCCCTCCCCTGCTCCCCCCTCCCTACCCCTCCCCAACTCCATCCCTCCTCCTCCCCCCTCCTCCTCCACTGCCCCTCTCCCCATCCCTCCCCACTCCTCCCCGACCTCATCCCTTCCCCCTCCCCTCCCCTCCCCAACCTCATCCCTCCCCCCTCCCCACCCCTCCCCAACTCCATCCCTCCTCCTCCCCACCCCTCCCCTCCCCTGATCCCGCCTCCCCACCCCTCCCCTGCTCCCCCCTCCCCACCCCTCCCCTGCTCCCCCCTCCCCATCCCTCCCCGACCTCATCCCTCCCCCCTCCCCATTCCTCCTCGACCTCATCCCTCCTCCTCCCCACTGCTCCCCGACCTCATCCCTCCCCCCTCCCCACTCCTCCCCGACCTCATCCCTCCTCCTCCCCACTCCTCCCCGACCTCATCCCTCCCCCCTCCCCACTCCTCCCCGACCTCATCCCTCCCCCCTCCCCACCCCTCCCCGACCTCATCCCTCCTCCTCCCCACTCCTCCCCGACCTCATCCCTCCCCCCTCCCCACCCCTCCCCGACCTCATCCCTCCCCCCTCCCCACTCCTCCCCGAACTCATCCCTCCCCCCTCCCCACTCCTCCCCAACCTCATCCCTCCCCCCTCCCCACCCCTCCCCGACCTCATCCCTCCTCCTCCCCACTCCTCCCCGACCTCATCCCTCCTCCTCCCCACTCCTCCCCGACCTCATCCCTCCTCCTCCCCACTCCTCCCCGACCTCATCCCTCCCCCTCCCCACTCCTCCCCGACCTCATCCCTCCCCCCTCCCCACTCCTCCCCTGCTCCCCCCTCCCCACCCCTCCCCAACTCCATCCCTCCTCCTCCCCACTCTTCCCCGACCTCATCCCTCCTCCTCCCCACTCCTCCCCGACCTCATCCCTCCCCCCTCCCCACTCCTCCCCGACCTCATCCCTCCCCCCTCCCCACTCCTCCCCGACCTCATCCCTCCCCCCTCCGCACCCCTCCCCGACCTCATCCCTCCTCCTCCCCACTCCTCCCCGACCTCATTCCTCCCCCCTCCCCACTCCTCCCCTCCCCTGCTCCCCCCTCCCCACCCACCCCGACCTCATCCCACCTCCTCCCCACTCCTCATCGACCTCATCCCTCCCCCCTCCGCACCCCTCCCCTGCTCCCCCCTCCCCACTCCTCCCCGACCTCATCCCTCCCCCCTCCCCACCCCTCCCCTCCCCCCTCCCCACCCCTCCCCTGCTCCCCCCTCCCCACTCCTCCCCACTCCTCCCCGACCTCATCCCTCCCCCCTCCCCACTCCTCCCCGACCTCATCCCTCCCCCCTCCCCACTCCTCCCCGACCTCATCCCTCCCCCCTCCCCACCCCTCCCCAACTCCATCCCTCTCCCCTCCCCACTCCTCCCCGACCTCATCCCTCCCCCCTCCCCACCCCCGACCTCATCCCTCCCCCCTCCCCACCCCTCCCCGACCTCATCCCTCCTCCTCCCCACTTCTCCCCGACCTCATCCCTCCCCCCTCCCCACTCCTCCCCGACCTCATCCCTCCCCCCTCCCCACCCCTCGCCGACCTCATCCCTCCTCCTCCCCACTCCTCCCCGACCTCATTCCTCCCCCCTCCCCACCCCACCCCTCCCCTGCTCCCCCCTCCCCACCCCTCCCCAACTCCATCCCTCCCCCCTCCCCACTCCTCCCCGACCTCATCCCTCCCCCCCTCCCCACTCCTCCCCGACCTCATCCCTCCCCCTCCCCACTGCTCCCCGACCTCATCCCTCCCCCCTCCCCACTCCTCCCCGACCTCATCCCTCCCCCCTCCCCACCCTTCCCCTGCTCCCCCTTCCCCACCCCTCCCCAACTCCATCCCTCCTCCTCCCCTCCCCGACCTCATCCCTCCCCCCTCCCCACCCCTCCCCTCCCCTGCTCCCCCCTCCCCACTCCTCCCCGACCTCATCCCTCCCCCCTCCCCACTCCTCCCCGACCTCATCCCTCCCCCCTCCGCACCCCTCCCCGACCTCATCCCTCCTCCTCCCCACTCCTCCCCGACCTCATTCCTCCCCCCTCCCCACTCCTCCCCTCCCCTGCTCCCCCCTCCCCACCCACCCCGACCTCATCCCTCCTCCTCCCCACTCCTCATCGACCTCATCCCTCCCCCCTCCCCACCCCTCCCCTGCTCCCCCCTCCCCACTCCTCCCCGACCTCATCCCTCCCCCCTCCCCACCCCTCCCCTCCCCCCTCCCCACCCCTCCCCTGCTCCCCCCTCCCCACTCCTCCCCACTCCTCCCCGACCTCATCCCTCCCCCCTCCCCACTCCTCCCCGACCTCATCCCTCCCCCCTCCCCACTCCTCCCCGACCTCATCCCTCCCCCCTCCCCACCCCTCCCCTCCCCTGCTCCCCCCTCCGTACCCCTCCCCAACTCCATCCCTCCTCCTCCCCACTCCTCCCCGACCTCATCCCTCCTCCTCCCCACTCCTCCCCTGCTCCCCCCTCCCCACCCCTCCCCAACTCCATCCCTCCTCCTCCCCACTCCTCCCCGACCTCATCCCTCCCCCCTCCCCACTCCTCCCCGACCTCATCCCTCCCCCCTCCCAACCCCTCCCCTCCCCTGCTCCCCTCTCCCCACCCCTCCCCAACTCCATCCCTCCCCCTCCCCACCCCTCCCCGACCTCATCCCTCCTCCTCCCCACTCCTCCCCGACCTCATCCCTCCCCCCTCCCCACCCCACCCCTCCCCTGCTCCCCCCTCCCCACCCCTCCCCAACTCCATCCCTCCCCCCTCCCCACTCCTCCCCGACCTCATCCCTCCCCCCTCCCCACTCCTCCCCGACCTCATCCCTCCCCCCTCCCCACTCCTCCCCGACCTCAACACTCCCCCCTCCCCACTCCTACCCGACCTTATCCCTTCCCCCTCCCCACCCCTCCCCTGCTCCCCCTTCCCCACCCCTCCCCAACTCCATCCCTCCTCCTCCCCACTCCTCCCCGACCTCATCCCTTGCCCCCTCCCCACCCCTCCCCTCCCCTGCTCCCCCCTCCCCACCCCTCCCCTGCTCCCCCCTCCCCACCCCTCCCCAACTCCATCCCTCCTCCTCCCCACTCCTCCCCGACCTCATCCCTCCCCCCTCCCCACCCCTCCCCTGCTCCCCCCTCCCCACCCCTCCCCAACTCCATCCCTCCCCCCTCCCCACTCCTCCCCGACCTCATCCCTCCCCCCTCCCCACCCCTCCCCTGCTCCCCCCTCCCCACTTCTCCCCGACCTCATCCCTCCCCCCTCCCCACTCCTCCCCGACCTCATCCCTCCCCCCTCCCCACCCCTCGCCGACCTCATCCCTCCTCCTCCCCACTCCTCCCCGACCTCATCCCTCCCCCCTCCCCACTCCTCCCCGACCTCATCCCTCCCCCCTCCCCACTCCTCCCCGACCTCATCCCTCCTCCTCCCCACTCCTCCCCGACCTCATCCCTCCCCCTCCCCACCCCTCCCCTGCTCCCCCTTCCCCACCCCTCCCCAACTCCATCCCTCCTCCTCCCCACTCCTCCCCGACCTCATCCCTCCTCCTCCCCACGCCTCCCCGACCTCATCCCTCCTCCTCCCCACTCCTCCCCGACCTCATCCCTCCTCCTCCCCACTCCTCCCCGACCTCATCCCTCACCCCTCCCCACTCCTCCCCGACCTCATCCCTCCTCCTCCCCACTCCTCCCTGACCTCATCCCTCCTCCTCCCCACTCCTCCCCGACCTCATCCCTCCTCCTCCCCACCCCTCCCCTCCCCTGCTCCCCCCTCCCCACTCCTCCCCGACCTCATCCCTCCCCCCTCCCCACTCCTTCCCGACCTCATCCCTCCTCCTCCCCACTCCTCCCCGACCTCATCCCTCCCCCCTCCCCACTCCTCCCCGACCTTATCCCTCCTCCTCCCCACTCCTCCCTGACCTCATCCCTCCTCCTCCCCACTCCTCCCCGACCTCATCCCTCCTCCTCCCCACCCCTCCCCTCCCCTGCTCCCCCCTCCCCACTCCTCCCCGACCTCATCCCTCCCCCCTCCCCACTCCTCCCCGACCTCATCCCTCCTCCTCCCCACTCCTCCCTGACCTCATCCCTCCTCCTCCCCACTCCTCACCGACCTCATCCCTCCTCCTCCCCACTTCTCCCCGACCTCATCCCTCCTCCTCCCCACTCCTCCCCGACCTCATCCCTCCCCCCTCCCCACTCCTCCCCGACCTCATCCCTCCTCCTCCCCACTCCTCCCTGACCTCAACCCTCCTCCTCCCCACTCCTCCCCGACCTCATCCCTCCTCCTCCCCACCCCTCCCCTCCCCTGCTCCCCCCTCCCCACTCCTCCCCGACCTCATCCCTCCCCCTCTCCCCACCCCTCCCCTGCTCCCCTCTCCCCACCCCTCCCCAACTCTATCCCTCCTCCTCCCCACTCCTCCCCGACCTCATCCTCCTCCTCCCCACTCCTCCCCGACCTCATCCCTCCCCCCTCCCCACCCCTCCCCGACCTCATCCCTCCCCCCTCCCCACCCCTCCCCTGCTCCCCTTGCCCCACCCCTCCCCAACTCCATTCCTCCTCCTCCCCACCCCTCCCCTGCTCCCCCCTCCCCACCCCTCCCCTGCTCCCCTTGCCCCACCCCTCCCCAACTCCATTCCTCCTCCTCCCCACCCCTCCCCTGCTCCCCCTCCCCTGCACCCCCCTCCCCACACCTCACCTTTCCCCTCCCCACCCTTCCCCTCCCCACCCCTGTCCCCTCCCCCTCCCCCTCCCCCTCCTCACCCCTCACCCTTCCCCTCCCCACCCCTGTCCCCGCCCCCTCCCCACCCCTCCCCCTCCCCATCCTGTCCCCTCCTCCTCCACCGCCCTCTCCCCACCCCTCCCCCCTCCTCCTCCACTGCCCCCCTCCCCACCCCTCTCCCTTCCTCCCATCCCATTGAATATGTTCCCGAGTCCACCCTACTTCCTGAGATTAGAGGCAATTACATATTACCACCAGGTATTTCCCCAGGGATTCCCCTGATCTGCCTGTGGATGATCAGGGGAAACCCCATTCACACACTAAATAAATGCCAGTTCTTTCTTCCTAGCACTGATATAAAATTCATACATTACAACAGTGACTGCACTTCAAAAGTGCTGTAAAGCGCTTTGGGATGCCCTGAGGTTGTGAAACGCCTCAACTTTAAAATTCTCAGCCTTATTTTCAAAGCCTTGCAAGACCTCGCCCCCACCCTATCCCTGTAACCTCCTCCAGCCTCACAACTGATGTTCCCTTTGACCTGCCCGGCCACACTTGCTTGCTTTTCAATGAAAAGAACTGTGCATAAAGGGGCTGCACACCCTCAAAACAAGAGGGAGCATTACCTACAACCCTCCGAGATATCTGCACTCATCCAACTCTGGCCTCTTGTGCATCCCCGATTTCCTTCGCTCCACCAGTTGCCAAGGCCCCAAGCCCTGGAACTCCCTCCCTAAACCTCTCTACCTCTCTCTCCTCCTTTAAGACGCTTCTTAAAACCTACCTCTTTGACCAAGCTTTTGGTCACCCGCGCTAATTTCTCCTTATGCGGCTCGGTGTCAACTTGTTTTTTGATAATCGCTCCTGTGAAATGCTTTGGGACGTTTTACCACGTTAAAGGCGCTATATAAATGCAAGTTGTTGTTGTTGTTGTTATTATATAAATGCAAATATTTCTTTATTTTCTTTATAGACCAGGGAGTTGCCGCTCCACGAAACAGACGAGGAAATCTAACAACCTATTACTGTCCCAGCATCTGGTGTTGGTTGTCCTTCAAGAAATGGATAATGTTGGACTGAATGGAAACCAAATCGGAGTGAATTGGATAAACTCTGCACTGATACAAAGAGGGGGAGATGAGGAGGGCGATAACCGAGGCCGCGAGTTGTCGTGATCGGGAATGCTGTGCCTGAAAGAATGGTGGCAGCAGGCCCAATCGTACTCGCACCAGAAACGGCCAACCTGGGAATCAATACAAAAAATTAAATTGGAAAACAAGCGAGTGGAGCGGGCAGTTCAGATGGCGAGCCGAATAAGAAGAGAATTGGTGGGGGGTCGGGGTGTGGGGAGGGGGGGGTGCGGAAACTGGAGAGAAAGTTGGGCACCTTATGTCAGAACTAAATAAAGGACATCCTGCGACACTTAGAATAATGAT
Source organism: Pristiophorus japonicus (assembly GCF_044704955.1). Lineage (NCBI taxonomy): Eukaryota > Metazoa > Chordata > Chondrichthyes > Pristiophoridae > Pristiophorus > Pristiophorus japonicus. The sequence goes on from NC_091988.1 coordinate 196,995,662, forward strand.
GTACATTATTATCTGAGATTTTCTCAATCTGACTACATGGTCCGACTTCCTGACCATTTGCCAAGAGCTGATAAATATTGCTCCCAGACCCAACCAGATGATAAATCAATCTGTCCACCCTCTGTGCCATAGATTCATGTGCGCGAGACTCCAGTTATTATTCTGTATGGTATCTGTTATGTCTTTAACACTCTTTTGAATGACTCCATGAGGTCTAGTATTGTACTTGAGCTGTTGTGACCTTAGTCCCATTTATTGTAACTCCAGAGTGAGGCACAAGCATGGTGGGCAGCCTTTTATACTGGGCCCTGCACACCTATACAGGTGACCCTCAGGTCTCCCACCACAGTGCCCTCTGGTGGCATACCTTATGTGACTATATAATTAGTATACATGGTCTACATACATGACATCACTTCCCCCCAAGTCTTTAATGCAAATTGACTCGTACATTGACGGTGACCTGGGCTTTGCTCTTCCTGGTTGACCATTGGAGGGTCACTTCTAGCTTGGGTGGGTTGGTAGTGAGATTTGTTGCCAGTGGAGGTCCCAGTGGTTTCTGGTTGTGAGTTCATGACTACTCCATTCTCCCCCCCACACAGAGATCGGGCTAATGGCCCGTTACAGGCAAGTTGCATCAAGTTCATCCCATGGGTTTTATATTTACATCTTGGTACATTTGTTGGGTGGATTACAGTTGTGTTTCTTTTTGTGTGGTACATTTACATGATCAGTACAGGTATATCAGTACAGGTACACAAGGACAGTCTAGTTCCAGCACGGCCGGATGAGATCCGGGTCGTCTGGTGGTGGCGCAGTACCCCATGCTAGTGGGTCTGTGGGCGAGGTGAGCTCATTTTGCTCGAATTGCCAGAGCTCAGGGCTCTTGCCGTTACTCCTAGTGTTGGGCAGGCCCAAAGACAGCTGATGTGTCTATGACCTCCCTGTCCTTTTCATTTGCAAAGAGTCGCTGCTGCTCCCTGGGAGGTGGTCTGAGCGAGTGAGCATTTCGTCTAAGCGACGGTGGGACTGCCTCGTCTTGTCTAGCAGTTCGCAGGGGACTGCTGACTCACTTTCCTTGAGGGCACCGTTGTGAGCACTCTCTAGTTTGGGATCCTAACTGGTCCAGGTCCCGCTCGGAGGAGCCGTTGCGGGTGACCCTTCGCTCTTGGGCATTGCCGTGGTGGCGAGTGGGTTTGTGAGCTGCATCTTTTCCACCCGGGTGATGGGCGACGGTAGCCGACTGCGAGCATAGGTGCAGTTTACTGTTTCTGGCCCGTGGCGGTTCATGCAATCGGGTGCCTGCAATGTTAAACCGATCTGAGGCAGGGTATCGCTACCGGTGTCTCTGCTCTCCGGCGATCGTTTACTCTGCGGCTTGTCTTCTTCGGTCAGCTGTGGGGACACTTTATGATACATCGTTCTGGTCCTGGGGACACAGGCTACAGCATTGGGTAGCCCGCTGGACCTGTATACGACTGCTAGGTGTTCGCCCGCTACATTGGGGGCTGATTGCAATTTGCACCCGACATCTCTCAACAACACTTTGCCCGTTACAGCTGGACTTTTACATTGGTTACCAATTTCAAGCAGTTCATTCAAAAATGGCGGGTTGTTGGCCTCCTTTAAAATGGCCTTACTACTTTTACCCCAATTGTCTTCCTTGCATGGAACCACGTGTCGTTGCTCCATTAGCGTGCACCTCATGGTTTGGATGCCATCTTTTCCCTGTCCCTGATGTCGACTGCCGCGATCTTCTTTCCCAGGGATTCTGCCAATGAAGCTGGGAAGGCGCCCTCGGATCCAACCTTCCTCCCCAGGAGTCCTGCCACTGAAACCGGGAAGGTGTGTTCGGGTCGTCTCTGCCGGATCATCGCCACACAGTCGTGATGAGCGGTCTGTGCCTCGGGGTCTGCGCGGATCTGCTCTCCGGTGTCTGGTCCAACTGAAGGTGGGGATTTGCTCTGCCTCTGAGCACAGGGGACATCAATCACTGGAGGGATTAAGTCTTCCCAGTTCGAATGAATCTTCCCCATCCATCTTCTTCCAAGTAGCGTTGGTCCATCACCCGAAACATCCACAATGGTAAATTGTGCACCGCGCCATCATGGGATACACTTACATCTGCACTACCAACAACTGATATCAGTTCCTTGGTGTAGGTGCGCAGCTTTGCCTGAACCGGGACCAGCTTGGGTCGTTCAGCTTGATCGTTCCATAGCCTCTCAAAGGCTTCCTGCCTCATTACTGACTGACTCGCCCCCATGTCCACTTCCATGAAGACTGGAACGCCATTTATCTCGACTTCCATTATCACTGGAGGACAATCTGTGGTGCAGGTATATACTCCATACACTTCGTCCTGGGACTGAGCTGCCTCTCTAGCCACCTCCTCATAATCCGCGCTAGATTCACAGCCATCTGCTGACTCCTCTTCCACATGGTGAGTCACAGCTCTTTTGCACATTCGCTGGAGGTGGATCTTTGTACTGCAGCCTTTGCACACATAGTCTCTGAACCGACACTGATGAGTCCTGTGATTACCTCCGCAACACCAGCATGGTGCTACTCAACTTACGTTTGCACCCCTCGGCGGACTCTGAGTTAAAGGACTCGGGGGCCTGTACGCTCTGCCCTGGGCAGGTTCACGTTCAACAGTTCTGCCTGTGAAAGGCGCCATTCTATTTACAGTACTTGCCGGGTTTGAGTCCTGAGAGTGAGTCATCATCTGCTTGGAGCTGCAGCTTGAGGTCATGAACGCCTGGCTGATGTTGATGGCCTTCGGCAGACAGTAGCCTGTGAAGAAGGGCCTCATGATCGATGCCAATTACGTAGACATCCCTCAATGCATTGGCGAGGGATGCGCCTAATTCACACGGTCCTGCCAGCCTCCTGAGGTCGGCAGCATACTTCGTGATTTCCTGGCTCTCAGGGCGGCGGTGTGTATAAAGTCGCTGCCTGGCCGTGAGGATGCTCTCCTTCGGTTTGAGTTGGTCCCGAATTAGCACTTTCAGCTCCTCGTATGACTTGGTCGTTGATTTCTCTGGTGCAAGCAAATCCCTGACTTGGCCGTAGATCGCCGGCCCACAACTGGTCAACAGGATAGCTCTGCGCTTATCTGCCAGTGTGGTTGATCATCGCCAACCAGGTCGTTTGCTACGAAATATTGGTCGAGCCGCTCCGTAAAGGCTTCCCAACCTTCACCCGCTGAGAACTTTTCTAATGCACCAACGTTAGTCATTTTTTGCGTGAAAGTTCGTAATCTCGTCGCCAGTTGTTATGTCTTTAATACTCTTATGAATGACTCCACGAGGTCTAGTATTGTACTTGAGCTGTTGTGACCTTAGTCCCATTCGTTGTAACTCCAGAGTGAGGCACAAGCATGGTGAGCAGCCTTTTATACTGAGCCCTGCACACCTATGCAGGTGACCCTCAGGTCTCCCACTGCAGTGCCCTCTGGTGGCACACCTTAAGTGACTACACAGTTAGTATACATGGTCTGCGTACATGACAGTATAACTACGTCTAGCTGATATTCGAATCTATGCTCTGTGTGGTGTTTGAGAACAATGTCATGAATATGTGGAGAGTTCGATACATGCTGAGTGAAATCGAGTCAGTGATGGGCATATCCTCCATCTCTCTGATTTTAATTTGTTTTCGTCCATTTGCCCTAAACTACATTACACAGTATTTACAGCACAGAAACAGACCATTCGGCCCAAGTGGTCCAGGCTGGTGTTTAAGCTCCATACAAGCCTCCCTACTTCATTTCACCCCATCAGCATATCCTTCTATTCCTCCCCCCCCTCGTGTGTTTATCTAGCGTCCCCTTAAATACATCTATACTATTCGCCTCAACGACTCCCTATGGGAGCGAGTTCTGCATTCTTACCACTCTCTGGGTACAGAAGTTTCTCCTGAATTCCCTATTGGATTTATTAATGAGTTTTGGTCTCGTCCGCAAGTGCAAACATCTCTACATCTACCCTATCAAACCCTTTCATGATTTGAAAGACTTCGATCAGGTCACTGTTGTGTGCTTAAATAACAGACTAACTGAAACAGGAGTAAAGTAACTTAACTGTGTTCTTTATAGCAACGAATCAAATTAACCTCCCTACCCCCACCCCACCCCCTCACCCCCACCCCCCACCCGCCTTTCCTCGCCACACCCGGGACCCTCCAATCCCGTGGCCGAGATGGATACATCACGGCGAGTGGGTTAGACGGTGACAATGTAACACCAGCTCCCCGCCGTGCAATACTTATCCACTGCCTCGACACTGAAGGCCAACGCATCTTTGGCCAAATCGAAGACACGGAGTCCTACGACAAAACGGTAAGTGCCCGAGAGAACTATTTTGGGCCAAAGGAAAGTATCGTGATGGAGAGATATCAATTTCGTAAAAGGGGGCCAAGAGAATGATGAACCAGTCAAACAGTGCATCATTTCATTAACTGAACTGGCCGCTACGTGTAACTTTGGAGCATTCACAGAGAAAATTATCAGGGATCAAATTATTGCGAAAACAACAATCCCCCACATTCGGGAACGCTTGCTAATGGAGGATGACAAATTGACATTAGACAAAGCAATTAATTTGACCACCCAAATCGAATCAGCGCTTTCCGATTCAAAAGCGATCAGATCCCCTGCTCCCCCTGAGCAGCAGACTACAGCTACAGCCCATGTGCAAGGCATTCGTCCAAAGCAGAAATCACAGCAGAGACCCAGGGCTGGTAATAAGCCACCCACTACAGATCGCGGGTCTAACTTCCACTGCTTTAACTGTGGGGACTAATCACACTCAGCAAAGAATCATAACTGCCCTGCATGTGGGAAGAAATGCTCTGCATGTGGTAAAATGAACCATTTTGCTTGTGTCTGTCGCTCATCGCAGCATATTCCACAGGTGGACAACCCCGATACTGATAAACCCAGTATGGTTTACACCGTTAGTGATATTTCGCACATCGGTTCGGGCAAATTCAAGGACTGTGAGGTAAATATTGACGGCATGTCCTGCTGCCTCCTCATTGACCTTGGAGCCAAAGTTTCCATATTGAGGAGGCTGTGTACAAAACCCACTTCACACACTGTTAACTGCAGCCCGCTCTACATGCGTACTCTGATTCCAAAATTGAGGTATTTGGGGTCATATCTGTCCCGATATACTACAAGGACATAACATTGGAGAACTTTACCTTTTATGTCGCGAAGGGACGAAGCCTCATGGGTGTTGACCTTTTTGATAAGCTTGGGTTCAAAGTTTATGACCCAACCGGCACACCTGTGTACACGGTGGACTTTGATAAGCGTTATCCCTCAATCTTCACAGGGTTTGGAGTGACAACAAAATTCTGCCATCGTCCCCGCATTGACCCTTCCGTCAAACCGGTTACACAGCGACTTCACCATCTCCCATTCACGGTTTGCGACCAAGTATCCGCAGAATTAACGTGACTCGAATCTCAGGGAATCATTGAGAGCATCGACTCCTCACCCTGAATCTCGAACTTAGTCATTGCTTGGCGTAAAAATGGGGAGATCCGCCTATGCATCGACCTGAGAGGTCAATAAGGCCATCATCCCCGACAAGTACCCTCTTCCTACCATCGACGAACTGTCTTCAGAATTCCACGGCTCAATAGTCTTTACGAAACTCAACATACGCCACAGTTACCTGCAAATACCCCTAGCGGAGGACAGCAAACCACTCACAGTATTTACGACGCATGATGGGGTCTGTATCAGTATCGACGGATGCCCTACGGACTATCTTCTGCACCAAGTGCATTTCAGAAGATTGTCACTACTATGCTAGCAGGCATAGAGGGCGCCCTCAATCTGCTTGACGATATCGTCGTCCATGGACGGACAATGGGAGAACATGACCAGCGACTTCACGCAGTTATGGCTAGACTTGCTACACAGAACATTACACTTAATGCCGATAAGTGTACATTATGGAGAAATAAACTTTCTGGGCTACAGAGTCACAGCACAAGGTTGACGCGATCCAACAAATGCAGGAGGCTACTAACGTCAAAGAACTTTCATCCTTCCTCGGCACTTGCAACTTCTATCTGAAGTTCATCCTGCACTATGCTCACATTGCAGAATCACTTCACAAGTTGCTGCGCAAGGACATCCCTTGGGAATGGACAGATTCCCAGGCTCAGGCATTCACCATGCTTAAGGAGAAAATCACATCCCCTCCCATCCTCGCGCACTTTGATCCGAATGCCACTACATATGTCACCACGGATGCATCAGGCATCACCTTGGGTGCTGTGCTCTCGCACTGGATTGACAGCCTGGGACGCCCAATCGCCTTCGCCTCTCACACGCTCTCGTCTGCAGAACGTAAATACTCTACAGAGGAATACGAAGCACTCACTTGCATCTACGCATTTGAATGTTGGCACATCTATCTCAATGGCCGGAAATTTACCCTCCATACGGATCACCAAGCGCTAACTACACTACTCGCTACAACTGGATCTGGGCACAGACCACTACGAATCAGCTGATGGTCAGATCGCCTTCATCAGTATAACTTTGATGTACAGTACATCGCTGGCAGTCACAATCACGCAGCTGATATGCTCAGCCACTCGACACCTGTTTCGGACTCTGGTGCTGACTTGTTCACAGATGACGACACATATGTCACGTCGATCATCGCTCAGTCCATCAGAAACCGTGTCTCCTGCGACGAACTCAAAACCGAATCACAGAGTGATGCTACGCTTCAGCACGTGTGCCACTTCCTCCAGACTAAGTGGCCTCAGCAAATTCCGGAAGAGCTGAAAACATTCCACAGTCTTCGCAATTAATTTTCCGTTTGGAACGATGGCTGCCTAGCTCGTGGTGATAGAGCAGAAATTCCCAAGTCGCTTCAACAGCGCGTTCTCTCATTGGCACACGATGGACACCCTGGCATTGTCCGCATGAAGCAGAGATGTCGCGATTCAGTATGGGGGCCTGGGATTGACACTCGCATCGAGGAGTTCGTCTCACACTGTGAAGCACGCAGTCTGAGCGAAAAGGCCACAGACATCCGACCAGTGCCAATGAAGCCCATTCCATGGCCACAAAGACCATGGTAACAACTTCAGTTGGATATCTTCGGTCCAGTTGAAGCAGCTCCACGGCACCAGTGTTTCCTTGTTGTAGTAAATGACCTGCATTCCAAATGGCCAGAAATTGCTACAACAAGTTCAGTGACCTCATCAACGATCGTCACTATTCTGCAGAGTATGTTCACGAGGTGGGGGGCCTCCCAGAGGTCATAATCACTGACAATGGACCACAGTTTGTGTCCGACCAGTTCGCGGATTTCCTCATTCGTCATGCTATCGTGCATCGCCTTACTGCTCGGTACAATCCTCAAAGCAACGGACGTGTTGAATGTTTTAACCGCGTCATCAAAGGGGATTTGAAAGCCAACCTCGCAGCAGGCCAAACAAAGTGGTTCAAAGCATTCTCCGCACATACCGTTCGACAAAGCACTCGCTAACGGGGAAGACACCCGCTGAGCTCGTGATTGGGCGGAATCTTCGCTGGCTACTGGACATTCTCAAACCCCCAGCCATACCTAGCGCGAAGATAACCACACTCGCATCCCAGATTTCGGAACGCCAACGAAAAGTGAAGTCGTACACTGACACAAAACGACGCGCTCAAAAGCCCCAACTGAAGAACGGAGATTGGGTCAGAGTTAAGCGCCCAAACCGTAGTCATAAGCTCACATCTTCACTTTCGCCTCCAAAACAGATCGGATGAAAGTTCAGCCCTCACACCTACAAGCTCAATGGTGAAATTCGATGGAACGCTCGTAGACTGATCCCAACTCACAGGCCAACAGACCAGCAGGATGGAACAGAGGCACCGTTCTGTTTCCCAACCGAAAACCTCAACGTATCAGAACACAGCCTGGCTATCTCAAGGACTTTGCCTGGACATGAGCTGTGTTTGCAAAAGGGGGGAAATATGTTGGTTGATGCTGGTTTTGGGGACACCATTTTAGGAGTTGCTATAAAGGACACAGTTAAGATACTTGACTCCTCTTTCAGTTAGTCTGTTATCTACATACACAACAGTCACCCCTCTGGCTTCTCTTTACTGGAGAAAAGAGCCCCAGCGTGTTCAATATTAGCTGCTTTCTCTTTTTTGGATATCGAGATAAAAAGAATGTTAAAATCTAAAATAAATGCATGAAAACACACAGTGTAGCACACAGCAGGAAACTCATAGCAGGTCATTCAGGATCTCATAAAGTAACGATAACACTAATGTCTGAACAGTGTTCTGCTGGAGTACAGAAAGCACCTGTACAGAAACTGCGGCAAAGCAATTTCGAGCCTCAGAGAGAGGAGGCAGATGCTGAAGTACACGGGGTGCACACATTTTCAATGAAATGTCCACCTATAATGCTAAACGTAAAATTGAATGACCTACCCGGTAGCCATGGAACTGGACACTGGCGCTAGCCAATCCATCATGAGTAAAAAGATGTTTGAGAGACTGTGGTGCAACAAGGCACTCAGACTAGCCCTGAGCCCCATCCACACGAAATTGAGAACGTACACCAAAGAGCTTATCACTGTCCTGGGCAGTGCCATGGTTAAGGTCACCTACGAGGGCATGGTGCACGAACTGCCACTCTAGATTGTCCCGGGCGATGGCCCCACACTGCTTGGAAGGAGCTGGCTGGGCAAAATCCGCTGGAACTGGGATGACATTCGAACGCTATCACATGTCGATGAGGCCTCATGTACCCAGGTTCTTAACAAATTTCCTTCCCTTTTTGAGCCAGGCATTGGAAACTTTTCCGGGGCGAAGGTGCGGATCCACTTGGTCCCAGAGACACGACCCATTCACCACAAGGCGCGAGCGGTACCTCATATGATGAGGGAGAGAGTGGAAATCGAGCTGGACAGGCTGCAACACGAGGGCATCATCTCCCCAGTGAAATTCAACGAGTGGGCCAGCCCGATTGTTCCAGTACTCAAAAGTAATGGCACGGTCAGGATTTGCAGCGATTATAAAGTAACTATTAATCGTTTCTCGCTACAGGACCAATACCCGCAACCTAAGGCAGACGACCTATTTGCGACGCTAGCAGGAGGCAATTCATTCACCAAGCTCGACCTGACTTCGACCTACATGATGCAGGAGCTGGAAGAGTCTTCGATGGGCCTCACTTGCATCAACACGCACAAGGGACTGTTCATATACAACAGATGCCTGTTTGGAATTCGGTCGGCTGCAGTGATCTTCCAGAGAAACATGGAGAGCCTACTCAAGTCGGTAGCACACACGGTGGTCTTTCAGGACGACATATTGGTCACGGGTCGGGACACCGGCGAGCACTTACAAAACCTGGAGGAGGTCCTCCAGCGACTGGATCGCGTAGGGCTGCGGCTGAAGAGGTCGAAATGCGTCTTTATGGCAACAGAAGTGGAGTTTTTGGGGAGAAAGATCGCGGCGGAAGGCATTCGGCCCACAGACGCCAAGACAGAGGCTGTCATGAACGCGCCCAGGCCACAGAACGTCACGGAGCTGCGGTCGTTCCTGGGACTCTTCAACTATTTTGGTAACTTCCTACCGGGGTTAAGCACCCTCTTAGAGCCCCTACATGTGTTATTGCTCAAAGGTGAGAACTGGGTATGGGGAAAAAAAATAAGTAATTGCTTTTGAGAAAGCCAGAAACACTTTATGCTCCAACAAGCTGCTTGTATTGTATAACCCGTGTAAAAGACTTGTGCTAGCATGTGATGCGTCGTCGTACGGAGTCGGGTGTGTATTACAACAAGCTAACGTTGCGGGGAAGTTGCAACCTGTCACCTATGCCTCCAGGAGCTTGCCTAAGGCCGAGAGGGCCTACAGCATGATTGAGAAAGAGGCATTAGCTTGTGTGTTCGGGGTAAAGAAAATGCATCAGTAACTGTTTGGCCTCAAATTTGAGCTGGAAACCGATCACAAGCCCCTCACATCCCTGCTCACTGAAAACAAGGGGATAAATACTAACGCCTCAGCCCGCATACAAAGGTGGGCACGCGCGCTATCAGCATATAACTATACTATCCGCCACAGGCCAGGCACCGAGAACTGTGCGAATGCTCTCAGTCGGCTACCATTGCCCACCACGGGGGTGGAAATGGCGCAGCCTGCAAACTTGTTGATGGTGGCGCAGCCCGTAGACTTGATGATGGTCATGGAAGCATTTGAAAATGATAAATCACCTGTCACGGCCTGCCAGATTAGGACTTGGACTAGCCAAGATCCCCTGCTGTCCCTAGTAAAAAACTGTGTGCTGCATGGGAGCTGGGCCAGCATCCCCGTTGAAATGCAAGAGCTAATCAAGCCATTCCAGCGGCGAAAGGACGAGCTGTCCATTCAGGCAGACTGCCTGTTGTGGGGTAACCGCGTAGTGCTACCAAAAAAGGGCAGGGAGACGTTCATCTCGGATCTCCACAGCACACACCCGGGTATAGTAATGATGAAAGCGATAGCCAGATCCCACGTGTGGTGGCCCAGTATCGACTCTGACTTAGAGTCCTGTGTACGGCAATGCAGCGTGTGTGCTCATTTGAGCAACGCGCCCAGAGAGGCACCACTAAGTTTGTGGTCCTGGCCCTCCAGACCATGGTCGAGGATCCATGTCGACTATGCGGGCCCGTTTCTCGGTAAAATGTTCCTGGTGGTGGTGGATGCTTTTTCAAAATGGATTGAATGTGAAATAATGTCGGGAAGCACCGCCACCACCACCATTGAAAGCCTGAGGGCCATGTTTGCCACCCACGGCCTGCCTGACATACTGGTCAGTGACAACGGGCCATGTTTCACCAGTGCCGAATTTAAAGAATTCATGACCCGCAATGGGATCAAACATGTCACCTCGGCCCCGTTTAAACCAGCCTCCTATGGGCAGGCAGAGCGGGCAGTACAAAGAATCAAACAGAGCCTTAAACGAGTCACAGAAGGCTCACTCCAAACCCGCCTGTCCCGAGTACTGCTCAGCTACTGCACGAGATCCCACTCACTCACAGGGGTGCCCCCGGCTGAGCTACTCATGAAAAGGACACTTAAAACCAGACTCTCGCTGGTTCACCCCAACCTGCATGATCAGGTAGAGAGCAGGCGGCAGCAACAAAATGTAAACGATGGTCGCGCCACTGTGTCACGGGAAATTGATCTGAATGACCCTGTGTATGTGCTAAACTATGGACATGGTCGCAAGTGGATTGCGGGCACGGTGATAGCTAAAGAAGGGAGTAGGGTGTTTGTAGTCAAACTAGACAATGGACAAATTTGCAGAAAGCACCTGGACCAAACGAGGCTGTGGTTCACAGACTGCCCTGAACAACCCACAGCAGACACCACCTTTTTCGAGCCCACAACACACACCCAAAGGATCAACGACACCACCCCGGACCAGGAAATCGAACCCATCACGCCCAACAGCCCAGCAAAGCCAGGCTCACCTAGCAGCCCTGCAGGGCACAGCCAACACACCAGAACAGACATTTGTACCGAGGCGGTCCACCAGGGAAAGAAAGGCTCCCGACCGCCTCACCTTGTAAATAGTTTTCACTTTGACTTTGGTGGGGGGGAAGTGATGTTGTGTATCTGTAAAGCAGGCACTCCCATGTTCCGCCACCAGGGAGCGCATCCCCTGAAGTCCCAAGGGATCCCAGCATCCCTTGGGAGCACTGTATATAAGCCAGCCCCTAAGGCCTGTTCCTCACTCTGGAGTGTCTTATTAAAGACTGAGGTCAATGTTACTTTAACCTCCCTGGGTGCAGCCTCATCTTTGTTAGGAACACAATAAGGTCGGTGATTGGAGCGCGGGCAGGTACAGCAGGAGCGGCGAGGTCAGGGCGAAGGAGCGGCAAGAGATTGGAGAGGGACATGATCGGGGCCCAGAAGAGGCGAGGGCCCAGGGGCAGCACGGGCCCAGCCCACACTGCGATATGTGCGCGCACTGGGTCCGTGCAGCAGAGCAGGTCTCCAGTCATCTTGGTTAACCCTTGCCACTGGACCAAGACCTAGCTCTGTCAAACCCGTGTGGTGGCTGGTGTGCAACGACCACCATACGTTAAAAAAATCCACGCACAGGCATCTTCCACCCTTCAAGATGTAGTTCGGGATCTGGAATATTAGGTCCTTCATTGAAACACCTGTGAACTTTTTGATGTGGAAGCAAGTCATCCTCGATTCGAGGGACTGCCTATGATGATGATGATATTCTTTCACCATAGGCAGAGGCAAAACAGGGAAGGGGGGCACACTGCCTGAAAAGCGGGGGGGTGGGGGGGTGAGCGGGGAGGGGCGGGGTGATACACTGTCTGAAAGGAGGGGGAGGGGTGATACATTGAAGGTTCAATATCAACTTTCAAAAGGGAATTGGAAATGTAGTTGACGAGGAAGACTGTGCAGGGCTCTGGGGGAAGAGCAGAGGAGGAGCACCAGCTGTCAGAGAGCCAGCACCAGCACGACAGGCCGAATGGCCTCCTTCTGTGCTGCGAGATTCTACGGTTCCCGAAGCAGTCGCTGTAAGTAAGTCTTGCGCTCATTTCACAAGTATCCTTGAGGCATCACAATCTGTAAAAGTACTTCTGATTCCCAGGCCTCCTCTCTGGGTCCCCGGTGGGAATATCTGATTAAATGTCAGCTAACTTGCAGATGCTCAAAGTAATGTGAAAGATTAATAGGATGTTGGGCTTCATGGCAAGAGGTATGGAATATGTTAAACGCAGCGCTGGTCAGGTCTCATTTGGAATATGTTAGATTCTGAACGGCCATTTTAGGAACGCTTGGATAATGGCCGACCCAGGATGGTGCCTGGCATGAAGGGACAGAGCTACCCTGAGACTCAGCAAATTTGGCCATTATTTTCCAGAAGATGAGAGAACCAAAATTCATGTGTTATGTGGATGAGTAGATTGACGAATCTAGACAGTCCTAACCCAGGGCACACTGAACTCAGGACACTTCTCAGGCTTAGTTAGGACCCATACAGGTTTCCATAGCAACACTTTTTATTTGGAGGAAGTGAGTAGAATCAAAGGAGACGTCGCTCAATGTGAGAACAGGTGCAGCCAGGGGGAGGAGAGTGGTGGTGGATGGGGACTGGTTGGGCCTCTGCTCGAGGACGAAACTGAATGTCCTCAGGCCATCCTGGTGGGGGATGGAAGTGTAGAGGGATTGGACCTCCACGGTGAAAAGGAGACGGTTGGGGCCAGGAAATTGGAAACTGTTAAAGTGGAGGAGGGTGTCGGAAGGGTCACAGAGGTAGGTGGGAAGAGAGTGGACAAGGGGAGAAAAATAGAGCTGAGATGGGATGAAATCAGTTCCATGGGACAAGAACAGGCTGAAATGATGGGTCTACCGGGGCAGTCCTGTGTGTGGATCTTGGGAAGAGGTAGAGGCGGGCTATGCGGGGTTGGGGGACTATGAGGCTGGTGGCCAAGGAGGGAAGATCTCCAGAGGAGATGAGGTCAGTGACTGTCTGGGAAACCATAATTTGATGGTTGGTAGTGGGGACATGGTCCAGGGGGAGGTAGGAGAAGGTGTCAGAACGTTGGTATTCAGCCTCCACAAGGTACAAGTCGGTGACTTTGGAAGCTTGTCATTCTGAATCCTGCGACATCATTTGACTGCAAAAGCCCTTATGAATTTATTGAAAGACATTAATCCAGTGAGTCACAAATGGCTAATTTCTATCATAAAACCCTTTTAAAAAAAACACACAATGTGTGGTAAGAATGTGGAATTTGCATAGACGAGTTGAGACACATATCTTCGATGCCTTTAAGGAGAAGATAGATAACACATAAAATCATAGAATCACAGAAATTTACAGCACAGAAGGAGGCCATTCGGCCCATCGTGTCCGCCCCGGCCGACAAACAGCTTCCAGTCTAATCCCACTTTCCAGCTCTTGGTCCGTAGCCCTGTAGGTTACGACACTTCAAGTACCCATCCAAGTACTTTTTAAATGTGGTGAGGGTTTCTGCCTCTACCACCCTTTCAGGCAGTGAGTTCCAGATCCCCACCACCCTCTGGGTGAAAAACTCCCTCCTCAACTCCTCTCTAATCCTTCTACCAATTACTTTAAATCTTTGCCCTCTGGTTATTGTCCACTCTGCCAAGGGAAATAGGCCCTTCCTATCCACTTTATCGAGGCCCCCCATAATTTTATACACCTCAATCAACTCTCCACTCAGCCTCCTCTGTCCCAAAGAAAACAACCCCAGCCTATCCAATCTTTCCTCATTGCTAAAATTCTCCAGTCCAGGCAACCTCCTCGTAAGTCTCCTCTGTCCCCTCTCGAGTGCAATCACATTTTACTTGTGATGTGATGACCAGAACTGCATGCGGGGAGAAAGGAATAGAAGGGTATGCTGATGGGGTGAGATGAAGAGGAGATGGGAGGGGGCTCAAGTGGAGCACCACACAGTTGGGCCGAATGGCCAGTTTCCGTGCTGTGACTTCCGTGCAATTCTCTATGAATCGCCGACATACACGAGTTTTAACAGCGTGCTGTAGTTTGTTCAGCGACGTGCTGTATGGTTGCACAGGGTTGTGGCACGATGGCCCTGCATTGTACCGTTAACACCGCGCTCACACTGAGCCGCACTCTGGACCTTCTCTGGCAACATAAGACCATAAGAAATAGGAGCAGGAGTCGGCCAATTGGCCCCTCGAGTCTGCTACGCCATTCAATAAGATCATGGCTGATCTGATCATGGACTCAGCTCCATTTCCCTGCCCGCTCCCCATAACCCTTTATTCCCGTATCGCTCAAAAGTCTGTCTACCTCCGGCTTACATATATTCAGTGATCCAGTCTCCACAGCTCTCTGGGGCAGAGAATTCCATAGATTTACAACCATCTGAGAGAAGAAATTTCTCCTCATCTCAGTTTTAAATGGGTGGCCCCTTATTCTGAGACTATGTCCCCTAGTTTTAGTTTCTCCTATTAGTGGAAATATCCTCTCTGCATCCACCTTGTCGAGCCCCCTCGTTATCTTATAAGTTTCAATAAAATTATCTCTCATTCTTCTGAACTCCAATGTGTACAGGCCCAACCTACTCAACCTATCCTCATAAGTCAACCCCCTCATCTCCGGAATCAACCTCGTGAACCTTCTCTGAACAGCCTCCAATGCAAGCTGAGGGCCCAGGGGCAGCACGGACCAGCCCACACTGCGATATGTGCACGCACTAGGTTCGTGCAGCAGAGCAGGTCTCCAGTGGTCCTGGTTAACCCTCGCCACTGGACCAAGACCTAGCTCTGTCGAGCCCGTGTGGTGGCTGGTGTGCAACGGTCACCACACGTTAAAAAAATCCACGCACAGGCATCTTCCACCCCTGGAGTTCAGGACTGGAACATCGGGTCCTTCATTGAAACATCTGTGAACTCACATGGAAGCAAGTCATCCTCGTTCAAGGGACCGCCTATGATGATGATAATAGGCAGTCCCTCGGAATCGAGGAAGACTTGCTTCCACTCGAAAAAATGAGCCCTTAGGTGGCTGAACAGTCCAATATGAGAACCACAGTCCCTGTCACAGGTGGGATACTCGTTGAGGGAAAGGGTGGGTGGGACTGGTTTGCCGCACGCTCTTTCCGCTGCCTGCGCTTGATTTCTGCATGCTCTCGGCGATGAGACTCGAGGTGCTCAACGCCCTCCCGGATGCACTTCCTCCACTGAGGGCAGTTTTTGGCCAGGGACTCCCAGGTATCAGTTGATGATGACGCTGATCCTTCCTTAAACCTGGAGACCAAAAATGGACTCAATGTGTGAGCAGGACGCCCCTCCATCCCGCAAGCATCTGCCAGCCTTGAAACCGGAGTCTGGGTTCTCCGCAGACTGGGGCACAGCTCCAAGCCGTAGCCAATCCCACAGGAGCAGGCGGGCGTTTATTCGTGTGATTGATGACTTGAGCGACGCTCTCACATGCCGCGGCACGAATGCTTCAGCCGGCTTTTACCCTGATGATTAATGTGTTAATTAGAGACCATCACAAGCTGTTCATTAACCCTCCAGTAATGATTTTCTCCTCATGAATTATGCTGCTTTGCCGAGCTCCCACGAGCATTAGTGCCAACCGGAATTTGCATATATTCACGATGATGGGGATCATCTCAAGCAGCAATTCAAGTGGTTAAGAGCCACATTTTACGGGTTGGGAAGGAGATTTGAGTAAATTCTGTTCCTCCTGCATGGCTTCTGTTGCTGTGTTTTCTCCCTGCAAATTCGGTAAAATTAATAATACATTTTTTTTTACCCTCAACAATTTATTCCCTATTTTATCCTCCCCTCAACCCTGTCGTGCAACACTGTCCTTTATCCCTTCTTTTAATCGGAGTGACTGCTGCCGGAAGCTTCCAGAAGCTACGCAGGAGAATACTGCTCATAAACGTCAAAAACTAATTCAACTTTTAACGATTATTTTTCTCCAGTTCGGCAGCAGATCACTTTTCCTCGACGCATAAATGTTGACTTTCTCGACCGGCTCAGTTCGGCAGCAATCAAACTTTTCACTTTTGTTCTCCTCACTTCGGGAGCAGCAATCTCTTTTTTTATTTGTTCGTTCAATGTGCGGGTCGCTGGAGAGGCCGGCCTTTATTGGCCGTCCATAATTGCCCCCCCGGGAAGGTGGTGGCGAGCCGCCTTAGAAACATAGAAACATAGAAAATAGGTGCAGGAGTAGGCCATTCAGCCCTTCTAGCCTGCACCGCCATTCAATGAGTTCATGGCTGAACATGAAACTTCAGTACCCCCTTCCTGCTTTCTCGCCATAACCCTTGATCCCCCGAGTAGTAAGGACTTCATCTAACTCCCTTTTGAATATATTTAGTGAATTGGCCTCAACTACTTTCTGTGGTAGAGAATTCCACAGGTTCACCATTCTCTGGGTGAAGAAGTTTCTCCTCATCTCGGTCCTAAATGGCTTACCCCTTATCCTTAGACTGTGACCTCTGATTCTGGACTTCCCCAACATTGGGAACATTCTTCCTGCATCTAACCTGTCTAAACCCATCAGAATTTTAAACGTTTCTATGAGGTCCCCTCTCATTCTTCTGAACTCCAGTGAATACAAGCCCAGTTGATCCAGTCTTTCTTGATAGGTCAGTCCCGCCATCCCGGGAATCTGTCTGGTGAATCTTCGCTGCACTCCCTCAATAGCAAGAATGTCCTTCCTCAAGTTAGGAGACCAAAACTGTACACAATACTCCAGGTGTGGCCTCACCAAGGCCCTGTACAACTGTAGCAACACCTCTCTGCCCCTGTATTCAAATCCCCTCGCTATGAAGGCCAACATGCCATTTGCTTTCTTAACCGCCTGCTGTACCTGCATGCCAACCTTCAATGACTGATGTACCATGACACCCAGGTCTCGTTGCACCTTCCCTTTTCCTAATCTGTCACCATTCAGATAATAGTCTGTCTCTCTGTTTTTACCACCAAAGTGGATAACCTCACATTTATCCACATTATACTTCATTTGCCCACTCACCTAACCTATCCAAGTCACTCTGCAGCCTAATAGCATCCTCCTCACAGCTCACACTGCCACCCAACTTAGTGTCATCCGCAAATTTGGAGATACTGCATTTAATCCCCTCGTCTAAATCATTAATGTACAATGTAAACAGCTGGGGCCCCAGCACAGAACCTTGCGGCACCCCACTAGTCACTGCCTGCCATTCTGAAAAGTACCCGTTTACTCCTACTCTTTGCTTCCTGTCTGACAACCAGTTCTCAATCCACGTCAGCACACTACCCCCAATCCCTTGTGCTTTAACTTTGCACATTAATCTCTTGTGTGGGACCTTGTCGAAAGCCTTCTGAAAGTCCAAATATACCACATCAACTGGTTCTCCTTTGTCCACTTTACTGGAAACATCCTCAAAAAATTCCAGAAGATTTGTCAAGCATGATTTCCCTTTCACAAATCCATGCTGACTTGGACCTATCATGTCACCATTTTCCAGATGCACTGCTATGACATCCTTAATAATTGATTCCATCATTTTACCCACTACTGAGGTCAGACTGACCCGTCTATAATTCCCTGTTTTCTCTCTCCCTCCTTTTTTAAAAAGTGGGATTACATTGGCTACCCTCCACTCGATAGGAACTGATCCAGAGTCAATGGAATGTTGGAAAATGACTGTCAATGCATCCGCTATTTCCAAGGCCACCTCCTTAAGTACTCTGGGATGCAGTCCATCAGGCCCTGGGGATTTATCGGCCTTCAATCCCATCAATTTCCCCAACACAATTTCCCGACTAATAAAGATTTCCCTCAGTTCCCCCTCCTTACTAGACCCTCTGACCCCTTTTATATCCGGAAGGTTGTTTGTATCCTCCTTAGTGAATACCGAACCAAAGTACTTGTTCAATTGGTCCGCCATTTCTTTGTTCCCCGTTATGACTTCCCCTGATTCTGACTGCAGGGGACCTACGTTTGTCTTTACTAACCTTTTTCTCTTTACATACCTATAGAAACTTTTGCAATCCACCTTAATGTTCCCTGCAAGCTTCTTCTCGTACTCCATTTTCCCTGCCCTAATCAAACCCTTTGTCCTCCTCTGCTGAGTTCTAAATTTCTCCCAGTCCCCAGGTTCGCTGCTATTTCTGGCCAATTTGTATGCCACTTCCTTGGCTTTAATACTATCCCTGATTTCCCTAGATAGCCACGGTTGAGCCACCTTCCCTTTTTTATTTTTACGCCAGACAGGAATGTACAATTGTTGTAATTCATCCATGCGGTCTCTAAATGTCTGCCATTGCCCATCCACAGTCAACCCCCTAAGTATCATTCACCAATCTATCCTAGCCAATTCACGCCTCATACCTTCAAAGTTACCCTTCTTTAGGTTCTGGACCATGGTCTCTGAATTAACTGTTTCATTCTCCATCCTAATGCAGAAATCCACCATATTATGGTCACTCTTCCCCAAGGGGCCTCGCACAATGAGATTGCTAATTAATCCTCTCTCATTACACAACACCCAGTCTAAGATGGCCTCCCCCCTAGTTGGTTCCTCAACATATTGGTCTAGAAAACCATCCCTTATGCACTCCAGGAAATCCTCCTCCACCGTATTGCTTCCAGTTTGGCTAGCCCAATCTATGTGCATATTAAAGTCACCCATTATAATTGCTACACCTTTATTGCATGCACCCCTAATTTCCTGTTTGATGCCCTCCCCAACATCCCTATTACTGTTTGGAGGTCTGTACACAACTCCTACTAACGTTTTTTGCCCTTTGGTGTTCTGCAGCTCTACCCATATAGATTCCACATCATCCAAGCTAATGTCTTTCCTAACTATTGCATTAATCTCCTCTTTAACCAGCAATGCTACCCCACCACCTTTTCCTTTTATTCTATCCTTCCTGAATGTTGAATACCCCTGAATGTTGAGTTCCCAGCCCTGATCATCCTGGAGTCACGTCTCCGTAATCCCAATCACATCATATTTATTAACATCTATTTGCACAATTAATTCATCCACCTTATTGCGGATACTCCTTGCATTAAGACACAAAGCCTTCAGGCTTGTTTTTTTAACACCCTTTGTCCTTTTAGAATTTTGCTGTACAGTGGCCCTTTTTGTTCTTTGCCTTGGGTTTCTCCGCCCTCCACTTTTCCTCATCTCCTTTCTGTCTTTTGCTTTTGCCTCCTTTTTGTTTCCCTCTGTCTCCCTGCATTGGTTCCCATCCCCCTGCCATATTAGTTTAAATCCTCCCCAACAGCACTAGCAAACACTCCCCCTAGGACATTGGTTCCGGTCCTGCCCAGGTGCAGACCGTCCGGTTTGTACTGGTCCCACCTCCCCCAGAACCGGTCCCAATGCCCCAGGAATTTGAATCCCTCCCTGCTGCACCACTGCTCAAGCCACGTATTCATCTGCGCTATCCTGCGATTCCTACTCTGACTATCACGTGGCACTGGTAGCAATCCCGAGATTACTACTTTTGAGGTCCTACTTTTTAATTTAGCTCCTAGCTCCTTAAATTCGTTTCGTAGGACCTCATCCCTTTTTTTACCTATGTCGTTGGTACCAATGTGCACCACGACAACTGGCTGTTCTCCCTCCCATTTCAGAATATCCTGAACCCGCTCCGAGACATCCTTGACCCTTGCACCAGGGAGGCAACATACCATCCTGGAGTCTCGGTCGCGGCCGCAGAAACGCCTATCTATTCCCCTCACCATTGAATCCCCTATCACTATTGCTGTCCCACTCTTTTTCTTGCCCTCCTGTGCAGCAGAGCCAGCCACGGTGCTATGAACTTGGCGGCTGCTGCCCTCCCCTGATGAGTCATCCCCCTCAACAGTACTCAAAGCAGTGTATCTGTTTTGCAGGGGGATGACCACAGGGGACCCCTGCACTACCTTCCTTGCACTACTCTTCCTGCTGGTCTTCCATTCCCTAGCTGGCTGTGGACCCTTTCCCTGCGGTAAGACCAACTCACTACACGTGATAGTCACGTCATTCTCAGCATCGTGGATGCTCCAGAGCGAATGCACCCTCAGCTCCAACTCCGCAACGCGGTCCGTCAGGAGCTTGAGGTGGACACACTTCCCGCACACGTAGTCGTCAGGGACACCGGAAGTGTCCCTGAGTTCCCACATGGTACAGGAGGAGCATAACACCCGACCGAGCTCTCCTGCCATGTCTTAACCCTTAGATACACTTAAATTGGCAACAACAATGTTAAAAGTTACTGACTAATATAAAAAGAAAAAGAAAAACTACTCACCAATCACCAGCCAATCACTTACCCCCTAGGCTGTGACGTCACCTTTGTTTCTTTCTTTGCCTTCTCCCTGTAACTGCACCGGTACGCCTCTCGCTGACCCCGGACTCGCGCTGCTCCGAGCTCCCGCCTCCTCGACTGCTGGGAACCGCTGCTGTCCGCGAGGTGGAGGTGCTCCCACAGCGCTGACTTTATCGTGTCGGTTTGGTATAACTGAGTGCCTCGCTGGGCCATTCCAGGGTCAACCCCATTGCTGTGGGTCGGGAGTCACATATAGGCCCAGACTGGGTAAGGACGGCAGGATGACATTAGTGAACCATGTGGGTTTTTACAATAATCCACAATTGGCTGGGGAGATGAAGGGAGGGGGCAAGGGGCCGATTGTCCATCTGAAGGTTCTCTCTCTCCCTGTGGAGAAATTCAGGATATCAAATCATGTCTCAGAAATGTCAGCGGCTCATCTGCCTGCCATTATTTGTACCTCATGTATGTTGGAATTACCTCGTTACTTGGTTGCCAGTATATTTGCATTACAAAGAAAGAAAGAACTTGCATTTATATAGCGCCTTTCACGACCTCAGGACGTCCCAAGGCGCTTTACAGCCAATGAAGTAATTTTGAGCTGAAGTCACTGTTGCAATGTGATGATGCCTAGATAACCTGATAACTTTTATTTGGTCCTGGGATGTGAGCATCGCTGGCAAGGCCAGCATTTATTACCCATCCCTAATTGCGCCTGAGAAATTTTATTTGAGTTTGGTTGAGGGATAAATACTGGCCAGGACACTGGGGAGAACTCCCCTGCTCTTCTTTGAAATAATGCAATGGAATGTTTTATTTCCACCTGATGTAGCAGACGGGGCCTTGGTTTAACGTCTCATCTGGAAGATGGCACCTCCGACAGTGCAGCACTCCCTCAGCACTTGCACTGGGAGTGTCAGCCTAGATTTATGTGTTCAAGTCCCTGGAGTGGGGCTTGAACCCACAGCCTTCTGACTCAGAGGGCGAGTGTGCTGCTCACCGAGCCACGGCTGACCCCATTCACAGCTCCCTGACCCAGGAACACTGAGACCCTTTACCGCTGCCTCAGCTACGATTCATTAGAACAGATCAGGGACTGAAGGGGGGACCTTTCCGATCCGTAAGACCCAACAACCCATGGCGTTGTTTCCCCAATGAGTTTTCTCAAGTGCTCCAATGATATAATATATCGATGTGAATATTCAAAAGAATCCTAATCGTGGAAAGAGGCCTTGCGGCTTATCGATCCTGTGCCGGCTCTTTGAAAGTGCGATCCACTCCCCTTGCCCTTTCCCCATAGTGCTGCATATTTTTCCTTTCCAAGTATCTATCCAATTCCCTTTTGAAAGTTACTATTGAAACTGCTTCCACCGCCCTTTCAGGCAGCGCGTTCCAAATCATAACTCGCTGCTAAAATAAGTTCTCCTCATCTCCCCTCTGGTTCTTCTGTCAATTATTTTAAATTTGTGTGTCCTCTGGTTACCGAGCCTCCTGCCAGTGAAAACAGTTTCTCCCGATCTACTCTGTCAAAACTCTCCACAAAATGGAACAGAGGAGGCTGAGGAGAAATTTAATTGAGGTGTGTAAAATTATGAGGAGCCTAGATAGAGTGGATAGGAAGGACCCATTTCCTTTAGCAAAGCGGGTGTCAACAGACAGGAGGCATAGATTTAAAGTAGTTGGTAGGAGGTTTAGAGGGGAGATGAGAAAAAAAGTTTCCACCCAGAGGGTGGTGGGTGTTATGTATTGTCCATGTACATTAAATGTATAGTTACAATGGTGCGCCACAAGGGGCACTGTGGTGGGAGACCCAAAAGTACCTGCGAGACAGAGTATAAAAGGCTGCCCACCACACCTGAGGGGCACTCTGGAGTTACACAATAAAGGACCAAGATCACAGCAGTTACTGCAACACCAGACTGTGTGGAGCCAGTGATTTGAGTGCTACATACATCACAAATTGGCGACGAGGACACGGACGAGCTCTTCACGCAACCATGGCTACTTTGGGCACGCTAAAGGATTTCACAGAGGGTAATGACTGGGATGCCTTTACGGAAAGGCTCGAGTACTATTTTATAGCAAACGACCTGACAGGGGACACGAACGCACTGATAGAGAAGCGTAAGGCGATATTGCTGTCCAGTTGTGGCGATGAGGTTTACCGTCTTGTCAGGGATTTGCTGGCACCTGCGAGCGCCAAGGACAAGTCATATGAGGAGCTGATTGAACTAATTCGTGGCCAACTGAAACCGAAGGAGAGCATCCTCACGGCCAGGCACAAATTCTACCACCACTGCAGAGCTGAGGGCCAGGATGTCACCAAATATGCTGCGGACATCAGGAGACTTGCGGCACCGTGCGATTTTGGCACACACCTTGACGAGGCGTTGGGAGACGTCTTTGTTATGGGGATTGGCCATGAGGGTCTCCTTCACAAGCTGCTATTTACTGAACCTACAGTCAGCCTGCAGCAAGCCATCAACATCAGCCGGGCATTTATGACCTTGACTTGCAGCACCAAGCAGATGATCCACACGGTCTCAAACCCGGCAGGTACTATTCACAGGATAGCGCCCGTCACGGACAAAATTGCAGAACATGGCTCTGCCCAGGGCAGCAAGCATGGACCTCAGGGTCCTGGAACTCAGAGTCCACCGAGGGGGGCCAATCAAGCAGCACCATGCTGGCGCGCGGAGGAAGCCATGGGGCTCACCGGTGCAGGTTTGCGGAGTATACGTGCAATACCTGCCACACGAAAGGCCACCTTCAGCGTATGTGCAAAAGAGACACGACTCACCGTCTGGCTGAGGAGACGGTAGATGATCTGCTATCCAGCGAGGAGCATTGCGGTTTGGCTCAACGGGCATCCCAGCCCCAGGTAGAAGAAGATGAGGTGTTTGGACTGTATACGTGTACCGACGATTCGGCCCCAGTGATTATGGAAGTCAAGATTAACAGAGTCCCAGTGAGTATGGAAGTGGACACGGGGTCGGGTCAGTCGCTGATGAGTCAGGAAACTTTTGGTAAACTGTGGGACAACCCAGCTGCACGAACCAAGCTGGTCCCGGTCACGGCGAAGCTGTACACCTACACCAAGGAACTGATACCTGTTCTTGGCAGAGCGGATGTGCAGGTATCTCATGGGGGCGAGACGCACGGTTTACCTTTGTGGATCATTGCAGGCGATGGGCCGACGCTACTCGGCAGGAGATGGACAGGGAAGGTCCGTGGGAGCTGGGAAGACTTCATTCCTCCACAGACCACTGTCCCCCCGTGTTCACAGGCAGAGCAGGCCTCCACCTTGGGATCGGATGGCAACGAAGGAAGCGTGTGTGGGGTCGGGCAGAGCAGCGGTGGTCGTCGACTCTCCCCTGCAAAGTCTGAGAGTGAGAAAGAGGCGCTGGAACCAGCAGCAGCGGCGACCGAGCTGGAGAAGAGAGAAGAGAGAGCAGGCAGCAGCTCGGTGCATTTCTGGTAGCGGCGGATCTCCCTCAGAGCCACGGTGCCGGGTCTGTAGCGATGAGGCTTCTTCACTCCGCCCGTGGTCGGAGCTCTCTTCCGGGATGCTTTGGTCGCCAGCTGTTTGCGGGGAGAGAGAGAGAGGGAGAGCAGGTAGCAGCACAGCGAGTTCAAGATGGCGACGAGCCTCGTGGCAGCAGCGTTCTGCAGAGAGAGGCAGGCAGGCACCAGCAGCGCAACTAAAATGGCAGCGCCCAGTAGAAACCTCGTGGGAAAAATCAAAATGGCGTCTTAAAAGGGAAATGTACCCAGGAGTCTTAAAGGGGCCTTACACCATTGGCGGTCCCCATAAAGAGATTTTTGGAAGGGCAAGAGTGAGTCAAAATGATTACTGTGATTTGTATGATGACGTGATTTATGACAAGAGTTAATTTTTTGATGCTAAAATGATTACTGTGATTAAAATGATTGAGATAATTGGTGAAAAGAGTTAATATCACAATGCACAGTTAAAAGGGTTAATGGATCTGTGACTAACATGACTAATGGATTAATGCGATTTCTGATTTTATGTGATTTATGCAATTGTTCAGCGGCTGCAGACAAGCCGCAAAAGGCAACTATTTTCTGAGAACAGAGGCAACGCACCAGTTGCCATACCCTGTCTCAGCGCAACCCATTACCTCGGGCAAAAAGGGGCAGTATGCCACCACCATACCTCACCCAGTGGAGCTGGGATTTAATAACTGTTCAGTGTACCTGCAATCTTTTGATATAACTCTTCAACGCATACAAATATACTGTCCATGTGTACCTGCTTTCTATTGGAGATTATGTTTGTGTACTTGTATCACCCATGTAAGGACTGCAAATACCAGATGCTTGCACCAGATCGCAAGCATAATCTCTACATGGGGGGGAAGAGGGAAGTGGATGGTAATGGACTCACAGTCACAAATCAACCAGGACGAACAAGGCCGAGGTTACCGGCAATTTGCTTTTGGAACTGGTGGGGGGAGAGAGATGTTATGTATTGTCCATGTACATTAAATGTATCGTTACAATGGTGCGCCACAAGGGGCACTGTGATGGGAGACCTGAAAGTACTTGCAAGACAGAGTATAAAAGGCTGCCCACCACACCTGAGAGGCACTCTGGAGTTACACAATAAAGGACCAAGGTCACAGCAGTTACTACAACACCAGACTGTGTGGAGTCAGTGATTTGAGTGCTACATACATCACAGTAGGGGTCTGGAACTCACTGCCTGAAAGTGTGGTAGAGGCAGAAACCCTCACCACATTTGAAAAGTACTTGGATGTGCACTTAAAGAGCCATGACCTGCAAGGCTATGGACCGAGGTGGGATTAGGCTGGATAGCTCTTTTTCGACTGGCATGGATACAATGGGCCGAATGGCCTCCTTCTGTGTCATAATTTTTTTATGATTCTCTGATAATTTGGAACACTTCTATTAAATCTTCCTCTCAACCTTCTCAGCTGGAAGGAGAACAATCCCAGCTGCTTTATTACAAAACTTACTGAAATGGCCTCAGTGACTATGTCAGATAATCACCAACTTGGCATTTTGAATTTTTTGGCTTGCAAGACTGTTTCGCTAAAAAAAAAATTAATAGCCTTTTCACGTGGATGGATAAACCAGAATTATAAAGTGGCACAGTGTCATAATGACACGCATCATCAACAACAACATCATCATCATCATACGTAGTCCCTCGGAATCGAGGAAGACTTGCTTCCAGTCTGAAAGTGAGTTCTCAGGTGACTGTACAGTCCAATACGGGAATTACAGTCTCTGTCACAGGAAGGGCAGACAGTCGTTGAGGGAATGGGCGGGTGGGGAGTCTGGTTCACTCCCTCTGCTGCCTGCGCTTGTTTTCTGCATGCTCTTGGCGACGAGACTCGAGGTGCTCAGCGCCCTCCCGGATGCTCTTCCTCCACTTAGGGCGGTCTTGGGCCAGGGACTCCCAGGTGTCGGTGGGGATGTTGCATTTTATCACGGAGGCTTTGAGGGTGTCCTTGAAACGTTTCCTCTGCCCACCTTGGGCTCACTTGCTGTGTAGGAGTTCTGAGTGGAGCGCTTACTTTGGGAGTCTTGTGTCAGGCATGCGAACAATGTGGCCTGCCCAGCGGAGCTGATCAAGTGTGGTCAGTGCTTCGATGCTGGGGATGTTGGCCTGGTCGAGGACACTAACGTTGGTGCATCTGTCCTCCCAGGGGACTTGCAGGATCTTGCGGAGACATCGTTGGTGGTATTTCTCCAGCAATTTGAGGTGTCTACTGTATATGGTCCACATCTCTGAGCCATACAGGGAGGAGATCGGCGTGAGGGGGTTAAGAAGACGGCTTGCGGTAAAGAAAAGAAGCCGCAGATTATCTTTGCATTCCAGGATGCTTTATGTGGTCCAACCAGATCTGGCGGTGAATGGCTAAATGAGTTGTCCACCATACCCGTTGAAATCTGTGTCCCTTGGACTTGAGAGAGCAGAGATGATGGCCATACCAGGGGGAACGGCAGAGTGGGAGAGAGCGATGGTTTTAATGGGGACTGGGGTATCAAAGGTGGAGGTGAGGGTGTGATCGCCTTGCCATGAAATAGAACTTCGCAATCAGCTGCCGTGACTATGCCTGAGAAGCAAATGATGAATTTTGGTGGATACACAAACGAATAGATAAGGTTACGGAGGATAGATAGCCACAAGGGAGCTCCCTTAATGTGTGCAATTATGTGCCAGACATCTCCTACCCTCGCTCGCAAAACTCCAATCTTGATAGCTTGTATGTGTGAGATGATGAATCTTCATGGCTACTTCATAATTAATAATCTTACCTCAGACACCGACTGATGAGCTAGCCGGCTGCAGATACTCAGATTGCTCACACCTGGTTCGGTGCTGCTGTCACATCAGAGGTGGCTCGAGACATCGCTCTCCCGATACAGCTTGTGATACGCCATCCTGTCACACCCTCACATTTACACGTGTATCCTTCTACACCTCCACACTGGGAACATATTGACAAACAGACTGCTGTTAATGAACTCCATGGAGAGCGGTTACATGGGTCCACCCTGAATCGTGGAAACTTACGGCACAGAAGGAGGCCATTTCGGCCCATCGTGTCCGTGCCGGCCGGAAAAGAGCTATCCAGCCTATGATGATGATGATCCAGCCTAATCTCTTGGTGTCATCATCCTTATCATCATAGGCTGTCCCTCGAAATCGAGGAAGACTTGCTTCCACTCTAAAAGTGAGTTCTCAGGTGACTGTACAGTCCAATGCGGGAATTACAGTCTCTGTCACAGGTGGGGCAGACAGTGGTTGGAGGAAAGGGTGGGTGGGGGAGTCTGGTTTGCCGCACGCTCCTTCCGCTGTCTGCGCTTGATTTCTGCTTGCTCCCGGCGACGAGACTCAAGGTGCTCAGCGCCCCCCCAGATGCTCTTCCACCACTTGGGGTGATCTTTGGCCAGGGACTCCCAGGTGTCAGTGGAGATGTTGCACTTTATCACCGAAGTCTGTAGCCTTGTTGGTTACGGCACTTCAAGTGCACATCAAAGTACTTTTTAAATGCGATGAGGGTTTCTGCCTCTACCACTCTTTCAGACCGTGAGTTCCAGACCCCCACCACCCTCTGGGTGAAAAAAGTTCTCCTCAACTCCCCTGTAATCCTTCTACCAATCACTTTAAATCTATGCCCCCTGGTTATTGACCTCTCTGCTAGGGGAATTGGTGCTTCCTATCTACTCTACCTCGGCCCCTCATAATTTTATACACCTCCATCAAGTCTCCCCTCAGCCTCCTCTGTTCCTAAAAAGACAACACCAGCCTATCCAATCTTTCCTCACAATTAAAATTCTCCAGTCCTGGCAACATCCTCGTACATTTCCTCTGTACCCTCTCCAATGCAATCACATCTTTCCTGCAATGTTGAACTGCCAAAGGACAGTGTTCTACTTTCGAGGGGAAGAACAGTTATAGTCCATTGATGTTTGCTCTTATGTCCGCTTTGTTTTCGGTCAGATTACATGGGAGCATTAGGAGGCCATTCGGCCCCGCAGGCTGGCTCCGCAGCTCATCAATGAGCCTCGCAGCCACGATCGACTGAGGTAATGGCTGGCAAGGTGCATCTGCAACCAACACACACACGCACACACACACACACACACACACACACGAGGTGAAATACAACAGGGGTGGGGGGCAAGCCACATTGCACAAGCAAATAAAATTAAATCATTTTATTGAGTAGGAAATAACAGGATGTGCGCACTCTTGGTGGGTACGCAATTTTTAAAATTTATTTATTCGTTCATGAGATGCGGGCCTCACCAGCAAGGCTAGCATTTATTGCCCATCCAAAACTGCCCTTGAGAAGGTGGTTAAGAGCACACAGTAAGCAAGCGCAGGCAGCGGAAGGAGCGTGCGGCAAACCAGACTCCCCCACCCACCCTTTCCTTCAACCACTGCCTGCCCCAATCTGTGACAGAGACTGTAATTCCCGTATTGGACTGTTCAGTCACCCGAGAACTCACTTTTAGAGTGGAAGCAAGTCTTCCTCGATTCCGAGGGACTGCCTATGATGATGATGAAGAGACAACCACATTGCTGATGCTGCAGTCCGTGTGATGAAGGTGCTCCCACAGTGCCGTCCCATTTCCTGGCAGCGGTTTGGTACAACTGGGTGGCTTGCTGGGCAGTTCAGAGCCAACCACATTGCTGTAGGGTCTGGAGTCAGACCAGACCAGACCAGGTCTTTCCTTGGGCCAGACCGGGAAAGGACAGCAGATTTCCTTCCCTAAACCAGATGGATTTTTACGACAACGCAGTAGCTTCATTATTACATGACTGATAATAGCTTTTTTATTCCCCCTTCAAGATTTATTTAATGAACTGAATTTAAATTCCTCCAGCTGTCGTGGTGGGATTTGAACCCTAGTCTTCAGATTATTAGTCCAGGCCTCGGGATTACCAATCCAGTAATATTACCGCTATGCTGCTGTTCCTTTGTGCACGCTCAGCCCAAGATTTTCTGCCCTAATGGAAGTTTTACTCCCTTGCAAGGAACAGGGAAAGAGGAATTGAATGAAAAGATACCGAGTGAGTGGATGGAGGGACTCCCATCATTACATCGCATCGACAGCACAGCAACAGGCCACGCGGCCCAACCGGTCCGCTATGCTCAACTCGAGCCTCCTCCTACCCCTCTTCATCGCATCCCATCAGCTTATCCTTCCTTTCTCCCGCATGTGTTTATCTACATTCCCCCTGAATCATTAGATGTGGGTTAGAAATCTGTGCCCCAGAGGAGTGAGGAAGCGTGGGTCCTTCACCAGAAAGATCATGGCTGAGGTGGGCTATCCTGCTCCACCACAGGGCTTGGGGTGGATGTGGAAACTCCCGAAAGTGACGAAGATCATTGAAGGGGATAGCACAACCGCTCTCCGGTGAACATCTTACTGAAACATACGATAATGAGGGGGCTCGACAAAGTGGATGCAGGGAGGATATTTCCACTCATAGGGGAAACTAAAACTAGGGGACATAGTCTCAGATTAAAGGGCCACCCATCTAGAACTGAGATGAGGAGAAATTTCTTCTCTCAGAGGGTTGTAAATCTATGGAATTCTCTGTCCCAGAGAGCTGTGGAGGTTGGGTCATTGAATATATTTAAAGCGGAGATAGACAGATTTTTGAGCGATAAGGGAATAAAGGGTTATAGGGAGCGGGCAGGGAAGTGGAGCTGAGTCCATGATCGGATCAGCCATGATCTTATTAAATGGCGGAGCAGGATCGAGGGGCCGTATGGCCTACTCCTGCTCCCATTTCTTATGCTCTTATGTTCAATGAAAGCTAAATACAGAGCGAATCTGGCAGCGAAGAATCAGTAGCGCATCTGCCCCATGTTGGGCTGTGCCAGGGATTCAATGCACAGGTGGCACCTCAAGCTGATGCCAACCTTAACATTCCATCCTACTTGCCCCAAACCTGTCAAACTCTCCCTACTGTTCCCCCTGAAGCAGCAGAGTCACTGACCCTGGCAGATGAGAGGAGCTGTAAGCCCTCCCTCAGTCACAGCCTCGCTGGTTGGCCACGTGTTCTCAGCCATGGCTCAATTGTTCCAATGGAGTGGAGTCATGTAGGGAAAGGTGGCAGCCAATTTGCGCACAGCAAGCTCCTACAAAACAGCAATGAGATAAATGACCGGATAATCTGTTTTTAGTGTGTTGGTTGAGGGATAAATATCCACCCCTCCCCCACCCCACCCCACCATGCTCTTCTTCAAAATAGAGCTGCAGGATCTGAGAGGTCAGATGGGGCCTCAGTTTAACGTCTCATCTGACAAGGTGGCACCTCCAACTGTGCGGCACTCCCTCAGCACTGCACTGGGAGTGTCAGCCTGGATTTTGTTCTCAAGGCTCTCAAGTGGGGCTTGGAACCCACAGCCTCCTGACTCAGAGATGAGGGTGCTGTCCACTGAGCCATGGCTGCTTGCTGGAATCCACCCTGCACCACAAGATCTCCACGGCAACAGCAACCTCGGGCCACGTTCCAGGGACGCTGCTTGAATTAATATTATTCAATTTGGAAGTATGTAAATGAGATGCGGATAGCAGAGGAATAGCATTAGCTGGAGCCTGATAGGGAAACAAATTGAAACATAGAAACATAGAAATTTACAGCACAGAAGGAGGCCATTTCGGCCCACCGTGTCCGTGACGGCCGACAAAGAGCCGCACGGCCCTCGGTCAGCAGCCCTGAAGGTTACAGATAAACCTAAGAATAATGACGGAAAGGTAAAGAGCATCCAGCCCAACCAGTCCGCCTCACACAACTGCGACACCAAAACATTCTACACTCCACTCCAACCGGAGCTGTGTGATCTCCTGGGAGAGGCAAAAACCAGATTAAAAATCCAAGCCAATTGGGGAAAACAAATCTGGAAAAATTCCTCTCCAACCCACCCAGGCGATCGAAACTAGTCCAGGTGATCATCCTGGCCGTATTCGGTTCCCTGAAGTACTTACCATCGTATCTGCGCCAGCCAACCAGAGGTTATCCAGTCTTATCCCACATACCAGCTCTAGGTCCGTAACGCTGCAGGTTACAACACTTCAAGTGCCCATCCAAGCACCTTTTAAATGTGGTGAGGGTTTCTGCCTCTACCACCTTTCCAGGCAGTGAGTTCCAGACCCCCACCACCCTCCGGATGAAGAAGTTTCTTCTCAAATCCCCTCTAAACCTTCTACCAACCACCTTAAATCTAAGCCCCTCATAATTGACCCCTCCATCAAGGGAAATAGACCCTTGCTATCCACTATATCCTGGCCCCTGAAAATTTTATACACTTCAATGAGAACAAACCCAGCCAATCCAATCTGTGCTCATATCTAAGATTCTCCATTCCAGGCAGCATCCTCGTAAATCTCCTTCCTATAATACGGCGACCAGAACTGCACGCTGTACTCCAGCTGTGGCCTAACCAGTGTATTATACAATTTAAGCATAACCTCCCTGCTCTTGTATTCTATGCCTCAGCCAATAAAGGCAAGCATACCGTATGCCTTCTTAACCACCTTATCCACCTGGCCTGCTGCTTTCAGGGATCTGTGGACCAATACTCCAAGGTCTCTTTGTTCATCTACACTTCTCAGTGACCTACCATTTAATGTGTATACCCTTTCCTTATTAGCCCTCCCCAAGTGCATTACCTCACATTTCTCCAAATTAATTTCCATTTGCCACTGTTCTGCCCAACTGATCAGTAGATTGATATCCTCCTGAAGTCCATGACTTTCCTCTTCATTATTAACCACAAAGCTAATTTTTGTGTCATCTGCAAACTTCTTAATCATACCCCCATATTCAAATCTAGATCATTGATGTATACCACAAAAAGCAAGGGACCCAGTACTGAGCCCTGCAGAACCCCACTGGAAACATCCTTCCAGTCACAAAAACATCCATCAACCATTACCCTGTGCTTCCTACCTCAAAGCCAATTTTGGATCCAACTTGCCACTTTTCCCTGGATCCCATGGGCTTTTACCTTCATGACCAGTCTGCCGTGTGGGACCTTATCAAAAGCATTGCTAAAGTCCATATACACTACATCGTACGCACTACCCTCATCGACCCTCCTGGTTACCTCCTCGAAAAATTCAATCTGGTTAGTCAAACACGACATTCCATTAACAAATCCGTGCTGACTGTCCCTGATTAATCCTTGCCTTTCTAAATGTAGATTTATCCTGTTCTTCAGGATTTTTTCAATAATTTGCCCACCAGAGGTTAGGCTGACAGGCCTGTAATTACTCAGCCTATCCCCTTCTCCCTTCTTAAACGAAGGTACCAAATTAGCAGTCCTCCGGCACCATGCCTGAATCCAAAGAGGACTGGAAAATGATGGTCAAGGCGTCTGCTATTTCCTCTTTTGCTTCGCTCAACAGCCTGGGATGCATTTCATCCGGGCCTGGGGACATATC
Organism: Pristiophorus japonicus; assembly: GCF_044704955.1. Lineage (NCBI taxonomy): Eukaryota > Metazoa > Chordata > Chondrichthyes > Pristiophoridae > Pristiophorus > Pristiophorus japonicus. The sequence goes on from NC_091988.1 coordinate 197,028,444, forward strand.
CACTTTCAAAGCTGCTAAACCCCTTAATACCTCCTCTCTCACGATGTTTATTTCATCCAGAATTTCACACTCCTCCTCGATAGCAGTTTCTGCATTGCCCCTTTCCTTTGTGAAAACAGACGCAAAGTATTCATTGAGAACCAAACCCTCATCTTCCGCCTCCACACACAGATTACCCTCATGGTCTCTAATAGGCCTTGCCCTTTCTTTAGTTATCCTCTTGTTTTTAATATATTTATAGAACACCTTTGGGTTTTCTTTGATTTTACTTGCCAAGAATTTTACATGCGCTCTCTTAGTATTCCTAATATCCTTTTCAATTTCACCTCTGAACTTTCTATATTCCTCCAGAGATTCTACAGTATTTAGCCGTCGGTATATGAGATAAGCTTCCCTTTTTTTCTTTATCCTCCCCTGTAATATAACCACAAGGATAAATAATCAAAATGAGGGAGGTAAGGTATTAAAGAAACTAGGAGGTTGAAAATCAATAACACACTGCCTGAGAGAAGAGATCTCAACCTTTTTAGAAGCAAGATTCTGAAGCTAACAGGACGGTTTGGAAAGGAAAGGAAGGTGTAACTATACTTAACAGAGCCATGGCTAAATGCTGAGAATGCTTATAATTTCTGTCATGTATCTCACACTTCTGTATATAACTATATCTTACCATGCTATACATGACTGTAACTAGATATGACCTGTAACCACAAGCATACCTTACCACCAGGGGTGCACTTGCAGGAGACACTGCATACCTGTCCCACACAGGTATATAAAGGCAGGTCTCAGGCAAGTGTGGCACTCGAGAGCTGTGAAATAAAGGTGCAGGTCCAGAGTGACCTTGACTTCAGCATGTGCCTCGTGTGAATCTACTGCAGGGTCAGGACTTTACAATTTCCACACCAAAGTGTTTTAAGGGGAACTAGTTTAGAGGCTTCTTCTTCTTAGGCAGTTCCCCGGAGTCGAGGATGACTTGCTTCCATACTAATACGAGTTCTCAGTGACTGATGAGACCAATGCAGAACCTACAGTCTCTGTCACAGGTGGGGCAGATGATGGTTGGAGGGAAGGGTGGGTGGGGTGCTTGGGTTGTTGTGCGCTTCTTCCAAAATCTACCAAAATTCTCTGGACTCTGGGGAGGTACCATCGGAATGTAACGCCTCTATTTTAAAAAGGGGGCAGACAAAAGGCAGGTAACTATAGGCCGATTAGTTTAACATCTGTAGCGGGTACTTGAAGCTATCATTAAGGAGGAAATAGCGGGACATCTAGATAGGAATAGTGCAATCAAGCAGACGCATCATGGATTCATGAAGGGGAAATCATGTTTAACTAATTTACTGGAATTCTTTGAGGATGTAACGAGCATGGTGGATAGAGGTGTACCGATGGATGTGGTGTATTTAGATTTCCAAAAGGCATTCAATAAGGTGCCACACAAAAGGTTACTGCAGAAGATAAAGGTACACGGAGTCAGAGGAAATGTATTAACATGGATACAGAATTGGCTAACCAACAGAAAGCAGAGAGTCGGGATAAATGGGTCCTTTTCAGGTTGGCAATGGGTGGTTAGTGGTGTGCCACAGGAATCGGTGCTGGGACCACAACTGTTTACAATATACATAGATGACCTGGAAGAGGGGACAGAGTGTAGTGTAACAAAATTTGCACATGACACAAAGATTAGTGGGAAAGCGGGTTGTGTAGAGGACACAGACAGGCTGCAAAGAGATTTAGATAGGTTAAGCGAATGGGCTAAGGTTTGGCAGATGGAATACAACTGTGAGGTTATCCACCTTGGGAAAAAAACAGTAAAAGGGAATATTATTTGAATGGGGAGAAATTACAACATGCTGCGGTGTAGAGGGACCTGGGGGTCCTTATGCATGAATCCCAAAAAGTTAATTTGCAGGTGCAGCAGGTAATCAGGAAGGTGAATGGAATGTTGGCCTTCATTGCGAGAGGGATGGAGTACAAAAGCAGGGAGGTCCTGCTGCAACTGTACAGGGTATTGGTGAGGCCACACCTGGAGTACTGCGTGCAGTTTTGGTCACCTTACTTAAGGAAGGATATACTAGCCTTGGAGGGGGTACAGAGACGATTCACTAGGCTGATTCCGGAGATGAGGGGGTTACCTTATGATGATAGATTGAGTAGACTGGGTCTTTACTCGTTGGAGTTCAGAAGGATGAGGGGTGATCTTATAGAAACATTTAAAATAATAAAAGGGATAGACAAGATAGAGGCAGAGAGGTTGTTTCCACTGGTCGGGGAGACTAGAACTAGGGGGCACAACCTCAAAATACGAGGGAGCCAATTTAAAACCGAGTTGAGAAGGAATTTCTTCTCCCAGAGGGTTGTGAATCTGTGGAATTCTCTGCCCAAGGAAGCAGTTGAGGCTAGCTCATTGAATGTATTCAAGTCACAGATAGATAGATTTTTAACCAATAAGGGAATTAAGGGTTACGGGGAGCGGGCGGGTAAGTGGAGCTGAGTCCACGGCCAGATCAGCCATGATCTTGTTGAATGGCGGAGCAGGCTCGAGGGGCTAGATGGCCTACTCCTGTTCCTAATTCTTATGTTCTTATGTTCCGCTGTTTGCGCTTGGCTTCCGCGTGCTCCCGACGAAGAGACTCGTGGTGTTCGGTGCCTTCCCGATGCTCCTCCTCCACTTAGGGCGGCCTTGGACCAAGGGATTCCCAAGGGTTGGTGGGGATGTTGCATCTTTTCAAGGAAGCTTTGAGGGTGTCCTTGAAGCGTTTTCTCTGCCCACCTGGGACTCGCCTGCCGTGACGTAGCTCGGAGCGGAGCGCTTGTTTCGGGAGTCTAGTATCGGACGATGTGGCCCGTCCATCGGAGCATGGTTGAGCATGGTCAATGCTTCGATGCTGGGGATGTTGGCCTGAGAGACAATGCTGACGTTGGTGTGCCTATCCAGCCAATGATTTTTGCAGAATTTTGTGGAGGCAGCATTGGTGGTACTTCTCCAGTGCTTTGAGGTGCCTGCTGTACATAGCCCATGGCCCCGAACTTGGTGCGAGCATAGGCCCGCCCGTTCCTCGGCGGTCCCCGGGCGGAACGTGAGTTTTTGCCGGCCGCTGCTGCTGGTTTGATCGCGCTTGCGGCAGCGGGAGCGGGCGTGAGCGGGCAGAAGCAACAGTGGCCAATAGGTGCAGGCCTCTGGACTCGGCATGCATCGGAAGCTGTGCACCGCGCATGTGCGAGATTTCGACATTTTTTGTAGTTTCTTGTGGCCGATGACATCACTTTTCCTGCAATTGGGGCCGAGGGCTCAGCTGCACATGCGCGTATAACCTCGTTACTCACTTGCACCTGCTCGTTGTGGAGTGGTCTAATCTAGAGAGAGAGAATCAACATTATCATCAGACATCCATCTTACAAAGCTCTCATGAGTGAAAGAAAAGCTGCCAAGAAGTCTAATGGAGGGAGGCCCAGAGCAGATCTCAACTTAGGTCGACGCCCGTCCTGGACAGCTGCACCATTTCCTGCATTGCTGCCACCCGTCCTGCATCATCATCTGCTTGAGGCATCATCCTGGGTGGAGGCGGTTTGGTGGCTTTACCGGCATGGCTGCTGTGCCTCCCAATACTTGATCCCGCCTTGTCCGAGTCAAAGTCCAAAAAGTCGGACCCCGAGACCAATGCTGGCCGCACATATCAGGGCTGCCATCCTTCTCTTCCACCTCCTCGAGCTCAAATGGTACAAACACTGGCCCTTCTCCCTCCTCATCCTCCTGGTCTTCTTCGCAATAGTGCCACGGGATCTTTTACGTCCAGCTGAGAGAGCAGACGGGGCCTCGGTTTAACATCTCATCCAAAAGGCGGCACCTCCAACAGTGCAGCACTCACTCAGCACTGCACTGGAGTGTTCATCCAGATTATGTGCTCAGGTCTCTGGAGTGGGACTAGAACCCACAACCTTCTGACTCAGAGGCGAAGGTGCTACCCACTGAGCCACAGCCGGTACATGATTAGTTGCCACATTTCCTACATTACAACAGCGACTACCCTTCAAAAGTACTTCACTTTGGGATGTCCAGAGGTCGTGAAAGACGCTATATAAATGCAAGTCTTTCTTTCAAGTCTTTCTTTTCCTCCAACCATCCAGAAGCAACCAAATGCCCTGATTCCGCCACACAATGCTCCACCTAGTGCCACGAATCTCACTCAGTTGCCATTGGCTGACGTAAAGAACAAGAAATCCGCTGGTGCCAAGACCTAGAATAGACTCGGGAGATACTCAGATTGCTAGGCCTGCAAACCTGCAGCTGCCTTGAGGGGCCGGAAGCTCGCCTGTACTAAAACACAGGAACATCGGAACAGGAGGAGACCATTCAGCCCCTCGAGCCTGTTCTGCCATTCAATGAGATCATGGCTGACCTGCAACCGAACTCCATATACCTGCCTTTGCTCCATATCCCTTAATATTACATCGGAAATACAGCACAGAAACAGGCCATTCGGCCCAACCAGTCCATGCCGGCATTTATGCTCCACTCGAACCTCTGCCCGTCATTCCTCATCTAAATCTATCAGCATAACCCTCTATTCCCTTCTCCCTCATGTGCTTGTCTAGCCTGTCACTTGTGGGGAAAAGCATAATTAGAGGCCATCAATATAAGATAGTCACCAAGAAATCCAATAGGGAATTCAGAAGAAACATCTTTAGAAACATAGAAACATGGAAAATAGGTGCAGGAGTAGGCCATTCGGCCCTTCGAGCCTGCACCACCATTCAATATGATCATGACTGATCATGCAACTTCAGTACCCCATTCCTGCTTGCTCTCCATACCCTTTGATCCCTTTAGCCGTAAGGGCCACATCTAACTCCCTTTTGAATATATCTAACGAACTAGCCTCAATAACTTTCTGTGGTAGAGAATTCCACAGGTTCACAATTCTCTGAGTGAAGAAGTTTCTCCTCATCTCTGTCCTAAATGGCATGCTTACCCCTTATCCTTAGACTGTGACCCCTAGTTCTGGACTTCCCCAATATCGGGAACATTCTTCCTGCATCTAACCTGTCCAATCCCGTCAGAATTTTATATGTTTCTATGAGATCCCCTCTCATTCTTCTAAATTCCAGTGAATATCAGCCTAGTCGATTCAGTCTTTCTTCATATGTCAGTCCTGCCATCCTGGGAATCAGTCTGGTGAACCTTCGCTGCACTCTCTCAATAACAAGAATGTCCTTCCTCAGACTAGGAGATCAAAACTGTACTCAATATTCAAGGTGTGGCCTCACCAAGGCCCTGTACAACTGCAGTAAGACCTCCCTGCTCCTATACTCAAATCCTCTCGCTATGAAGGCCAACATGCCATTTGCCTTCTTCACCGCCTGCTGCACCTGCATGCCAACTTTCAATGACTGATGTACCATGATACCCAGGTCTTGTTGCACCTCCCCTTTTCCTAATCTGTCACCATTCACATAATATTCTGCCTTCCTGTTTTTGCCACCAAAGTGGATAACCTCACGTTTATCTACATTATACTGCATCTGCCATATATTTGTCCACTCACCTAACCTGTCCAAGTCACCCTGCAGCCTCTTAGCATCCTCCTCACAGCTCACAATGCCACCCAGTTTAGTGTCATCTGCAAACTTGGAGATATTACATTCAAATCCTTCATCTAAATCATTAATGTACATTGTAAATAGCTGAGAAAATGATAATTTTCAGTCAAACTTTGATAAAAAGGCAGAAAATAATTACTTAATTTACCCAGAGAGTGGTGAGAATGTGGAACTCGCTACCACAGGGAGTGGTTGAGACGAGTAGTATCGATGCACTTAAGGGGAGGCAAGACAACCATATGAGGGAGAAGGGAATAGAGGGTTATGCTGATAGAGTTAGATGAGGAAGGATGGATGGAGTGGAGTATAAATGGACTGGTTGGGCCGAATGGCCTGACTGTATACTGTATATTCTATGTACTTGTATGTAAAAACTCATCTGGTAATGGAGTCCCACAGATATCATAGAATTATAGCATGGTTACAGCACGGAAGTAGGCCATTCAGCCCATCGAGCCCGTACCGGCTCTCGGCAAGTCCCACACCCTGCCCTTTCCCCGTAGCCCTGCACATTTTTGAATATCCTTGTGTGAAATGCTGTTCTCTGGAACTTAAACCACACTAGAAAATTTGAGAGGTATGCAGAGCCCGTTGACTGGAAACCTTGCAGACTGGCTGACACACGTGAATGATACAGAACCCTCTGAGATCTACAGCACACTGGCAGACTTTACTCAGGAGAGAAATAGGACTGGAAACACAGACAGACTCCCTCAAGGGGCCAGAGGTACAGAAGCAGGTCCACATGAGAGACTCGGCACTGTAGAACTGGAAATAAATAGGCAGGCTCACTCCAGGTACACAGAGCTGGAAACACACAGGAATAGTCACTCGAGAAAACACACCAGCCTCAAAAATTTTTGGCTTTCTGGTCAGGGAATAACCATCATTCACACGACCAACCTGCTCACATAAGAAACAGGAGCAGGAGTAGGCCATTTGGCCCCTCAAGCCTGCTCCGCCATTCAATAAGATCATGGCTGATCTTCTACCTCAAATCCACTTTCCTGCACTGTCCCCAATATTCTTGATTCCCTTAATGGCTCAGAAATCCCGGCCTCCTGGGTCCGTACGGAGTGTGTACGGAGCGTGTACAGACCCGGGAAGGCATCGCAAAAGGCAGTTTTCACGCACAATGCGCATACGCCAAAAAACGGCTTTTCCAACCTGTTAAGCTGAAGCTCGACAGATCCACTGCATCTCGGGAATAAAGACACTTGCAGGGCAAGATTGCGGGATTTACCCATATCTTGCCCAGCAAATGTCCTCAAAGCTCTTGCGCCTGATAAAAGCGGGAGCATAGCCTACCTTTACAGGCATAAGCATCTTAAAACACACTTAAAACATAAAAAATAAAATTAAAAATACACATTTTATTGTTTTAAAACTCTGCCCACTACGTTAAATTTACTTGAAACCATAATTTAAAAACTTTTTAAAAACTTGGAAAAAATTTTTTTCTCTAAGATTAACTTTAATTTCAATTAATTTTAATTCTGCGAGATGTGTTTTTTATTTGGTGTTTTTGTGTTTGTTTTTTTCTTCTCATTAATAGCAATGAGAACTGGTAGATACAGAGTATTCATTGCTATTAATGAGAAAGCTGTGGAATACTGGACCTGATTGGCTGAGCAGTCACACGTGACTGCACCTTCTGCGTGGGAACCTGGAGGACGGGAGCGCGCTTTGCAGCGCGGGAAGAGAAGGCCTCCCCACCAGAATCCCACGCTCCTCCCGGACCACCAGCCTCCGACTGGAGTTTAAGGCCAATATCCATAAATCTATCGCAATGACTGAGTCTCCACAGCCCTCTGGGGTAGAGAATTCCAAAGATTCGCCATCCTCTGAGTAAAGAAGTTTCTCCTCATCTAGGGTCTTAAGAGAAGTAGTGGCAGGGATTGTGGATGCATTGGTTGCAATTTACCAAAATTCCCTGGATTCTGGGGAGGCCCCAGCAGATTGGAAAACTGCAAATGTAATGCCCCTATTTAAAAAAGGGGGCAGACAAAAAGCAGGAAACTATAGACCAGTTAACCTAACATCTGTGGTTGGGAAAATGTTGGAGTCCATTATTAAAGAAGCAGTAACAGGACATTTGGAAAAGCAAAATTTGGTCAGGCAAAGTCAGCATGGATTTATGAAGGGGAAGTCATGTTTGACAAATTTGCTGGAATTCGTTGAGGATGTAATGAACAGGGTGGATAAAGGGGAACCAGTGGAAGTGGCGTATTTGGACTTCCAGAAGGCATTTGACAAAGTGCCATATAAAAGGTTACTGCACAAGATAAAAGTTCATGGGGTTGGGGGTAATATATTAGCATGGATAGAGGATTGGCTAACTAACAGAAAACAGAGAGTCGGGATAAATGGTTCATTCTCTGGTTGACAACCAGTAACTAGTGGGGTGCCGCAGGGTTCAGTGCTGGGACCCCAACTATTTACAATCTATATTAACGACTTGGAAAAAGGGACCGAGTGTAACGTAGCCAAGTTTGTTGATGATACAAAGATGGGAGGAAAAGCAATGTGTGAGGAGGACATAAAAAAGCTGCAAAAGGACATAGACAGGCTAAGTGAGTGGGCAAAAATTTGGCAGATGGAGTATAATGTTGGAAAGTGTGAGGTCATGCACTTTGGCAGAAAAAAATCAAAGAGCAAGTTATTATTTAAAAGGAGAAAGATTGCAAAGTGCTGCAGTACAGTGGGACCTGGGGGTACTTGTGCATGAAATACAGAAGGATAGTATGCAGGTACAGCAAGTGATCAGGAAGGCCAATGGAATTTTGGTCTTTATTGCAAAGGGGATGGAGTATAAAAGCAGGGAAGTCTTGTTACAGTTGTACAGGGTATTGGTGAGGTCACACCTGGAATACTGCGTGCAGTTTTGGTTTCCATATTTAAGAAAGGATGTGCTTGCTTTGGAGGCAGTTCAGAGAAGGTTCACTAGGTTGATTCCGGGGATGAGGGGGTTGACTTATGAGGAAAGGTTGAGTAGGTTGGGCCTCTACCCATTGGAATTCAGAAGAATGAGAGGTGATCTTATTGAAACGTATAAGATTATGAGGGAGCTTGACTAGGTGAATGCAGAGAGGATGTTTCCACTCGTGGGTGTGACTAGAATTAGAGGGCATGATCTTAGAATAAGGGGCCACCCATTTACAACTGAGATGAGGAGAAATTTCTTCTCTCAGAGGGTTGTAAATCTGTGGAATTCGCTGCCTCAGAGAGCTGTGGAAACTGGGACATTAAATAAATTTAAGACATAGACAGTTTCTTAAATGATAAGGGGATAAGGGGTTATGGGGAGCAGGCAGGGAAGTGGAGCTGAGTCCATGATCAGATCAGCCATGATCTTATTGAATGGCGGAGCAGGCTCGTGGGGCCGTATGGCCTACTCCTGCTCCTACTATGTAAATGGCTGACCCCTTATTCTGAGACTGTGACCCCTGGTTCTACACTCCCCAGCCAGAGGAAACATCCTCCCTGCATCTACCCTGTCAAGCCCTGTAAGAATTTTGTCTGTTTCAATGAGATCACCTCACATTCTTCTAAACTCTAGAGAATATAGGCCGAGTCGACACAATCTCTCCTCATAGGATAATCACGCCCCCCACCCACCAGCCCAGGAATCAGTCTGGTGAACCTTCATTGCACTCCCTCAATGGTAAGTATATCCTTCCTTAGGTAAGGAGACCAAAACTGTGCACAACACTCCAGGTGCGGCCTCACCAGGGCCCTATATAATTGCAGTAAGACGTCTTTACTCTTATACTCAAATCCTCTTGTAATAAAGGCCGACATACCATTCGCTTTCTTGATGAGCAGCTTGACTCTCCAGAACTTTGAACAGTCCATTTTATTTTTTGCTGACTGCTCTGCCTTACTAAAAAAAAAATTACAGCGTCCTTACACGAACCCTAAATCATCCTCGAGGAAAAAAAGTGTTCAAATCGATGGAGCAGCCCATCAATTCCAATTACAGTTAGCAGCTTTTGACCAACCATGCCCCCGCTGGTAACCTCTGAACCCAGAGCCCGTGCATCACCTGCCAAATTGATGTATGAAGAGACAGATTTCTCGGCGACGGTTCAGTATTTGGCAATGAATCTCAGAGCTCGCCCTCTGGTTCTCGGAGCTTTGGGTCTCGCTCCCCCTCCATCGACCTCGTTCCTTTTTGATTTATTCAGAGAGATTTGTCTTTATTCCCCCCCCCACCACGCCCCCGCCCCCCCTGTCCTGGCAACTGCCTAAGATCTAGCTGCACTTTACTTATCCCTGGGTAAATATCAAGACAGCGAATGACATTGAATCTCTGTGTAAACGATGATTCCCCCATTGGATTGCATCCTGCTCATGCATGTCTGTCGCTGGCAGCCAGCAATTTCTGAAAGCAAGGTAATCTGAAAGATAAATGCCACCGCAATAAATAAGACGGGAGCAGGTCCAGGCCTGGCCATCTGCAACCTGCCGGAACGAGAGAGAGAGAGAGAAAAACACACAGCTGTCGTGCCCTCGCACTTGTGTTTGAAGGATTCCTCCCCTCAACACCAAACACTGCATTAACTTGTTCATGGCAGCTCGGTTTCATCAACCTCTCCCAAGATCGTGGGGGCGAAATTGCCCTGCGCTCCGATTGGGGGGGGGGGGGCGGTAATGCGCACAAGTCCTGCCCCCGCCACTGAATTGCCCTCATCGCCCCTCAGAGGGAGCCGATCGCAATCTGGCGCATTCCACTGCCTGTAGGGGCGGCTCACGGGGCGTTACTGGGCTGGGGAGTGAAGCGCTGCGTGAATACACCCCTGTTCTTCACCTGAAGGGGAGGGCCGCTGCCTGCACAGCCTCTGACGGCCTCCACTGGGCCACCAGGGGGCAGCATGAGACCGGACCAGCTACCCCGGCATCCAAGATGGAGTGCCGGGCTGCACGATGGCGGCACGGACCACGCCAGGGCCATCAATACTGGTGCCGATGACACCAATAATGATGCCATCGCCGGTTGCATGGAGCCCGGGGCACTAACCGTGGGGCACAGCGTTGCCGTGGCAGCGCCTCTGCAAACTCCCGGGCAATTTCCCGGGAGCCGGTAACGCTACTGTCCCACCCACCCTGACCAAAAAGTCTCTTCTGCCCCGTTAGCGCCCCCAGAGTCTCTAATAGGCCTCTAAAAAAGGGTTAAATTCGCCCCCCCCACCCCACTGTCTCTTCCACCCCCCCCATCAAATTGTCAGCCCGTCTATGAGTCATTTTGCAGACATTTCCAGAAGTGAGTGGGCACAATAACCCATCTGTCTCCCCCCTCGGAGCAGCAAGACACGCATTATCTGCTTTCCATCAGTCAGCCTGCTTCTGTTTGTCTTGTCCCCTCGTTTTGGTTTTATTTTGTTCCCCTCTCTGACTCACAGACAGAAAAATGTATTTCGGTACAACGCTGCTTTCCTTCATCGCCATCGCAGTGCGACAGACTTATGTCTGCAAGTGCTGCTCTCTTCAATGTGAAGATGTGCACTTACCGTGAGTTTTGGGACAAAGCGAGTGCGTTAATGTTAGCAAATGGATGAGGGAAGCTTGTTGGGGCTCGTGTAGCGTGTCCCTATAACAGTCTCATTCTCCCAGGAGCCCATGTGACTGATCACCCCAAAAGTCTCCGTCTCTGACTGACAGGTGATTCCAAATATTCATGGCCCTTTGGTATCTCATCGAAATTTACATCCACTGGTTTATATGTTTGACCTCTGCTCCTGTTAATCTATCTCATTTAAAAATTAAAATTGACCTTATCTGAACCATTTAAACAGTGCGAGATCTATCATCTCTTTAAAATGTAGAAATAAAGCATTGTTCACCTTTCCTACTGTTTGTATCTTGGGTTTGTTCGGCAAATCCCTCATTAACTTTTAATTCTCACTGCTCTCCCTCGCTATTATTTGAGCATCCAGCCGTCATGTGTTGAAAACAGATTCATTACCGCTTGAGTTAGTTCATTCGAATTCACACTGGTGTCAGCCGTGGCTCAGTGGTTAGCACTTTCGTCTGTGAATTGGAAGGTTGTGGGTTCTAAGTCTCACTCCAGAGACTTGAGCATGAAATCTAGGCTAACACTCCAATGCCGCACTGTCGGAGGTGCCGTCTTTCGGTTCAGATATTAAACCGAGGCCCCGTCTGCTCTCTCAGATGGATGTAAAAGACCCCACGGCACTATTTGAAGAAGAGCAGGGGAGTACTTCCCAGTATGATGGCTAATATTTATCTCTCGACAGACATCACCAAAACAGATTATCTGGTCATGATCACATTGCTGTTTGTGGGAGCTTGCTGTGTGCAAATTGGCTGTCGCGTTTCCCACATTACAACAATGACGACACTCCAAAAGTACTGCAGTGGCTGTGAAAGCGCTTTGGGACATGCTGAGTGATACGTCCTTACTACACAGTATAAATGCACACGAGGCCCATGCTTGAGAGAAGGTCAGTCTGTGACCTGTCCTTTATTTCACAGCACGCAAGTGCAGGAAGTGGGTGGAGCTTCCCCTTTTATACCTGAAGGTCCAGGTTAGGAGTGTCTCCCACAAGTTCACCACCTAGTGGTCATTGTTCTCACAGTGTACAACTTAGGTCAGATTATACGTGGGTTACAATGCTGGTTGAATACATGACACTGAGGATGTGAAAGGCGCTATATAAATGCAAGTCTTTCTTTCTTTCATTGATTCCCTCCCTCAAACTGCATATTAATTAGCTAAATAATAATCGCATCAAATCTCTTTTTAGCCCACACGGTTAAAGTGTGTCGCAGTCAGCATAACCCCTCACCCCTTTTAAACTATTTTTACACTTTCAGTGGCCTGCCTTCTGATTTTTGTATAAACAATGGGGAAGATCTTGCTGCTGCTGCGCTTGTACATGTCACTGAGCACAGCGAATAATGGAGGAAGATTTAGGCAGATTCCCTTACAGCCGTGTGTGGTTTCCCCGGGGGGCTTGATGGACACAGAACCAGCAAATGGCGGTGGGAGTGGAACATCTGTACAATATTGCGTTGTGACACTGGTACTTAGATTCTCCACTGTGCCTGACAGTTACAACGATTTAAAAATTCTCATCCTTGTTTTTGAATCTCTCCTCGCCCTCGCCAATCCTTTCCTGTCTCTGTAACCTCCTCCAGCCCCATAACCCGCCGAGATCTCTGCGCTCCTCCAATTCTGGCCTCTTGAGCATCCCCGATTTCCATCGCTCCACCATTGGTGGCCGTGCCTTCAGCTGCCTGGGCCCTAAGCTCCGGAACTCCCTCCCTAATCCGCTCCGCCTCTCTACCTCTGTCTCCTCCTTTAAGACGCTCCTTAAAACCTACCTCTTTGACCAAGCTTTTGGTTATCTGTGCTAAAATCTCCCCATGTGGTTCTGTGTCAACCTCTGTTTGATAATCGCTCCTGTGATGCGCCTTGCGACATTTTACTACATTAAAGGCACTTTTTGGACATCATGAAGAGTTACAGGATTGACAGTTGAGCTTCTACGTTTCACGGGGCAATAGATTTTCCAACATAAACAGGGTGGCTTTGAAGTATCGTGAGATCAATGCATAGCTTGTCCTCTGCTGTGTTAAGTGCCTGTGCAAAGAATTGCATGAGAGTAACGACGTCAGCCAAGAGTGATTAAGGTGCAACTTTAGGGGCTAGAGTAATAAATATTGATAGAGGGATCCATGACCTAGAGTATAGAAAGATGATGGTTGATAAAAGCTGCTCTTCAAAGAGGTTTGAAACTGTTACAGGAAAGATGTGATTGCACTAGAGAGGGTACAGAGGAGATTTACGAGGCTGCTGCCTGGACTGGAGAACTTGAGCGAAGAGGACAGATTGGATAGGCTGGGTTTGTTTTCTTTCGAACACAGGAGGTTGAGGGGAGACTTAATTGAGGAGCATAAAATTGTGAGGGGTCTAGACAGAGTGGATAGGAAGGACCTATTTCCCTTTGCAGAGGGGTCAATAACCAGGGGGCATAGATTTAAAGTAATTAGTAGAAGGTTTAGAGGGGATTTGAGGGGAATTTTTTTCACCCAGAGGGTGGTGGGGATCTGGAACTCACTGCCTGAAAGGGTGGTAGAGGCAGAAACCCTCACCACATTTAAAAAGTACTTGGATGTGCACTTGAAGTGTCGTAATCTACAGGGCTACGGACCAAGAGCTGGGATTAGGCTGGATAGCTCTTTGTCGGCCGGCACGGACACGTTGGGTCAACTGGTCACCTTCCGTGCTCTAAATTTCTATGATTCTATGTTAGGTAAGGAAGTCTTGTTAAGCAAATAGCTTTGGAGTAAATTAATTCAAGCAGCGTCCCTGGAGCATGGTCCGAGGTTGCTGTTGCCGTGGAGATCTTGTGGTGCAGGGTGGATTCCAGCAAGCAGCCATGGCTCAGTGGACAGCACCCTCATCTCTGAGTCAGGAGGCTGTGGGTTCCAAGCCCCACTTGAGAGCCTTGAGAACAAAATCCAGGCTGACACTCCCAGTGAAGTGCTGAGGGAGTGCCGCACTGTCGGAGGTGCCGCCTTGTCAGATGAGACATTAAACTGAGGCCCCATCTGACCTCTCAGATCCCGCAGCTCTACTTTGAAGAAGAGCATGGTGGGGTGGGGTGGGGGAGGGGTGGATATTTATCCCTCAACCAACACACTAAAAACAGATTATGCGGTCATTTATCTCATTGCTGTTTTGTGGGAGCTTGCTGTGCGCAAATTGTCTGCCGCCTTTCCCTACATGACTCCACTCCATTGGCTGTAAAGTGCTTTGGGACAACTGAGCCATGGCTGAGAACACGTGGCCAACCAATGAGGCTGTGACTGAGGGAGGGCTTACAGCTCCTCTCATCTGCCTGGGTCAGTGACTCTGCTGCTTCAGGAGGAACAGTAGGGAGAGTTTGACAGGTTTGGAGCAAGTAGGATGGGATGTTAAGGTTGGCATCAGCTTGAGGTGCCACCTGTGCATTGAATCCCTGGCACAGCCCAACATGGGGCAGATGCGCATCGGATTCTTCGCCGTCAGATTCGCTCTGTATTTAGCTTTCATTGAACATAAGAGCATAAGAAATAGGAGCAGGAGTAGGCCATAAGGCCCCTCGAGCCTGCTCCACCATTCAATAAGATCATGGTTGATCCGATCATGGACTCAGCTCCACTTCCCTGCCCGCTCCCCATGACCCTTTATTCCCTTATCGCTCAAAAGTCTGTTTATCTCTGCCTTAAATATATTCAATGACCCAGCCTCCACAGGTCTCTGGGGCAGAGAATTCCACAGATTTACAACCCTCAGAGAAGAAATTTCTCCTCATCTCAGTTTTAAATGAGCGGCCTCTTATTCTGAGACTATGTCCCCTAGTTTTAGTTTCCCCTATGAGTGGAAATATCTTCTTTGCATCCACCTTGTCGTGCCCCCTCATTATCTTATATGTTTCAATAAGATCACCTCTCATTCTTCTGAACTCCAATGAGTAGAGGCCCAACCTACTCGACCTATCCTCATAAGTCAACCCCCTCATCTCCAGAATCAACCTAGTGAACCTTCTCTGAACAGCCTCCAATGCAAGTATATCCTTCCTTAAATACGGAGACCAAAACTGTACGCAGTACTCCAGGTGTGACCTCACCAATACCCTGTACAGTTGTAGCAGGACTTCTCTGCTTTTATACTCCATCCCCCTTGCAATAAAGGCCAACATTCCATTTGCCTTCCATTTAAGTGAAATGAATGGGCATCGCAGTGGGAATTGCCCTGTCTGAGGTATTTGGAAGAAGAGGAGGATAAGCTAGGGAGGATTGCCAAACAGTTTGGGCTGCACAAGGGCTGCCCTGTGTACCTTGGCTGGTACTGTCACACCCTCACCTGTAAACAGATGGTGCTAAGCTTTGGCTGGCACACACATGTGTGGATGCTCCTCTTCCCCAAGGAAATTCGCCCCTTTGGACTTGGCTTAGATTTTGAAGCCCAATAATGTAAAAGTCAGTCGCTGTTTGTCAAATGTTGCCTCAGTGATCACTTAACTCAGCCGCAGCTCTGGTAAACAGTGCCGATGTTTCTTGGCCAAACCACCAACGGAACTCTGAATGGTTCTGGCAACTGTGGGAGTGCAGAAGGAGGAGGAAAGAAAAGTGGAACTGTACCGACGGCAGTCAATTAGAAACCCATGGTCCATGCTGTTTGTCTTCCTAACTGAAACAGGATTGAGCGGGAAATAGAGAAACGACATTACATACAGAAAAATAAAGATGCATAACTTTTTGACAAATGAGCGAGTAAATCACTGACAAAGTGACACACAAGCTTTGATTATATATATATTGCATTTACTTCATTAGCTAATGGCTAAGCTAACAGCTGCTTTAAATAAACATAATTAACCAGGATGAATTAGTTTCCGATTAGAACCAGCCCCACTGAAAAATGGAGCGAGCAGATTGTCTCATCGTTCACTGAAGGGCTCCTTCGCAGAAAGCTTGGTGATGCCGTTATTTCCCCAGTTATCCACCTCCTCGAGCACACAAAGAAAGGACAAGCCAGATTCATTACATGGAGCGACTGGAGAAGCTGCCATTGTTCTCCTCAGAGCACAGAAGGTTAAGAGGAGATTTGATAGAGGGGTTCAGAAATTATGAAGGGTTTCGATAGTTGACATAGCCTCTGAGTCAGAAGGTTGTGGGTTCAAGTCCCACTCCAGAGACTTGAGCACAAATTCCGGGCTGACACTCCCAGTGCAGTGCTGAGGGAGTGCTGCACTGTCGGAGGTGTCGTCTTTCGGATGAGACATTAAACCGAGGCTCCATCTGCCCTCTGAGGTGGATGTAACAGATCCCACGGCACTATTTCGAAGAAGAGCAGTGGAGTTCTCCCCGGTGTCCTGGGCCAATATTTATCCCTCAACCAACATCGCTAAAACAGTTTATCTGGCCATTATCACCTTGCTGCTTGTGGGAGCTTGCTGTGCACAAATTGGCTGGGCGCGTTTCATACATTACAACATTGACTACACTCCAAAAAGTAGTTAATTGGCTGTAAAGTGCTTTGAGGCGTCATGAACGGCGCTATCACCTTGTCAGTGATCCACTCACTCATTTACCAGAAAGTTATGCATCTTTATTTTTCCATGTGTAATATCCATGTGTTAGAGGTGAGAGATCTTGAGACAAATAGCATCGATTTATGTTCTTCTGCATTTAAGGGCTAGCCAGATAGCCATCTGATGAAGAAAGGAACACAGAAGGAATGCTGAGGTTAGGAGGAGGCTTGTGTGGAGCATAAACACCAGCATTATGTTTTTATTCATGCACTGAAGGCCAGGAAGGACAATGGAATCTTGGCCTTTATTGCAAAGGGGATGGAGTATAAAAGCAGGGAAGTCTTGCTACAGTTATACAGGTTATTGGTGAGGCCACACCTGGAATACTGCGTGCAGTTTTGGTTTCCATATTTACGAAAGGATATACTTGCTTTGGAGGCAGTTCAGAGAAGGTTCACGAGGTTAATTCCAGGGATGAGAGGGTTGACTTATGAGGAAAGGTTGAGTAGGTTGGGCCTCTACTCATTGGAATTCAGAAGAATGAGAGGTGATCGTATCGAGATGTATAAGATTATGAGGGGGCTTGACAGGGTGGATGCAGAGAGGATGTTTCCACTGATGGGGGAGGGCACGATCTTAGAATAAGGGGCCGCCCATTTAAAACAGAGATGAGGAGAAATTTCTTCTCTCAGAGGGTTGTGAATCTGTGGAATTCGCTGCCTCAGAGAGCTGTGGAAGCAGGGACATTGAAATAATTAAGACTGAAATAGACGGTTTCCTAAATGATAAGAGGTTATGGGAAGCGGGCAGGGGAGTGGAGCTGTATCCATGATCAGATCAGACATGATCTTATTGAATGGCGGAGCAGGCTCAAGGGGCCGTATGGCCTATTCCTGATGTTCTTATGAATGAGGGCAAGGCCA
Organism: Pristiophorus japonicus; assembly: GCF_044704955.1. Lineage (NCBI taxonomy): Eukaryota > Metazoa > Chordata > Chondrichthyes > Pristiophoridae > Pristiophorus > Pristiophorus japonicus. Next base: position 197,046,016 of record NC_091988.1, read on the forward strand.
GCATTTATTTCCCATCTGTAATGATGGTAACCCACCTTATACAATGGAGTGTCTCCCCAGGCCATTTAATAGTCAACCACATTACTGTGGGTCTGGAGTCATATATAGGCCAGACCAGGTAAGGACAGCAGAGTTCCATCCCCAAAGGGCATTAGTGACCCAGTTGGATTTTTACAATAGTTTCATGGTCACCAGTACTGACATTAGCTTTTTATTCCAGATTTATTTTAATTAATTGAATTTAAATTCCCCAGCTGCCGTGGTGGGATTTGAACTCATGTCTTCAGATCATTGCGATAGACTTCGGGATTACTAGTCCAGTGACATAACCACTATGCTAACGTTCCCTTGACTGCAATAAATGAGTAGGGCCGAATGGCCTGTTTTTGTGCTGTTCACTCAATGATTGCCAGATTGCAGCCTAACGCGTCCATCATTCATTCCAGCGAGAAAAATAAATGCCAGGGAGAAACGAACTGGGCAAAACAGATGCAAGAATTGATCGTACTTTGATCGTGTTCCTCCTAGGGAGTTGGGCACAATCTTGTCTCCTGTCCCAGCTCCATCTCGGCCTGAAACTCTCTCCTGTTCAAGGGGCGGTGCATGTATCTCCTCCATTAGTGTCACCTGCTGCTGTGTATTAGGGCCAGCTCCTGCGGCCTTGAGCGATTGCTGGATTTTGAACAGTTTACCCTTGCCTCTGATTCTTTGTCAATATGACATTGATGGCACATCTTTCCATTCACCACCAGCGTTGGGTAGCTTTGCAGCTTCCTGATGACCACAAGAATTAACTCAAGTCCGTGGACTGTGGGGGAGGGAGTGGGGAGAAGCCCACCTCTTTTTTACAATCTCGGCTCAGGGGGAAGTCTAGTTACAGACATACGGACAATGGCGGACAGGAAAAGACCCTCTGGTCCCTCCAGCCTGTCCCACACAATTGTGATACCTTCTATATCACAATATGTACACTCCCCACCCCCACCCAAAACCACGTGATTTCCTAAAGGGACTCTTTCCTCAGACTTTCACCCCCTTTCCTTATCTCCCTTCTTTTTCCTTTGCACATATAAGGCATGCTCAGCTATTGACTGCATTAAAATACCAGTGTCACACAATCTGCCTGATTAATTGCCACGATAATTAGTAGCACTGCACATGCCCAAGATCAAGGCAAGCAGCACCTCCCAAACCCACAACCTTCACCACCTAGAAGGACAAGGGTAGCAGGCGCATGGGAACACCATCACCTCCAAGTATATTCAAGACAGAGATCGAGAGATTTTTGGATATTAAGGGAATCAAGGGATATGGGGATAGGGCGGGGAAAGTGGAGTTGAGGTAGAAGATCAGCCATGATCTTATTGAATGGCGGAACAGGCTCGAGGGACCGAAGGGCCGACTCCTGCTCCTGATTCTTCTATTCTTCAAAGATACGTCACAGGAGCTTTATGAAACAAAATTTGACACCGAGCCACATAAGGAGATATTAGGGCAGGTGACCCAAAAGCTTGGTCAAAGAGGTAGGTTTTAAGGAGCGTCTTAAAGGAGGAGAGAGAGAAGCAGACAGGTTTTGGGGAGGAATTCCAGAGCTTAAGGCCCAGGCACCTGAAGGCCCAGCTGGAGGAGATTACAGAGATAGGGAGGGACGAGGGGCCAGGAAGGGATTTGAAAACAAGGATGAGAATTTCAAAATCGAGGCGTTGCTTAACCGGGATCCAATGTAGGTCAGCGAGCACAGGGGCGATGGGCGAGCGGGACTTGGTGCGAGTTAGGACATGGGCTGCAGAGTATTGGATGAGCTGCTCCCTCTGCTCATGCTCCCATTTACATGGTCAGTGATATGTCCTCACGATACAGTACAAATGCACACGAGGCCCATACTTGAGAGAAGGTCTCTCTGTGACCAGTAACCTTTATTCCAGCGCTGAAGTGATGAAGGTGGGTGGAGCTTCCCCTTTTATACCTGAAAGTCCAGGTTAGGAGTGTCTCCCACAAGTTCACCACCTAGTGGTCAGTGTTCTCACGGTGTACAACTTAGGTCAGTTTATACATGGATTACAATGACAGTTGAATACATGACAGTCAGATGTTGACACAAAAGGGCTGGAGAAAGATGGCACTGTCACAAGCTTCACCGCAGTGTCGGTGGAATCAGTTGAATCCATGGCAGCGTTCTCGACCGTGGAGATGTAATCCCTCCGTGTGCCATTTATTACAAATTAAACAACACGTTAATACATTGAGTTAACAGCTATGGTAATATAGTTCGACCTTGCTAAGTTCTCTGCAGTTTTGCAAATTGCATCCAAATTAAAGATCCTTGGTCTCCAACAGGACTGCACGGAAATCTGAATAAAGCAGCAGTGTGAATGGTGGGGGGGGGGGCGGAGGGGGAGAGTGGAGCAGGGGTGTACCTCATCCCAAATTGACTACAAGAGCAATCAGAAAAACCTCTTGAATCGCGGTTGGGCTGAATTTACGATCGGAGGCTCCCCTGCCTCCGAACTGTAAAAAAAGCTATGAACTTACCTGGTGGTCTGGTTGGTTCAGTGACTCGAGCTCCTGGGCCTCCACGCGTAGGCCTGCGTATGGAGGCCCGCTTATCTCAGGGGTACAGGCGTTTCGCAAGCGCCCCTGGGATCACATGGGCCAGCCCAGCCAATCAAAGTAGGGAACCGCCATTCTTACTTATGGGGATTCCGTATGCATAGAACTCCCATAGGTATGAATGGGGATCACATTAAAATATACCTTTAGACAGCAAATAAATGTTTTAAAAATTACACATTTAAAATTAATTAAAATAGCATTTAATTAAATACTTAAAACAAAAATTTACATTTTTGAAAAGTAAATGTACATGTTTTAACAGCTGTATTATGTATGTGAACCTCACCTATGTGTAAGACTTGCCACTAGGGGGCACACCTGTGGGAGACCTATGCGTCACCTGTGTACCCTGCAGCAAGCAGGTAGAAAAGGCAGTCCACCATGCTGCTGCCTCACTTTGGAGTTATATTGAAGAGACCAAGGTCACAATGGTTTGAGCTTACAACACAGTCTCGTGGAGTTATTCTGAACTTAACACTATGTGCTCAAGTTCCTGGAGTGGGACTCGACTCAGAGGCGAGTGTGCTGCCCACTGAGCCACAGCTGGCATGAAGGTAAAAGGGGATTTGGGGACAGGGTATGTTATGTATGAATAAAGAGTCTGACCAGATGCTGTGAGCTCAAAGTAAAGTGTGACTGTAGTCTTTTATTACAGGTTTCCAGAGTGCCTCTCCAGCCTGTGAGGCCTCCTTAAGTACAGGTACTCCCAAGGGATTGTGGGATCCCTTGGGACTCCAGGGGATGAGCCCTCTGGTGGTTAAACAAGGTATTTACAGGTTTACATATATAACAGGGTGGGTGCATGGGATTGGACCACTACTCATATAAAAGATAAACACCAACATTGGACAGCAGGGAGAACGCCCTCACTCTTCTTCAAATAGCGTCGTGAGATCTTTTGCATCCACCTGGATGGGGGCCTCAGATTAGCATCTCATCTAAAACTCTTCAGCCCGTGTCCTAACTCGCACCAAGTCCCGCTCACCCATCACCCCTGGGCTCGCTGACCTACACTGGCCCCCGGTTAAGCAACGCCTCGATTTCAAAATTCTCATCCTTGTTTTCAAATCCCTCCATGGCTCTCGCCCCTCCCTATCTCTGTAACCTCCTCCAGCCCCACAACCTCCCCCCCCGAGATGTCTGCGCTCCTCTAATTCTGTCCTCTTGAGCATCCCCGATTATAACCGCTGAACCATCGGTGGCCGTGCCTTCTGTTGTCTGGGCCCCAAGCTCTGAAACGCCCTGCCTAAACCTCTCCGCCTCTCTTTCCTCCTTTAAGACGCTCCTTAAAACCTACCTCTTTGACCAAGCTTTTGGTCACCTGCGCTAATTTCTACTTATGCTGCTTGGTGTTAAATTTTTTTATCTCATAATACTCCTGTGAAGCGCCTTGGCACGTTTCACTACATTCAAGGCACTATATAAATACTTTTTGTTGTTGTTGTTGAAAGACCACTCCTCCTGACAGTGCAGCACAGCCTCAATACTGCATTGGAGTGACGGCCTGGATTAGCTGCTCATGTCGGTGGAGCAGGACTTGAACCCACAACCTTCTGACTCAAAAGCGAGAGCAGTACCCAATGCACCAAATAGCAGAGATTAACTTCAAATAAACTAAGGCAACATTATTAGGAAACAAATGGAGAGGACAAACAGGATGATGTGATCTTCTGAAGAGTGATTATCCCAGTTACCAATAACTAGAGGACATGCAAAGTTCTGATTAACGAGTAGAAAATATGTTGCCTAATTAGTGAGGGTGCACGAGACTTCAGGGAACATTACTGAAGAAAGGCATGATTAATCAATCTCAAACAGCCTTCGGAGATTACAATGTCTTCATGATAAAGAAAAGATTTACACATTAGCTCTTCTATAGTTTACGATGTTTATATACAAACAGGCCGGGCAAATGACAGCCAAATTCCTTGGAATATCTGCGTGTCCTTCAGTACCCAGTATGTTCACCTACTTCCTACTCCAACAGCCCGGCGAACATAGAGAGAGCAGTCGGCCATCCAGCCCCTCGAGCCTGTGCGCCTGTGCGCCATCTGTATCTCAACTCCATTTGCCCGCCTTAGTTCCATGTCCTGTCCTTCTCCCATAAATTTGATCAACGTGTTCTGTATTTCTGGCATTTTGTGGTTGTGTCAAACTTAGTGGGAGGGATTATACTACAACTGTGAGCTGAACCTCACCCGCTCCTCCTCTCTCGAACAAGCCAGTGTGGGTTCGTAGAATCAGAAGTTTACGGCACAGAAGGAGGCCATTCGACCCATCATGTCTGCTATCCAGAAAAGAGCCAATCAGCCTAATCTCACTTTCCAGCTACGGCACTTCGAGTGCCTATTCAAGTATTTCTTAAACGTGGTGAGAGTTACTGCCTCTGCCACCCTTTCATGCAGTGAGTTCAAGACCCCCACCACCCTCTGGGTGAAAAAAAGTTCTCCTCAACTCCCCTCTAACCCATTACTTTTAAATCTATGTTCCCCGGTTATTGACCTCTCTGCTCAGGGAAATAGGACCCTATCCACTCTATTAGGACTCTTCAATGTTATACCAGTTGTAGGAGAATGCTGCTGAATCTCTTGCCAGAGAGGCGCAGGCAAATGCATTTAGACAGATGCTCATCTGATTAAACCCCTTTACATTAAAATTTTCAGTTATTATTTCAGATTTCCAACTGCCACAGATTCTCCGATTCCTGGCCACTAATTGGAACGTTCTGTGTTAGCTTGACTCACAATATTTTGAGTCAGGTTGATTTCGGAGTTTGCTGGGAGGTTGTAGAGTGCCCACATGCTCAACGGGGAACTGTGAGTAGGTATTCGAATTGGCTGAGTTGCTAATCTTTGTAAGAAAAAGACTTGCATTTCTGTAGCGCCTTTCAGGGCCTCAGGATGTCCTGAAGCACTTTACAGCCAATGAAGTAATTTTTGGAGTGTAGTCACTGTTGTAATGCAGGAAACGCAGCAACCAATTTGCACACAGCAAGCTCCCACAGACAGCAATGAGATAATGACCAGATAATTTTTTTTTTAAGTGATGTTGGTTGAGGGATAGATATTGGTCCCAGGACACCGGGGAGAATTCCCCTGCTCTTCTTCGAAATAGTGCCATAGGATCTTTTACATCCATCTGAGAGAGCAGACAGGGTCTCGGTTTAACGTTTCATCTGAATGACGGCACCTCCGACAGTGCAGCACTCCCTCAGCACTGCACTGGGAGTGTTGGCCTGGATTTTGTGCTCAAGTCCCTTCTACAGAAGGAACCTTCTTGATCATTATCACATTGCTGTGTGTGGGAACTTGCTGTGTGCAAATTGGCTGCCGCGTTTCCTACACTATAACAGTGACTATATTTCAAAAGTACTTCATTGGCTGCAAAGCGCTTTGAGGTGGTCATGGGAGGTGCTTTAGAAATCCAAGACTTTCTTTCTTTTTTCTGTATCCACTGTCCTCGGAATGACTCCAAAATCCACAGTGCCCTAATATTAAATCTTACCAACAGCACAGGCAGTTTTCAGGATGACTGAAACTTCACCAACGGCCCGTCTTCCTTGTGAACAAACACTAGGAAAATTCTGGCCTTCCACCACTGGGAAACACTGACCTTTCACCCTTAGTGGAAAATTGACCTTTCACCTCTGGAGTGACGCTATTCTTTCAACTCTGCAGACACACTCTCCTTTCATCTTCGGAGAAGCACTGACCTTTCACCCCTGCAGTGAGGTTGACCTTTAATCTCTGAAGGAATACTGTCCCCTTGACTTCAGAAGAGCACTTGCTTCAGTTCTGAGGGGGAAAGCACTGTCATTTATCCCCATGGAACAGCAGTGGGTTCAACCCCTACTGAGGAATGAAAGTCTCTGCTTTGCTGTTAAGCTCATAGATCAGGGTCACGTTATACATGTGGACTAATACTAAGGTCTATTTTTGTCATCTGAAGAGAACTTGCATGAACGAATAATTGGTTTGAGATAGAAGGACAGTTAGTTTTTGGTCAGACACTAAAATGCTTGTTTAACGAATCCTAAGGGGGCGCAGATGTATTGATAAATAAAAATCCGCAGGGAAACCTGCCCTAACTGGATTCTACAGGTCTTGTCCACTTCTGGTCTCTGATAGAATCATAGAATGAGACAGCATAGAAGGAGGCCATTCGGCCCATCGTCCCTGTGCCGGCTCTATGGAAGAGCGATCCAATTAGTCCCACTCTGCCTGCTCTGTCCCCATAGCCCTGTAAATGTTTCCCCTTCGAGTATTTATCCAATTCCCCGTTGAAAGTTTATTATTGAATCTGCTTCCACCATCCTTTCAAGCAGTGCATTCCAGATCACAACTCGCTGCGTAAACTCTGATCACTTCCTTAGACACATGTTCCTACTCTTGCTGTTTCTAAGCTATTATTGATGCCTTGATCAGACTGTGCTCATGTTTAATGCTAAACATGAAGCGAATCGGTGCTCTACATTAATATTAAGATACTTAGAGGTTGTAGGGTTGGAGCAGGTTACAGAGATAGGGAGTAGGGTGAGGCCAGAGAGGGATTTGAACACGAGGATGGGAATTTTAATTGCGAGTCAGTACTGGTCCGGGAACCAATGTAGGTCAGCGAGCACAGGGGGTGATGGGTGAGCGGGACTTGGTGCGAGTTAGGACATGGGGCAGTGAGCACAGGGGCTGATGGGTGAGCGGGACTCGGTGCGAGTTAGGACATGGGGCAGTGAGCAAAGGGGGTGATGGGTGAGCGGGACTCGGTGCGAGTTAGGACATGGGGCAGTGAGCACAGGGGGTGATGGGTGAGCGGGACTTGGTGCGAGTTAGGACATGGGCAGTGAGCACAGGGGGTGATGGGTGAGCGGGACTTGGTGCGAGTTAGGACATGGGGCAGTGAGCACAGGAGGTGATGGGTGAGCGGGACTCGGTGCGAGTTAGGACACGGTCAGCAAGCACAGGGGTGATGGGTGAGCGGAACTTGGTGCGAGTTAGGACATGGGGCAGTGAGCACAGGGGGTGATGGGTGAGCAGGACTTGGTGCGAGTTAGGGCACGGGCAGTGAGCACAGGGGGTGATGGGTGAGCAGGACTTGGTGCGAGTTAGGGCATGGGCAGTGAGCACAGGGGGTGATGGGTGAGCGGAACTCGGTGCGAGTTAGGACACGGGGGCAGTGAGCACAGGGGATGGTGGGTGAGTGGGACTTGGTGCGAGTTAGGACACGGGGGCAGCGAGCAGAGGGGGTGATGGGTGAGCGGGACTTGGTGTGACGGGCAGCAGAGTTGAGGATGAGCTGAAGTTTATGAAGGGTCGAATGTGGAAGGCCGGCCTCAAAGGGGGTTCAGCTCTCCAGTGTCCACAGTGGCCCCTCTGGCCCTTCAAGGGGATCGGGGGCAAGTTTCTCCTGTAACAAGACTGAGGGAATTAGGTGAAGACTAAAATTTATGGGATGTCTTCCATGGCATCTGATCGAATAGGTTTGCCGGTGTAAACCTGTTAAGAGAGTAAAGAAGTAAATATGGGGCAACACAGGAAAAAAATAATGAAAAGGAATCTATGATCATGTTTAAAGTAAGTAAAACTAATCGCCCGGTGAGACAATGGGCCTTGCACACTCACTGTCGGTGAGTTTCTCAGTGGGTAAGTGGAAAGTTAGCAACATGGGCGGTCGTTACCGGAATGGATGGTAAGTACTAAAATTTAGTCCGAGGCTGCGGTTGGGCCTAGGGAGGGGGGGGGAAACGTTTTTAAAATTATCATTAAAAAAAACGTACAAAGCATTCCCAAGACAGTTTTAAACCTAATCGCCATTTAAAAAAGAAAGAAAGAACCTTTCACTTACCTTTCTTTGCAGGGTTCCCTCCCCCCCCTTACCGCCCTGTTTAAGCAGCTTTTACCGGGCTGGTCTCTCGCCGATCTGGACGTCGGCGGTTGAGGCCAAACTTACTCCCCGGCGGTTGTTCTCGCCGATTCACGTCGGCGGTTTGGTCCCGGCTGGCGACTTCAAACGTGGGCGATACCGAGGAAAAAAAACTTACGTGGAAACTCTCGCCGGGCGCAAAAGCCAGCTGTACCGCCGAGAAAATCGGCGGCAGTGAAGCCAAAAGTCTGGCCCATAGACCTTGGAGGGAGTGCTGCACAGAGTCACCAGAATGATACCGGGGCTTAGCGGGTTAAATTATAAGGACAGGTTGCGTAAACTTTGCTTGTATTCCCTTGATTATAGAAGATTAAGGGTTGATCTAATTGAGGAGTTTAAAAGGTTAAAAAGATTTGATAGGTTAGATCCAGAGAAACAATTTCCTCTGATGAAGGAATCAAGAATAAGGGAGCACAATCTTTAAATTAGAGCCATGTCATTCAGCAGTGAAATCAGGAAACACTTCTTCACACAAAGGGTAGTGGAAATCTGGAACTCTCTCCCCCAAAAGGCTGTGAATGTTGGGGCCAGTTGGAGCTTTCAAGACCGAGTGATGGATTTTTGTTGGATAAGGGAATCAAGGGATATGGAGCTAAGGAGGGTAATGGAGTTGAGGTAAGGATCAGCCGCGATCTAATTCAATGACCTCCTCCTGTTCCTTAAAGGATAAAGCTGGTGTCCTTCTGAACCTGTGTACGGTTTTGACTACTGCTGTTCTTTTATAGAGATCACAGAGGATGACGTTAATACTTAAGGTTGGTTTACTGGATTAGTTAAAAGGATTTTGTAAAGGTACAATCAAACAGGAGCCAGTCAAAAATACAATCCGTCCTGCGTTCCAACCAGCACAAACCCGATGTGTTGCACCAATTCGGGAAAACAATTACCTCCCAGAGGAATGTTGTCTCTTCATGCAATGGTATCACTAAAGTGACACCTCCCGTAATCCACCCCTTTCTCCACTCTGATTCTTTTGCCCCATTGGTACGAAGTGATTCAAGAATAAATGACCTTCAGTGAAAATGTCTGGCGTTAGAAGCCTTGCCCTCCTCCAACCTTATCGATGAATCATTAATTACTGACAAATGACAGGCCTCCTCCTGCCTTGCGTTAAAACGAGGAGTTCCAGACCCTTGATAAAGGATTTCTCTTTGCGCAGATATTGTGATTCATGTAAAAGATTTGCTCTCAAATTAGACAAACTGTACTTTTCAACATCACTTTCACAAAAGTGGCCGCCAATGTAACGTCTTGAATAGACGCCCATCAAAGGCCAGTAGTGCTTTGTTGATTCATTCCTGCACAACAACTTATATTTTTATAGTGGCCGAGAAATTGGCCTGCCTTATGCCCATTTTTTTTAGCGATATTTTGCCTTTTTTGACGGTGAATGGCACTCACCTAAATTGGCCAAAGTTGTGTGCCGGCGGTTTTGAAATACTGCTGAAAAGCGGACCACCATCGAGCAACACCGAAAAAAAGCGACATCGCTTTAAATTGGCCGATCGACGCACCTGTATTGCGCGGGAAACCCGCCCGAGAAAAGCCTGCGTTGCAGCCCCAGAAACGGCGGTACGTATGAAGACCTGCAAAAAAAAGGTAAGTTAAAGTTTTTATTTTTTTGCAGCGATTACTTAGTTAATGTTTTGTGATTTTTTTTTGTTTTTTGCAATTGCTGTTTGAGTGTTTCCCCCTCCCAGGGCCTGTCTTTTTGGCGGTAATCGTCCTCGGACTAAAGTTGGCGAGGACCATGGTTTCTACCGCGAAATCTCGTGCAACGCCAATTTTTACCGTCGGGCGTATTTTGTTGCCAATTTTACCCCCTTAAAAAATAGTAGTTTTTGCAACGGTATTTTTGCACTAAAACGCCGAAAATATATTGTTATCGCCAAAAGACCAATTTCTAGCCCAAGCGACTTTAACGTAGTAAAACGTCCCAAGCTGCTTCACAGGAGTGTTACCAAACAAAATTGACATCAAGCCACATAAGGAGATAATACGACAGGTAACTTGGTCAAAGAGGTAGGTTTTAAGGAGCGTCTTAAAGGAGGAGAGAGGTAGAGAGGCGCAGAGGTTTTGGGAGGGAATTCCAGAGCTTAAGGCTGGGTTGAGATTAGTCAAACCCATTTCACATCAGACACTAATGGCCTGCTGGAGTCAAACATGGGTGTTAGTGGCTACTTCTGTGTTTCAGAACCTTCTGATCTTTAAGGTGATTGGCAAAAGATCTAGAGGTTACTGGAGGAAACAATCTTTTATGCAGCGAGTTGTTGTGATCTGAAACGCACTCTCTGAAAGGGCAGTGGAAGCGGATTCATTAGCAACATTCAAATAAGAACTGGATAAATACATGAAGGGAAAACAAATTACAGTTAGTAAATACTTAGTTAGAGAAAGGAATGGTAGAAGAGAGGACAATGAAGATCAAATGTAGCATGGAACATGTCATGTATGTACTTTTGGGATCACTAGCCACTAGATGGCATCACTATTGGAGGCCATTGGGTTGCCCGCACGTGGTGCAGCCCAAGTATAAAAGGCCAGCCATTTTGTATATCAATCACTTTGGGCCTTAATAAAGCAGAGCCAAGGTCATACCTCTTGGAGTTAAACAGTACTCAGTCTAACAGTTATTGCATACACAACAGAACAGAATGGCTTCTGCATAGCCGGGACCCTGGATAGTTGGGCATCAAATAATGTGGATCGTAAGGTTAATTTTGAGTTTCATTAGATAATCCAAAGGGTCAGGGAGCATTGGGGTGTTTTCCTAGATTAAAGGTGCAAAATAAATGTGAGTTGTTGTTCCCTCACTTCCCTCAGGAGTTTCAATAAGCGGAAGAGAGTTAACAACAGCCTCAAGTGTACAAAGTGTATGGACGGGCTTGGCTCATACTTGTGCATGGGATGATTAGCCTCACTTTATGCGGTATTTGTATATTGATTTAAGAAGGGATATACTTGCATTGGAGGCAGTTCAGAGAAGGTTCACTAGGTTGATTCCTGAGATGAAGGGGTTGGCTTATGAAGAAGGTTGAGCAGGTTGGGCCTATATTCATTGGAGTTTAGAAGAATAAGAGGTGATCTTATTGAAACATATAAGATTCTGAGGGGGCTCGACAGGATAGATGCAGAGAGGATGTTTCCCCTCGTGGGGGAATCTAGAAATGGGGGCATAGTTTCAGAATAAGGGGTCACCCAGTTACGATGGAGATAAGGAGGAATTTCTTCTCTCAGAGGGTCTGGAATTCTCTTCCCTCGGGAGTTGTGGAGGCTGGGTCATTGAATATATTCAAGGCGGAGATAGACAGATTCTTGAACTATAGGGGAGTCAAGGGTTATGGGGAGCGGGCCGGGAAGAGGAGCTGAGTCCATGATTAGATCAGCCAGGATCTTATTGAATGGCGGAGCAGGCTCGAGGGGCTGAATGGCCTTCTCCTGTTCCTTTTGTTCTTATGATGTTGGCAGACTCCAAAGTTTGGGACAGAATTGTCTAGTTACCCGTAACTATAGCTACACTTCTTTTAGTCATTTCAGCTCCTGAAAGCCTGCACTTGTAACTTCCATCTTCTAGACCAAGGCGATTGTACAAATTCACTCACTGTGGTTTGACTTTGGACACTGTCTGTGCCTCTACTGACATCTACAGCTTGGTTTCACTGCTACACTTAGATAGAACCGTTTGTTAAAAATTCAGAAACAAACTTCAAAATCAAATGTCATTTTATAAATTGATATCCTCTCTAAAAGTCATCTTGAACTTAACAGGAGATCACAGGAAGAAAGGTTCACACATGGATCTTTCCTGGATAGATGGAATAAACAATAGGAAACAGAAATTTGAATGGGATGAAATATGAGGAAAAGGCATCCAGCCTGGCCCCCACACAACTGCAAGGACACGTGCATCACAATATACCCAGAACTATGTGATCTCCTGAGAGAGGCGAAAAACCAGATTTTAAAAAACTGGCCAATCAAGGAAAACACATCTGAAAATTCCTCTCCGACCCATCTGGGCGATCAAAACTAGTCCAGGAGATCACTCTGGCCTGAATTCCCTGCTGTACCTACCTTCTGTAAGAGCCGCTCTCCGCCCCAGCCAGAAACAGGTCCAGCTCTCGCTTGAAGGAATTCAGCCAATTGGCGATTACCACACGAGATGTAAGTCTGTTCTCTGGGAATAGAACCACCTCCTGAACATCTAACCTCAATCTTAAATCACAAAGCATGATATCAGAACGTACACGGAATACGCAGCACAGAAACAGGCCATTCGGCCCATCCAGTCCATTCGGCATTTATGTTTCACTCGAGCCTCCTCCCATCCTTCCTCGTCGAACTCCATCAACTGAAGATGTTAACAAGTTCTCATGAAATTCCTTTGTCCTCTAGTATTAGGCAGTCCCTCGTATCGCGGATGACCCAATTCCACACCAAAAAGGGATGAGTTCACAGGTGTTTCAATGAGGAACCTGACATTCTAGGTCTCGAACTACATGTTGAAGGGTGGAAGATGCCTGTGCGTGGATTCTTTTAACGTGGGGTGGCCGTTGCACACCAGCCACCACACGGGCTTGACAGAGCAAGGTCTTGATCCAGTGGAAAGGGTTAACCAGGACGACTGGAGACCAAACTCTGTTGCACGGATCTAGTGTGCATACACGCTTCTACTGTCCATAGATCGCAGTGTGGGCTGGCCCGTGCTGCCCCTGGGCCTTCGCCTCTTCTGGGCCCCGAAAACTCGCCTTTTTTGGGCCCCGAACCCTCGCCTCTCCTGGGCCCAATCACAACGCTCTTGGGCCCCGATCTCTCACCGCTCCTGGGCCCCGAACCCTCGCCTCTCCTGGGCCCCGATCTCTCGCCGCTCCTCCGCCCCGATCACAACTCTCCTGGGCCCCGATCAAAAACGGAACAGTCAGTAACAGGACATCAATTAATCTCCTCTTATCTTGGAGACATCAAATATCGACACCCTGTAATTTGAAATATCAAAATATTAAACTCCAGCTTAGTTGAAAGGTTATTAACTTTAGCAGAAACAAACAGAATGAACACGATTCATTGTCCTCTACTTCAGAAATCGTTAATTTGTGGGCTTACGTCTCCATTAAGATAGCAGACAGAGACATTCTTGCAAACACACTGGCGCGTTTATTACTGGGAGCGCGCAGTATGATTTCAACCCAGGCCTACACATGACAAACGCGGCTGAGTGAATCGGTATCTGTGGGGCCGCTGAGTGAGCCACTACATTCAGCAGCGTGGCGGTGGAGTTTCACCCGCATTTGTGCCCAGGAGCGCCCATAATCTGGGCGCAAGCCAATTACGTGGTTTAAAGGATGGACGAGATGTGGACGTAAGTGAGCTACAAGCAGAGGTACAGCACGCCCCCGTCTCCTCGGTCTTTTACGTCCGTCCCTCAAGTCTCCGTCCGAACGTGTCTCCACCCACAAATCTGGCCCCGCCCCGACTCTCAGCTGCACATGCTCGAGGGAGTCTCCCGGCATTGGGTGAGAATTTCAGTCGCGGCAGGAAAGTAAATCATTCATCTTGTCTTCTATTGCAATTTTTCTAAACGTTAAAAAATATTATCCTCACTGAGACCAGCTCTGTATTTTCTGTTTCTTTCAATTTATTTTTATGGCATCAGTTTTAAGTCACATTAAACATTGAAAAACTTATTCGATGGCAGCATCTTAAACACGCTGTGTCTGATGTGCGCAAATTATGCTAAAATGAGTTGAAACTTTTAATTATCAGGCTTAAGGAAGAAATGTGTGTCATCTGTGACTCAGTGGGCAGCACTCTCGCCTCCGAGTCAGAAGGTTGTGGGTTCATAGTCACACGCCAGACACTTGAGCACAACAAATCTAGGCTGTCACTCCCAGTGCAGTGCTGAGGGAGTGCTGCACTGTCGGAGGTGTCGTATTTCGGATGAGATGTTAAACCGAGGCCCCGTCTGCTCTCTCAGGTGGGCATAAAAGATCCCATGGCACTATTTCGAAGAAGAGCAGCGGGAGTTATCTCCGGTGTCCTGGGCCAATATCACTAAAGCAGACGAACTGGTCATTTATCACATTGCTGTATGTGCGACCTTGCTTGCTTCAGAGGTGTGTTATCAAACCCAACTTGACAACTTCTGTTCCCTTCAACTGCGGATCACCTGCTTTTATAAAATATGATCTCAATTCATCTCTCTCCCTGCTGGTTTTCATCGCTCCACCATTGTTGGCGGCCGTGCCTTCAGCTGCCTGGGCTCTAAGCTCTGGAATTGGCTCCCTAAACCTCTCCACCTCTCTCTCCTCCTTTCTTCTCTCAGAGGGTCGTGAATCTGTGCAATGCTCTCCCCCAGAGAGCTGTGGAGGCTGGGTCACTGAATGTATTAAAGGTGGAGATAGACAGATTTTTGAACGATAAGGGAGTGAAGGGTTATGGGGAGCGAGCAGGGAAATGGAGTTGAGGCCAAGATCAGATCAGCCATGATCTTATTGAATGGCGGCGCAGGCTCGAGGGGCCGTATGGCCTACTCCTGCTCTTATTTATGTTCTTATAATTGCTCTTGTGAATCATAGAAACATAGAAAATAGGAGCAGGAGTAGACCATTCGGCCCTTCGATCCTGCTCCGCCATTCAATAAGATCATGGCTGATCCTCTATCTCAACACCATATTCCCGCTTTTCCCCCATATCCCTTGATGCCTTTTGTGTCTATGGGACACGTCTTGGGACATTTTACTACATTGAAGAACGTAGGGTTATAAATTGCACAATCTAAGGCGCTATATAAATGCAAGTTGTTGTTTCTCTTTGTGCACTTTCTGTGCGTGTTGCAAGTTGGCCGTGGCTAATCCTATCAACAGATCATGCCAGCATACCTGGCCAGAACAAGCCTTGCTAACCTTCTCAAATCCTCGGTGGCTGTCTGCCCGGCTTAAGCTGTTGCAGTTGGCATGTAATACAGGACTTTGATTGGAAGTGGAAATCATTTCTTTTTTCAAGCATAGCTTCAACTGGATCCAAACACAGTCAAATAATCCTTCTGTGCATAGTGCCCAAGTTTGGAAAGGGGCAGCATGTGAAGTTTAAATTTTGGCCTCACACCGACTGATTCAATGCCCAATCATACCCGTTGTCTCTCTAATCTCTCCTGCCTTCCACCCTATCACAGACCTTGCCTTTTGTTCTTTCCCCCTCCGCCTTTCCCTGCCCCTTCACTTGCTTAAAGATCTGTCACATCTTTAACTTTTTCCAGTTCTGACGAAGGGTCATCGACCTAAAACGTTAACTCTGTCTCTCTCCCCACAGAGGCTGCCCGACCCGCTGAGTATTTCCAGCATTTTCTGTTTTTAATTCGATACCCAGCTTCACGGATCCCTGGTGATGTCACTGCACAGGAGAAATACCTGTTTACAAACTAATATAAGTGGCTTGGAACGTTTCCCTCCGTTAAAGGCAGTGTATAAATGCATGGTTGCATAGTGGTTATGTTACTGGACCAGTAATCCAGAGGCCTGGACTAATGATCCTGAGACGTGAGTTCAAATCCCACCACGGCAGCTGGGGAATTTAAATTCAGTTAATTAAATACATTTGGAATTTAAAAAATAAAGCCAGTGTCAGTAATGGTGACCATGAAAATATCGGATTGTCGTAAAAACCCATCGGGTTCACTAATGCCCTTCAGGGAAGGAAATCTACTGCCCTTACCTGGTCTGGCCTATATGTAACTCCAGACCCACAGCAATGTGGTTGACTCTGAAATGGCCCAACGAGACACTCGGTTGTACCAAACTGCTATGACAAAGTCAGCACTGTGGGAGCACCTTCACCACACGGACTGCAGCATAGAAAATAGGTGCAGGAGTAGGCCATTTGAGCCTGCACCGCCATTCGATAAGATCATGGCTGATCATTCACCTCAGTACCCCTTTCCTGCTTTCAAGGAGGCGGCTCACCACCTTCCCAAGGGGCAGTTAGGGATGGGCAATAAATGCCAGTCTTCCCTGCAACGCCCACATCCCGTGAATGAATTTTTAAGAAGTCATTGATGTTGCAGTAAGCCCCGGTTAGGATGGTGTTGAAGAACGTCGGGTTATAAATTGCACAATCTAAATCGCTCAGCTCTGACGGGAGTTGGGAAAATGGGACGGGATTGGAATTCGCTGGGGTCCTCTGCCTGACCAACCAGAAGACCGACTCGGGTTGCCCAGTGTCTAACCCTACGTTCTACCAGGCAGTCAGAAGTGAGAACACTGGCTGATCTTCCCCTGTGTAACTACAACAAAGATTTGCATTTACATAGCGCCTTTCGCGTAGTAAAATGGCCCAAGGTGCTTCACAGGAGCATAGAGCAGATTGGCATTGGCTCACCCCAATTATAGCACCATCCGTTACCGCCTCGCCTGCGATCAGTTAACATCGCAAGTCCTGAACTACAAGGCTGAGTGTCACACTGGGCGCTGCATTTGCCAATCGGGCCATCAGGAAGGAGTCCTGAGAAACCATTTTGGTTAAACACGCGCTGATGATATTATCCAGAAGCTGAACTGGCAGGAGTCACTGATACCGGGGGTTAACATAAGAAATAGGAGCAGAAGTCGGCCATTTGGCCCCTCGAGCCTGCTCCGCCATTCAATAAGATCATGGCTGACCTGATTAAGTTATGGGGACAGGCTGCATGAACTTTGTTTGCATTCCCTTGAGTATAGAAGATTGAGGGACTGATCTGATCAAGTTGTTTAAAATGTTAAAGCGATTCGAGATACGGAGAAATTATTTCCTCTGGTGGAGGAATCAAGAACAATGATATAAAGGTGAGAGCCAGGCCATTTAGGAGGGAAATCAGGGAGCACTTTTTCACACAAAGGGCAGCGGAAATCTGGAATTCTCTTCCCCAAAAGGCTGTGGATGCTGGGAGCTTTCAAGGCTGAAATGAATAGACATTTTGTTGGGTAAGGGTATCAAGTGAAACGGAGCTGGGGTGGGAAAATTAAGTTGAGGTGCAGATCAGCCATGATCTAATCGAACACAATAACAAAATACTGCGGGTGTTGGAAATCTGATATAAAAACAGAAAACGCTGGAAATACTCAGCGGGTCAGGCAGCATCTGTGGAGAGAGTTAACGGTTCAGGTCGATGACCCTTCGTTAAAACTGAGATTTTAACCAGGCACAGCGGCAGGAACAGGGGGAGGGGAGGAAAGATTAAAAGGGAAGGTCTGTGATCGTGTGGAAGGCAGGAGAGATTAAACGACAAAAGGGTGATAGTACAAGGCAAAAGGAGATGGTAATGGGGCAAGTTAAGAAACAAAGGATGGGTCGAGAGAGGGTGTAAATGGGAACATCAGAACAGCTGCCATCTGGAACAATAAAGGCAGAGGTTATGGTCTGAAAGTGTTGAACTCGATGTTGAATCCAGAAGGCTGTAAAGTGCCGAATCGAAAGATGAGGTGTTGTTCCTCGAGCTTGCGTTGAGCTTCGTTGGAACAGTGTAGGAGACCGAGGATGGAGAGGTCAGAGTGGGAGTGGAGCGGGGAATTAAAGTGACAGCCGACCGGAAGCTCGGGGTCACGCTGACGGACTAAGTGGATCTAATTGAATGCCGGAGCAGGTTCGATGGGATGAATGGCCTGCTTAAATATCAGGTCCGAACCAGTGTTATCACTCATTCGGTCAGTATCCTCGGAATATCAGGAAGGAGGAGCAGGCCATTCATCCCATCGAGCCTGTTCCGGCATTCAATTAGATCTGTCAGCATGACCCCGAGCTTCCGGTCGCCTGTCACTTTAATTCCCCGCTCTACTCCCACTCTGATCTCTCTGTCCTCGGCCTCCTACACTGTTCCAACGAAGCTCAATGTAAGCTCGCGGAACAGTTGCGTTGTACAGTGGCTCCTCAAAACTCTGACTAATGCAGCAAGTGATTAGGTTCTGGAACGCGCTGCCTGACGGGGTGGTGGAGGCAGACTCAATCATGGCTTTCAAAAGGGAATTGGATATGTACCCGAAGGAAAGAAATGTGCAGAGCTACGGGGAAAGGGCGGGGGAGTGGGACTGACTGAGGCGCTCTTGCAGAGAGCCGGCACAGGCTCGATGGGCCGAATGGCCTCCTTCTGTGCTGTAACCATCTATGTTGGCCGTTTGTTGCTTAATTTTTGGGAGGAAATCGGTGGAACAAGTGAGAAAGTTTTAATGGGGGAATTCCAATCGCTGCTTTGAAAGCTGGCTGAATACTGAGACTAGTTCCCGGAGTGTGCCTTTAAACGAGTGGCTGGAGCCTGATGGTCGGCCGATACTGACAAAGGTCCTCCAGCAGCCTGTCCTCACCGCACAGCACTGCCGCCTAGTCATCAAGATCCACGGCGCGGCCCTGGACAATGTGGACCCCTTCCCATATCTCGGGAGCCTCCTATCAATAAGAGCAGGCATTGACGACGAGATCCAACACTGCCTCCAGTGCTCCAGTGCAGCCTTCGGCCGCCTGAGGAAAAGAGTGTTTGAAAACCAGGCCCTCAAAACTGTCACCAAGCTCATGGTCTACAGGGCTGTAGTACGACCTGCCCTCCTGTATGGCTCAGAGACATGGACCATGTACAGTAGACACTTCAAGTCGCTGGAGAAATACCACCAACGATGTCTTCGCAAGATCCTACAAATCCCCTGGGAGGACAGACACACCAACATCAGCGTTCTCGACCAGGCCAACATCCCCAGCATTGAAGCACCGACCACACTCGATCAGCTCCGCTGGGCAGGCCACACAGTTTGCATGCCAGACACGAGACTCCCAAAGCAAGCGCTCTACTCGGAACTATTTCACGGCAAACGAGCCAAAGGTGGGCAGCGGAAACATTACAAGGGCACCCTCAAAGCCTCCCTGATAAAGTGCAACATCCCCACCGACACCTGGGAGTCCTTGGTCAAAGACCGCCCTAAGTGGAGGAAGTACATCTGGGAGGGCGCTGAGCACCTCGAGTCTCATCGCCGAGAACGTGCAGAAACCAAGCGCTGGCAGCGGAAAGGAGCGTGTGGCAAACCTGTTCCCACCCTCCCTTACCCTCAACGGCTATCTGTCCCACCTGTGACAGAGACTGTGGTTCACGTATTGGACTGTTCAGCCACCTAAGGACTCAGGTTAAGAGTGGAAGCAACTGCCTATGATGACGATGACCTGTCCCCAGCCCATGGAGCACTGTTGCGAGCGCATTGAGTAAGCCTCTCGCCGCGGAGCCCCGTTCACAGTTGAAGACTTTATCGTGGCCTCCAGCCACTCATTCGCCTGCATCGGTGCAGAAAGCGGATTGTGCTGTGAGGCCCCCACCCACCCCCGCTGAGTGCTTACCCACGCACGACCCCAAAGCCAGGCCTCGCAAAGCAGCGGGGATCCCATTAGCAGCCCTCCGACAGCAGTCTGGCATCGAGCGGCTTAATCCATGCTGTCAGATGCAGAGTGTCATTATCCAAGCCAGCCAAATTTCCACAGTGCGATCTTTAATCTGTTTCAAACCAAGCCTCATTCAGTCACTCTGATTTAAAATGACATGTTCCTAATGGAGAAGTAAAACCAGTCTGCTTTCTTTTTAAAAAAAATCCGTGTTTATTCAACTTAGCTTTTACATGTTTCTGCTTCCAAGAAAATGCGTGTTATTTAAAGCAACAGCTAACTGGGTCTAACCCACCAAGTTGGCAAACATTTTCTGTGATCTTTTCAGTTTAAGGTGTGATGGTGGTGGTATAACAACAACAACTTGCATTCACATAGCGCCTTTAACATAGGAGCAGGATGAAACCATTCGGCTCCTCGAGCCAGTTCGGCCATTCAATGAGATCATGGCTGATCTGTAACTTAACTCCATCTACCTGCCTATGGATCTGTATCCTTGGCTCGCAAAATCCTACTGACCTCAGAGAGTAAAACATCCCAAGGTGCTTCACAGGAGCAGTATTATACAGTTGTTCAGCAGAGGTTCCTCAATCATCTTCTCCTCGTGGCTGAAGAGCTCCTCCCAGAATCACAATGCAGTTTCTTTCCACTAAGGGGTACAACGGACATGATCTTCACCGTGCAACAACTACAAGAGAAATGCAGGAAAGGCACCAACCCTTGTACATGGCCTTCTTTGACCTCACAAGGGCCTTTGACACCGTCAATCATGAGGGACTATGGAACGTGATCCTGACCAACGGATCCACCACAGACCCAATCCACATCCGGACCGGGGTCAAGCAGGGCTGCGTCATCGCGCCAATCCTCTTCTCGATCTTCCTCGCTGCAATGCTCCATCTCACTCTCAACAAGCTCCCCGCTGGGAACCTGTTCAACAGTCGCCGCCTATAGGCTAGATCCAAGGTTGTCCCATTCTCTGCCGTCAAACTACAGTACGCGGACGATGCTTGCATCTGCACACACTCAGAGACCAAACTCCAAGTCATCGTCAACACCTTCACCGAGGCGTACGAAAGCATGGGCCTTACGCTAAACATCCGTAAGACAAAGGTCCTCCACCAACCTGACCCTGCCACACAGCACTGCCCCTCGGTCATCAAAATCCACTGCGCGGCCTTGGACAACATGGACCACTTTCCATACCTCGGGAGCCTACTATCAGCAAGAGCAGACATCGACGACGAGGTCCAACACCGCCTCCAGTGCGCCAGTGCAGCCTTCGGTCGCCTGAGGAAGAGGCTGTTTGAAGACCAGGACCTCAAATCTGGCAGCAGGTTTATGGTCTACAAGACAGTAATGATATCTACCCTCCTGTATGGCTCAGAGACGTGGACTATATACAACAGACATCTCAAACAGCTGGAGAAGTACCACCAGCGCTGCCTCCGCAAGATCCTGCAAATCCACTGGGAGGATAGACGCACCAACGCCAGTGTTCTCGCTCAGGCCAACATCCCCAGCATTAAAGCACTGACCACACTCGACCCGCTCCGTTGGGCGGGCCACATCGTCCGCATGCCCCAGACACGAGACTCCCAAAGCAAGCGCTCTTCTCGGAACTCCGACACGGCAAGCGAGCCCCAGGTGGACAGGGGAAACATTTCAAGGACACCCTCAAAGCCGCCTTGATAAAATGCAACATCCCCACCGGCACCTGGGAGTCCCTGGCCCAAGACCGCCCAAAGTGGAGGAAGAACACCTCGAGTTTTGTCGCCAAGAGCGTGCGGAAATCAAGTGCAGGCAGAGGAAGGAGCGTGCGGCAAACCAGTCCCACCCACCCTTTCCCGCAACGATTGTCTGCCCCACCTGTGACAGAGACTGCAATTCCCGTATTGGACTGTACAGTCACCTGAGAACTCACTTTTAGAGTGGAAGCAAGTCTTCCTCGATTTCGAGGGATTGCCTATGATAATGGTTAGACAAAATTTGACACCAAGCCACAAAGAGAGATATTAGGACAGGTAACCAAAAGCTCGGTCAAAGAGGTAAGTTTTAAGGAGCGTCTTGAAGAAGGAGAGAGAGGTAGCGAGGCGGAGAGGGTTTTGGGAGGGAATTCCAGAGCTTGGCAGCTGAAGGCACGGCCGGCAATTGTGAAGTGATGAAAATAGTGGACGCG
Organism: Pristiophorus japonicus; assembly: GCF_044704955.1. Lineage (NCBI taxonomy): Eukaryota > Metazoa > Chordata > Chondrichthyes > Pristiophoridae > Pristiophorus > Pristiophorus japonicus. The sequence continues at coordinate 197,068,109 of NC_091988.1, forward strand.
CAAAAGGCCAGGTGCAGTGAGATCTCGGGGGTTGTGGGGCTGGGGGAGATTACAGAGATAGGGAGGGACGAGGCCATGGAGGGGTTTGAACACAAGGATGGGAAGCTGAGCAGAGACATCTAGTGCCTGGTATCAAGCATTGGGAGGAGACCACTTGCTGATGATTCATGGATCCCACCTGCAGTATATCATCATCATAGGCAGTCCCTCAAAATCGAGGAAGACTTGCTTCCGTTCTAAAAAATGAGTTCTCAGGTGACTGTACAGTCCAATACAGAAATTACAGTCTCTGTCACAGGTGGGACAGACAGTGGTTGAAGGAAAAGGTGGGTGGGGGAGTCTGGTTTGCCGCACGCTCCTTCCGCTGCCTGCGCTTGGTTCCTGCATGCTCTCGGCGACGAGACTCGAGGTGCTCAGCGCCCTCCCGGATGCTCTTCCTTCACTTAGGGCAGTCTTGGGCCAGGGACTCCCAGGTGTCGGTGGGGATGTTGCATTTTATCAAGGAGGTTTTGAGGGTGTCCTTGAAACGTTTCCTCTGCCCACCTGGTGTTCGTGTGCCATGTAGGAGTTCCGAGTAGAACGCTTGCTTTGGGAGTCTTGTGTCGGGCATGCGAACAAATTGGCCCACCCAACGGAGCTGGTCGAGTGTGGTCAGTGCTTCGATGCTGGGGATGTTGGCCTGATCGAGGACGCTAATGTTGGTGCGTCTGTCCTCCCAGGGGATTTGCAGGATCTTGTGGAGACATTGTTGGTGGTATTTCTCCAGCGATTTGAGGCGTCTACTGTATATAGTCCACGTCTCTGAGCCATACAGGAGGGCGGGTATCACTACAGCCCTGTAGACCATAAGCTTGATGCCAGATGTGGATTAGGGGTGGAAGAGGTGCTGAGACTGAGCACATAGCCCAGAGCCTGGGGCCACATCCTATGAATAAATACATTTTAAAAGAGTATGCCTCTTCAAACATGGCCAGTAACATTTCTCTCATTTCTCTTATTAACTTTAGTGTCAGCTGTGGCTCAGTGGGTCACACCCTCATCTTCTGAGTCAGAAGGCTGTGGGTTCAAGTCCCACTCCAAACACTTGTGCACACAATGCAGGCTAACACTCCAGTGCAGTGCTGAGGGAGTGCTGCACTGTTGGAGGTTCTGTCTTTTGGATGAAACATTCAACTAAAGTGCTGTCCGTTCTCTCAGGTGGATGCAAAAGATTCCATGGGCACTATTTAGAAGAAAAGCAGGGGAGTTATCCCGTGTCCTGGCCAATATTTATCCCTAAATCATAAAAACAGATTATCTAGTCATTATCATATTGTTGTTTGTGGGAGCTTGCTGTGCGCAAATTGGCTGCCACGTTTCCTACATTACAACAGTGACTACACTTCAAAAAGTACTTCATTGGCTGTAAAGTGTCTGAGGTCGTGAAAGGCGCTATATCTATGCAAGTCTTTTTTTTATCTTTCTCTCATTTTTTCTTGCGTTCTCTCACCACCAAGCTCACATCGCAAAGAACAACTTATTTTAAATCCTGAAAATCAAGCTAACAAATCCATTTATGTTCAATCTCACCTGGTCCCACACTGCTCAACCCAAAATTCCTTTGTGTACTATTGCGACCCCGTCATGATCCAGTTTAAACAAAAGCACTTTAATGACAGTGTTCACGTTTGCACAAAAGAATCTGACATGAATATGTCAGGCAGCGGGCTACCCAATGATTTAGACTCCCGACACGGCCGCTGTGCCAGTTTGACAATTGAAGGCAGATTATTACTGGCATGTCCCCGACAGCACGCACAGCTCAGGCATCAGCTGCTGTGCCCTGGCAAGGATGGACCTCACCCGCTCGCTGCCACATCCTCGCAGGGGCAGCACGCCAGCCGTGCTGTGCCAGATGCGAGAGAATTGGCAGCTTTTTGCTCGGCCAGCCCTGTACGTTTACACGATCTGACACCGAGCCGTGCAGAGCAGGATAGTATGGGACAAGCAGGGACTGCTTCCCTTTGCCTCTTGTCTAGCGCACAGAGGCAGACATTGACACTGAGACATGTACAGGGTCTGACAGTGCTTGATGTGTGTGAGAGCTGTTGCATTTCACACCCCCCCCCCCCCCCCCCCCCCCGCTGTCCCTCACAATCCACGTCCGGCCAATGGCTTAAATTGCTCTTTTATTGGATTTTTGTGGAACTTGTTGGCTAAGTTTAAAAAAATGAAAGACTTGCATTTATATCGCACCTTTCACAAATGTCAAAGCGCTTTACTGCCAATGAAGTGCTTTTGCCATGCAGTCACTGTTGTAGCGTAGGAAACGCGGCAGCCAATTTGCACACAGCAAGTTCCCATTAACAGCAATGTGATAATGACCAGATAATCTGTTTTATTGAAGGATAAATATTGGCCCCAGAACACCAGGGGTAACTCCGCTGCTCTTCTTCGAAATAGTGGCCATGGGATCTTTTACGTCCACCTGAGAGGACAGACAGGGGTCTTGGTTTAACATCTCATCTGAAAGACAGCACCTCCAACAGGGCAGCACTCCCTCAGCACTACACTGGAGTGTCAGCCTGGATTTATTTTTGTGCTCAAGTCGCTGGAGTGGGACTTGAACTCACAACTTTCTAGACTCAGAGGCGAGGGTGCTACCCACTGAGCCACAGCTGGCAGACAAGTTTAGCTCTACCTCTTCAACCAAATTTTTGGTAGCCTGTCCTAATATTACACAGGATATACTGCACAGAAACTGGCCATTCGGCCCAACCAGTCCGTGCCAGCGTTTATGCTCCACTCGAACCTCCTCCCGTCTTTCCTCATCTAAATCTATCCGTCTATTCTCTTCTCCCTCATATGCTTGTCTAGCCTTCCCTTAAATATATCGATACTATTCGCCTCAACCACTCCCTGTGGCAGCGAGTTCCACATTCTCATCCCTCTCTGAGTAAAGAAGTTTCTTCTGAATTCCCTTTTGGATATCTCCATATGTGGCCCATGTCAAATTTTGTTTGATAACGCTCCTGTGAGGCGCCTTGGGATGTTTTACTACATTAAAGGCGCTATATAAATAGAAATTGTTGTTAACATCCATGCGGGAGAGTTACAGTTCCCGCTCACTGTGACTGAGCGAAAGGCAAAATCACTTTTTAATAATAAAATAACTCTCAGCACCTGCCTCTCCCGATTGTAACGCACTCTGAAACTGCTTGCAACAAGAGACCTAAATAATCGTTAGCTGTTACTACCTCTGACTATGCCAAAAAATATTATGTTAATTTATGCATTAGCTTCCCCTTATCCTTCACCCCAAACTGTCGCATTGCCCATTGAAAGCATCAGGAGCGAAAGAATAAATTTGAGCAACTGTTTGTCGTTACGTGCATTGCTTCTACTTAAATGAGATGGGAATTCTCGGGGGAGTTCCTTTGAACACTAAAGTGCTTACCTCGGGATGCGTTCCTCAGAGTCTTTTCTTTAAATTTGTGTGATGGATTTTCTGTTGAGTTCATGCGTTTGATGGTGAGCTCCTGTGAACATCCCCGAGGACCCCGATCAGCTTCAGTGAAGAGTCACGCAGTCGGCTGCGGTGACAGCGGATGAGCAGGTCTGCAAGAGCCACAAGCAAACTTTTCTGCCATTTAAAGAAGTTCGTCTGCAGCGCTGTTCCAGTAAAGGAGAGGAAGAAGGAAGATGAAGATGATTACAAATGAAAGAAAAAGCTTGCATCTCTATAGCGCCTTTCACGACCACCGGACCTCTCAAAGCGCTTTACAGCCAATGAAGCACTTTTGGAGTGCAGTCACTGTTGTAATGTGGGAAACGCGGCAACCAGTTTGCGCACAGCAAGCTCCCACACACAGCAATGTGATAATGACCATCTGTTTTTTTATAATGTTGATTGAGGGATAAATATTGCCCCAGGACACCGGGGAGAACTCCCCTGCTCTTCTTCAAAATAGTGGCCATGGGATCTTTTATGTCCACCCGAGAGAGCAGACGGGGCCTCGGTTTAACGTCTCATCCAAAAGACGGCACTTCTGACAGTGTGGCGCTCCCTCAGCACTGCGCTGAGCATCAACCAAGATTTTTTTTTTGTGCTTAAGTCCCCGGAATGGGACTTGAACCCACAACGTTCTGACTCAGAGGTGAGTGTGCTACCCACTGAGCCACAGCTGACATGAAGAGGAAAAAGAAAGCTGGCAATGGTCTGGTGGCCAATGGTGCTGGGGTTAAAGATGAACCTGCACTGGGTTAAACGGACTTGATGCTCCATAGAACGATAGACTTTGCCGTATCTGCCGATCAATGAGTCAGTTCTTCCTCTTCCTGCCTGTTTTGTCATGTTCACAAAAGCCGAATTGGCAAAGCCAAAAGTTGTTGGTGGACTAGTGTGGTCAGGTCAGGCACACAGTGCATAGAATCATAGAATCTTACAGCCATCCGACCCTACGTGCCTGTGTCGTCCCTTCCAGTCAGTCCCACACCCCTTGCCCTTTCCCCATAGCCCTGCAAATATTTCCTTTTCAAGCATTTATCCAATTTCCTGGATCTGTTTCCACCACCCTTTCAGGCAGTGCATTCCAGATCACAACAACTAGCTGCCCAAGTTTATTTTTCCTCGTGTCTATATTCCTCACCCTCCAGAAGCTGCAAACAACTCCAGGCCAGACCGAGTGCGTGAGTCACCTCTCTCAACCAGCTGGGAGAGGCGGAAGTGAGATGAGTTTGTGCAGTCTCAACCTCCTTTGGTTGCCATGAATTCATACCTGAGGGGGTCTCCATTTCCATCCAGATCCTGGCTCCACCCAGCGGTGCGACGGCAATTTGAGAAGTATTCAGACTGTATGTCAATGTGTCAGCCATGGCTCAGTGGGCAGCACACTTGCCTCTGACGTCAGGAGGTTGTAGGTTCAAGTCCCATTCCAGGAACTTGAGCACAAAAATCTCAGCTGACACTCCCCGTGCAGCGCTGAGGGAGCGCTGCACTGTCGGAGGTGCTGTCTTTCAGATGAGACGTTAAACCGAGGCCCTGTCTGCTCTCTCAGGTGGATGTAAAAGATCCCATGGCACTATTTCGAAGACCAAGGGAGTTATCCCTGATGTTCTGGCCAATATTTATCCCTCAATCAACGTCACTAAAACAGATTATCTGGTCACTTATCACACTGCTGTGTGTGGGAGCTTGCTGTGCGCAAACTGGCTGCTGCGTTTCCCACATTACAACAGTGACTACACTTCAAAAAGTACTTCATTGGCTGTAAAGTGCTTTGGGACGTCCTGAGGTCATGAAATTCAAGTCTTTATTTCTTTTTACAGACTTAATTTCTTTCTAGAAGAGTCTGGGGCCTACTCCTCTGCACCCACCCGCCTAAAATGTTTGTTTTTTGACACTTCATTTGCTGCTTTTTCCACCATTTTGTTCTCAGAAATTCTTTCTGACATATAAAAACGCACTGTGCAATTAAAAGGCACAAAATATGGCCCCTCGATGATCTTATCTGATGAGGAGCTGCTCGTAATAGACCAGGAATGTCAGCCACTCTGCCAGCTGGCATTCCGCCCATCAGCGAGCGCCCAATTGGCCAAAACACAGCCAGCAACCAGCAGCAACTAGAAGTCAGCCAGCTACCAGCAGCAGGCAGCCCGCAGAAGCTGCCCATGCATAACCTGCAGAAAGGCAAGAGCCAATCATTCAGAGTCAGCAGCCAGTCATCCACCACCAGCAGCCAGTCCGTAACCAATAGCCTGCCACCTCGAGTCAGGCACAAACCAATGGCCTGCTACCTGCAGTCGGCCAGCAACCAATAGCCTCACAGCGACCATCAATCTCCTCCTCTCAATCATCAGCAAAATGATGGAAGGTGTCGTCGACAGGGCTATCAAGTGGCACTTACTCACCAATAGCCTGCTCACCGATGCTCAGTTTGGGTTCCAGACCTCATTGCAGCCTTGGTCCAAACATGGACAAAAGAGCTGAATTCCAGAGGTGAGCTGAGAGTGACTGCCCTTGACATTAAGGCAGCATTTGACCGAGTGTGGCATCAAGGAGCCCTCGCAAAACTGAAGTCAATGGCAATCAGGGGGAAAGCTCTCCACTGGCTGGAGTCATACCCAGCACAGAGGAAGATGGTTGTGGTTGTTGGAGGTCAATCATCCCAGTCCCAGGACGTTGTTGCAGGAGTTCCTCAGGGCAGTGTCCTAGGCTCAATCATCTTCAACTGCTTTACCAATGACTTTCCCTCCATCATAAGGTTAGAAGTGGGGATGTTTGCTGATGATTTTAGTGTTCGGTGCCATTCAGAACTGCTCAGATAATGGAGCAGTCCATGCCCACATGCAGCAAGAGCTGGACAACATTCAGGTTTGGGCTGATAAATGGCAAGTAACATTTGCACCACACAAGTGCCAAGCAATGACCATCTCCAACAAGCGAGAGTCTAACCACCACCCCTTGATATTCAACGGGATTCCCATCGTCGAATCCCCCATCAACATCCTGGGGGTCAGCATTGACCAGAAACTTAACTGGAACCACCACATAAATACTGTGGCAACAAGAGCAGGTCAGAGGCTGGGTATTTTGCAGCAAGTGTCTCACCTCCAGACTCCCCAAAGCCTTTCCACCATCTACAAGGCACAAGTCAGGAGTGTGATGGAATACTCTCCACTTGCCTGTATGAGTGCAGCTCCAACAACATTCAAGAAGCTCAACACCATCCAGGACAAAGCAGCCCGCTTGATTGGCACCCCATCCACCACCTTAAACACTCACTCCCTCCACCACCAGCGCACCGTGGCTGCAGTGTGTACCATCTACAAGATGCACTGCAGCAACTCGCCAAGGCTTCTTCGGCAGCACCTCCCAAACCTGCGACCTCTACCACCTAGAAGGACAAGGGCAGCAGGTGCATGGGAACACCACCACCTCCACGTTCCCCTCCCAGTCACACACCATCCTGACTTGGAAATATATCGGCTGTTCCTTCATCGTCGTTGGGTCATAATCCTAGAATTCCCTCCCTAACAGCACTGTGGGAGCACCTTCACCACACGGACTGCAGCAGTTCAAGAAGGCGGCTCACCACCACCTTCTCAAGGGCAATTAGGGATGGACAATAAATGCCAGCCTTGCCAGCGTCGCCCACATCCCAGGAACAAATTTTAAAAAACAATAGCCTGGAGCCAGCCAGAAACCAACAGAAGCCCATCACTGCAGGGTGGGAGGAGGGTCGTTTGGGCCGAAAGGCCTGTTTCCGTGCTGTAAATTCTATATAATTCCCTGCAATAGCTAGACTCCAGTAGTGTAATGTCTGCATCTGTGAGTATGCTCACAGGTTTGTGGAGCTGTTGCGTTGTGAGTGGCTTAGCCAGTCACGTGATGTTCACAAGACTCAATAAAACCCCAGACAGTTGGGTCCAGGTCATCCACGATAAGGTATGCAGTTGTGAGCCTGGTGGATGACCTGGTAGTGTGTAGCGTGATTGTTAAACCTTTGTTAATAAACCAACTTGTTCTTAATAGCAATGAATTCTTAAGCAAAGAACCCATGAAGCAAATACATTGCAATACATTGGAGGGGAAGTGAAGATTGGGGGTGGGAGGGACAAAGCTGTCAGAGAGAAAGGTTGGAAGTTGGAAAGGTGGGAAGAGCTTGGTATCATGACCCATGGAATGAAAGTGAAAAAGAGACTGTGAAGCAAGATGTATTACACTGCTGCAATAATTGCTGTTTAGCGGGGATGGAGATTACGGGCTGATGCTTTTGTGGCTGGATTTTGAATGATCCTTCAGTACCACTAAGTGTTGAATCATTCGTGCTTTCACTGCCATGGCCACAGGACTAGGGCAGGTAGTGCAGCAGAGCAGGTCTTCAGTCGTCCTGGTTAACCCTTGCCACTGGATAAAGGCCTAGCTCTGTCAAGCCCGTGTGGTGGCTGATGTACAACGGTCACCACACGTTAAAAAAATCCACGCACAGATATTTTCCACCCCCTCAACTGGAGTTCAGGACTGGAACATCGGGTCCTTCATTCAAACATCTGTGAACTCATGTGGAAGCAAGTCATCCTCGTTCGAGGGACCGCCTGTGATGATGATGATGAGGGCAGGGAGCAGGGTGGGGCGGACTGACGCAGAGCCCTGGTGGACCGAGGCTCCAGCTCCCCAGAATGAGAATATGCTCATCAAGCAACATTTACACGCAGTAGACCCGTATACACAGCTCTGGAATTCCCTCCCTAAGCCTCTCCGCCTCTCTCTCCTCCTTTAAGACGCTCCTTTAAATCTACCTCTTTGACCAAGCTTTTGGTCACCTGACCTAATATCTCCTTACGTGGCTCGGTGTCAAATTCTGTTTGATCATGTGAAGCACCCTGGGACATTTAACTACGTTAAAGGCGCTATATAAATGCAAGCTGTTGTACATCCTCCACTACACTCACCTTGCTATACCTGGCCCGGAAGTGCTTGATACTGCCACTGAAAGGACCTTGTATTTATATAGCGCCTTTCATGACCTCAGGATGCCCCAAAGCGCTTCACAGCCAATTAAGTACTTTTGAATATTAGTCACTGTTAGAAAAAACTGGGTGCCAAAGTTAAGAATTTGTTTGTTTGTTTCCTCAGTGCTGACAACTGCATAAAAAAGATAGAAAAGAAAGACTTGAATTTCTATAGCGCCTTTCACGACCACTGGCCATCCCAAAGCGCTTTACAGCCAATGAAGTACTTTTGGAGTGTAGTCACTGTTGTAATGTGGGAAACGTGGCAGCCAATTTGCACACAGCAAGCTCCCACAAACAACAAACATCATTATCACGCTGCTATGTTGATTGAGAGATAAATATTGGCCCAGGACACCGGGGAGAACTCCCCTGCTTTTCTTCGAAATAGTGTCATGGGATCTTTTATGTCCACCTGAGAGAGCAGACGGGGCCTCAGTTTAACGTCTCATCCAAAAGACGGCACCTCCGACAGTGCAGCACTCCCTCAGCACTGCACTGGAGTGTCAGCCTAGCTTTTGTGTGCTCAAGTATAAGCTCAGAAATCATCTACCCTCCACCCCTCCCCCCCAAAATTATTATTCACAATCAGGTTAAAAAAGCACACATATATCTGTGAGACGTGCTTGATGTCTGGAGTCTCCCAGCTCAGGTCTCCCCGTCAGTGTGAGAGCAGCCAACAGTCCCAGGATCAAACGTACGAATATCTCCGGCAAGCAGAGTTCACTTGAAAACATCCCAGCGGTTCTGATAATTAGAATCTCGCTGCCTCAGTGCCCTGGTTCAGGGTCCCTTGAAATAAGCCGAACTCCCATCTGGCTTATGGAATTCTGGCCTTGGTATTAAATTTTAATAATGTAGCAGGTCACTGGAGAGAGCCAGATAGTTACAGCTCTGGTACATTAATGACTAAAAGGCAGACACTGACCTACATACAGGACTACAAGCAGGTACACTCACACAGACAGGCACAGACAGACACTTACTCCCACAGATAGACACAGCCGTTCGCTCATACAGACACACACACACACAGACAGGCAGACACAGACACACGCACAGACTTACACTCAGACTCGCACAGAGACACGCACAGACACAGACAGACACACACACACACAAACAAACACAGATACACAGAAACAGACACACACACACAGACATGCACTCACACAGACAGATTCAGTCTTACACTCACACATACGTACAAACACACATACACACAGACACTCATATGGACAGACAGATGCAGACACATGTACACAGAAACACACAGAGGCACGCACAGAGACACACACACATGCAGAAACACACAGAGACAGTCATATACAAAGATATACACTCAAACAGATATACACTCACACATATACAGACAGACAGTCACACAGACACAGACTCACACAGACACTCATACAGACAGAGACACAGACAGACAGATACACACACACAGAGTAACCTAGGTGACCAAAGGTGTCCTTTAGTAGATGTCGCTCATTGGTACAGAGAGCAGATGAAGATTGTAACTTCCACCTGCACAGCTTGGGCAGAGTAGGTCACCCACCCATTACACAACCCGTCTGGTTTGCATTTCCATCGATTTCAAACAGGGACCGTGGCTGTGGTTCTCTCAGGTGGATGTAAAAGTTCCCACGGCACTATTTCAAAGAAGAGCAGGGGAGTTATCCCCGGTGTCCTGGCCAATATTTATCCCTCAACCAACATCACTAAAACAAATGACCATTTAGCACATTGCTGTTTGTGGGAGCTTGCTGTGTGCAAATTGGCTGCCACATTCCCTACATTACAACAGCAACTACACTCCAAAAAGTACTTCATTGGCTGTAAAGCGCTTTGAGATGTCCTGAGGTCGTGAAAGGTGCTATATAAATGCAAGTCTTTCTTTCTTTACCACATCAGACCTGCAACATGCCCATGGTGACATTTCCAGGTTTTGCAAGGTTTAATGCTAATTTGGAATTCATCCTTTAGGAACTAATTATCGTATTTTAATCAATGATAGCCCTAAATTTTCAGGGTTAAGTACTGGTGTCTTCATAACCCTGTGCTCCAGTCCGACTGATTGATTGATTCATTGATTGATTCATTGATTCATTGATTGATTGGTTTATGGGGATTACCATGGTTTTTAGGAAAATCAAAAGCATTATTGGAATCTCAATATCTCGGGATCTCCTCCACCATTTCTTTAGAACTTCCTTACGAGATGCCATTTGATCCTGGCACAGGCTGATTGATTAACAATGTTATTCAATATTCCCTGCTGCAATATTCCAGTCCACTGGCAACAATAGACCCGGAATATATTTGGGTTCCAACTGCTCTATATTTCAATAAAAGCGAGATCGAACTTGCATTTATACAAAAATCTAGGCTGACACTCCCAGTGCAGTGCTGAGGGAGTGCTGCGCTGTCGGAGGTGCTGTCTTTTGGTTGCGACGTTAAACCGAAGCCCTGTCTGCTTTCTCAGGTGGCTGTAATAGATCCCACGGGCACTATTTCGAAGAAGAGCAGGGGAGTTATCCCCGGTGTCCTGGCCAATATTTATCCCTCAATCAACATCACTAAAACACAGATGAGCTGGTCATTATCACATTGCTGTGTGTGGGAGCTAGCTGTGCACCTATTTGGCTGCCGCGTTTCCTACATGACAACAGTGACTACGCTCCAAAAAAAGTACTTCATTGGCTGTGAAGCGCTCTGGGATGTCCGGTGGTCATGCAAGGCGCCATAGAAATGCAAGTCTTTCCTTTTTTTCATGACCCAATGCGCCTTAGTCAATGAGGTACTTTCTAAAGTGTAGTCACTGTTGTACCGCGGGGACACGCGGGAGCCAATTTTGCGCACAGCAAGCTCCCGCAAACAAGACAGGTAGGTCAGAGGGCTTCCTGGTTGGACTGTTCCCGAGCCTGGCGAAAGGTGTCATCTACAAGTCCAAATTGGATAATATCGCCGGGTTGGGGGGAGGGGGTGTGTGCTCTGGATGCTTTCCTGTCTTCCGAGGACTCGTATGTGCCCAGGTGACCCTGGGGGGGGGGGGTGGGGGTGTCACATGGGCTTTCAAACGTTTTGAGACCGGTGGGCATCGTGGGACATCACATCGATTGTCAAAATAGAATAATGTTGATTGAAACAAATTACCTTTCTCACACTCTTGGATAGGATACAAGCTCCACAGTTGGTGGCCGTGCCTTCTGTTGCCTGGACCCCAAGCTCTGGAACTCCCTCCCTAAACCTCTCTGCCTCTCTACCTCTCTTTCCTCCTTTAAGACGCTCCTTAAAGCATAGCTCTTTGACCAAGCTTTTGGTCACCTGTCCTAAAATTTCCTTAAAATGGCTCGGTGTCAAATTTTGTATAGTAATCGCCCCTGTGAAGTGCCTTGAGACATTTTAAAAGAAAGAAAGAGAAATCTGCATTTATATAGCGCCTTTCACGACCACCTGACGTCTCAAAGTGCTTTACAGCCAATGAAGTACTTTTGAAGTGTAGTCACTGTTGTAATGTGAGAAACGCGGCAGCCAATTTGCGCACAGCAAGCTCCCACACACAGAAATGTGATAATGAGCAGATCATTTGTTTTTTTGTTATGTTGTTATGTTATGTTATGTTTTACTTCGTTAAATGTGCTATATAAAGAATGGGGAAAAGAAAGGGTCCAGAAAGAAGGGGAGAGAGAAGGAAAACAGAGAAAGGGAGAGAAGGGAGGAAAATGAAGAGGGAATAGGGAATAAGAGAGTAGAGAAAGAAAAATTGAGAAGTGGAAAGGGGAAAGAGGGAAGGGGAAAACGAGAAGGAGAATGGGATAAAAGAGAAGGGGAATAGATAGAAGAGGAAAAGGAAGAGAAGTAAAGGAAAAATACAGGAAGGGAACCGAAAAGGAGGGATGGATGGGGTAAGGGACAAGAGAGAGGAAAAGGGAAAAAGAGAGAAGGAGAAATCAAAAAAAGAGCAGTGCAAAGAGAAGGGGAACGAGGACAAAAGACACAATAAAAGATAAAATCCGTGAATGTAAAAAAGGAGAGGAGGAAAGTGAAAAGTGAGAAGGGAGAAAGGGGAAACAACGAGAAAGATGAGGAAAGAGAGGGAACAGGTTAGAGAGGAAGGAGAAAGAGAAAGAGAGCTGTAGAAAGGGGCAAAGACAGAAGGAGAAAGGGAAATAGAGAGATAGGAAAAGGAAATAAGAGCAGAAAAGAGAGAAGCAGAAAGGGATAAGGGGAAATAGAACGAAGAAGGGAGATGGAGAAATGAAAGGGTTAAATTGGAAAAGGGAGGGGAAAATAGATAACAACGGGAAGAGAAAAGCAGAAAAAGGGGAATTAGGGAGGAAGATAGAGGAGGCAGTAAAGAACAGAGAAGGAGAAGGGGAAAGCAAGAGGATGAATGTCATTTTTATCACGTGCTCAGGTGTACAATTCACTCTCCGCCCTCGCACATGAACACCAACGCCCAGCCAAGTCGCCCACCCAGTAACTTGTATTTCTGGAGACCCACCATTCAATTATCCTCCGGCTAACTTCATCTGCTCAAAGGCCACTTGCTTGAAACAGAAGTAAAAAGCAAAATAAATCCTAAAGTTTCAGCCTCGTGGACTCATGCGTGCGTGTTTCCATGGCGACCATAAAGAATCGCGATTACAATAATAAGAGAGGTTCATGACCCCATTACCTAAGTATCACAATCCGTTAGCGTATCCGGATAATAATCTGTTTTATGATAAAACAGCGACTCCCGGTGTTGAAGTGCTGTCAGAACAGCTACTTTCTTTTCTGAAACCTGCTTTCTTGGTGCTCTGGGATCAGATAAAGATATTGGCAGGCACACACTGGAGTTGATAAGATCTGTTCTTATCAAAGAATCGCCTTTGTAAAGTCTTACACCGCACAGCATTATTGCCTTTTATGTACAAGCAGATTCAGACTGTAGATCAGCGGCTCCTGAATTCACCCCCATCCCGCCAGCAATCCGAATATTCTCAGTCAATAAAGTAGGCGACATCAGATAGGAGCAGGCATTTAGCTGGGGCTGGGGGTGCCAAAAAATCAAGCGGATTTCCACCACTGTACCCCATGCACAATCTCCCTTTAACACCAGCTGAAGGTTCCTAAGATGAGTTAGAGCTTTGCTTTAATAAAACAATCAATTAACATAACATGCAAACAAGCTTACGCGCCATTTCCTGGTTTTCTTGCTGAGAATGGGCAGCTTACCCGTGTAAAACGGCCCATTGCATCACCCGCGCCTCAGTGGGCAGCACCCTCGCCTCTGAGTCAGAAGGTTGTGGGTTTAAGTCCCACTCCAGGGACTCCAGCACATAAATCTAGGCTGACACTCGAAGTGCAGTGCTGAGGGAGTGCTGCACTGTCGGAGGTGCCGTATTTCGGACGAGACGGTAAACCAATCAGCCCCTTCAGGTGGACATAAAAGATCCCATGGCGCTATTTTGAAGAAGAGCAGGGGAGTTATCCCCGGTGTCCTGGGGCCAATATTTATCCCTCAAGCAACACCACCAAAACAGATGATCTGGTCAATATCACATCACTGTTTGTGGGAGCTTGCTGTGCGCAAATTGGCTGCTGCGTTTCCCACATTACAACAGTGACTACATTTCCAAAGGACTTCATTGGCTGTTAAGCACTTTGAGACATCCAGTGATCATGAAAGGCGCTATAGAAATACAAATCTTTATTTTTAACTGGGGCAGATTATGAGGGAGAAAGGAATAGAAAGATATGCTGATAGGGTGGTCGTGAAAGGTGCTATACAAATGCAAGTTGTTCTGAATGCAGGGGACTGCAAAAGCCTTCAGTGCCTTCTGTGTGCAGGTCAACATCTGACCTCGGCATCCGCCCCACAAATGTATGTGCTGGTGCCCTGTCTGTGTGATATTGACATTCAGGTGTAGCAGTAAGTGGCATTTACCCGTCTCCCGGTGGGACGCTGTGTGATTTCTGTGGCTGAGAGCCAGAGGCAGCGAGAGGTGAGAGCAGGGAGAGTGAGGAAACGTGCATTACAAGTAGACTAATTGACGGCAAGGCGGGTACACAGCCCCGAGTCAATTTGGAGTTTTTATCTGTGTGCGTAGATCAGCCATAGGCCAGGGTTCGAAAGACAAAGTATCCTCACAGGACAGATTGCTGAAACTTCATGTCATCTTGTGATTCTGTATTTTGTTCTTTTCTTATCGTTTTAAATGAGTCAGTTAAAAATCATTTTCAGAATTATTATTGAAACATCTGCCCAGAGGCTTATGTTGCTCATTATTAGTGGCTCAGACTATTTGTTTTCAATTTTTGTGTTTGCCAGAAGCCATGGCTCAGTGGGCAGCACTCTCGCCTCTGAGTCAGAAGGTTGTGGGTTTAGGTCCCACTCCAGAGACTTGAGCACAAAATCTAGGCTGACACTCCCAGTGCAGTGCTGAGGGAGTGCTGCACTGTCGGAGGTGCCGTCTTTCGGATGAGACGTTAAACCCTAACCCTGTCTGCCCATAAAAGATCCCACGGCACTATTTCGAAGACGAGAGGGGGAGTTATCCCCGATGTCCTGGGGCCAATATTTATCCCTCAATCAACATCACTAAAACAGATGATCTGGTCAGTACCAAGTTGCTGTTTGTGGGAGCTTGCTGTGCGCAAATTGGCTGCCGCGTTTCCCACAATTATAACAGCGACTACATTTCAAAAATGCTTAATTGTCGGTAAAGCGCTTTGGGACGTCCTGAGGACGTGAAGGGCACTATAGAAATGCAAGTTTTTATTTTTAACTGGGGTGGATTATGAGGGAGAAAGGAATAGAAGGATATGTTGATGGGATGAGATGAAGAGGGGGTGTGAGGAGGCTCGCGTGGAGCATAAACGCCGGCACGGACCTGTTGTGTCTGTTGTCCTGTTTCTGTGCTGTAAATACGGCGTAAAGCTATGTAAAACAAATTGTTTTATAACACATACAACGAATAATCGCCAGTCGGATATAAATCTACCATCCCATGTCAGTGCTCTGTTGGTATTCAGAAGCCAGTCAGGTGTTACATTCCACGCTTTACACAGTCATCACAATCATTCAATTGGATTACGGAGCGTGTCGGAACCGAAGCCTTTCCCTGCTCAACAGATGCTTTCCCAACCCCAGCCCAGATGTTGAAGCACAACCTTGAGCTGGGGAAAATGTAAATGAATAGCAAATGATGTACCGCTCTCAAAAGCAAACATATATTTGATTGCTGCCCCAAGGTTCACAGATTTCTCGCATGTACTTTGCTGCCTGGAGGATAGAAAGATTTAAAATGAGGAGGACATGATGATGGTCGGAAGTGTTCCATTATGTTCTTTATTTGGTGAGGATTGAACTTTTTTTTAAAGTATTTTCATCAATATTGGTTATTTTTTTTGACTGATGCAACCCCAGTGCCAGTCACTGGGGGAGGTGAGGGATTAAATAAAGGGCCCTAACTTGCTTATTATACTGGATTAGTAGAAATTTCCTACTGATTAAATACTGGGAAGACCGAAGCCATTGGGCTGGATTTTTGGCGTTTCTGTTTTCGGGGCGATAATGGCGACGGGGCAGGAAAGTTAGCGCCGGGAATAGTTTGCGCTTTGGTCGGTAAGTTTGGACATCTGGGCCCTGCGTTAGGGGTCACAGCGTTAAGGGAGGCGTTGTACAGCTCTAGTGGCGCTAGGATGGGAAACGCCCGAGCGAAACAGCCAGCCAGGGAGCGCTCTGAGAGTGGCCTGGGGAGAGGGGGGAATAAAGCTAAAAAAAAACATTCCTCAAACATTGCCCAGGCCACTGCAGCACTGCACACATCGCACAAAAATTTAAAACAAAAAACACTCGCACTTACTTTTACAACACATTACCTTCCTCTCCGCCGCCGGGATTGCTCTGATTTCCCAGGCGGTCATTGCGGGACGCGCTTCAGGATGTACAGGTCGGCCAAGACTCAAAACTCACGCCGGTGTCGCAACCGGGGGGGGCGTTGCACACTCGCGCAGCTCTCCCGAGCCGTCCTGCTCAATGCCGCCGCATAAAACCCGACCGGAGGATCGCAGCTGGGCGCTGGAGACATCACCGCCGCCATTCACACCGCTCCGGAGCGAAACCCGGAACGCAAGGGACCGGAAAAATCCAACCCAGAGTCTTCGGACCCTGCCACAAATTCTGTTCTCGAGCCGCGGGCTCCATTCCCGCTCCCTGGCCGCAGTCCGCCACCTCCGCATCCTATCTGACCCTGAGCTGAGCTTTCGAGCCCGTATCCTCTCCATCAAAGGGCCCCCTAGTTCCACCTCCGTAACATCGCCTGTCTCCACCTCTACCTCAGCTCGCCTGCTTCTGGAACCCCCATCCGTGCCATTGCTCCCTCTGGACTTGACTATTCCAAGGCTCTCCTCCACCCACCTTGCACTCACCAGAAACTTGAGCTCACCCAAAGCTCTGCTACCCGTGTCCTAACTCACACCAAGTCCTGTTCACCCATCGACCGTGCGCTCGCTGACCTACGTTGGCTCCCGGTCCAAAAACGCCTCGATTTTAATAACAACTTGTATTTAAATTGTCCCAAGGCGCTTCATGTTGTGTATCTGTACAGCATGCACTCCCATGTTCCGCCACCAGGGAGCTCATCCCCTGAAGTCCCAAGTGATCCCAGCATCCCTTGGGAGCACTGTATATAAGCCGGTCCCGAAGGCCTGTTCCTCACTCTGGAGTGTCTCAATAAAGACAGAGGTCACTGTTACTTTAACCTCCCTGTGTGCAGTCTCATCTGTGCTAGGAACACAATACTTCACAGCAGCGTTATCAAACAAAATTTGACACTGAGCCAGACAAGGAGATATTGGGACAGATAACCAAAAAGCTTGGTGAAAGACGTGCATCTTAAAGGAGGAAAGAGAGGGCGGAGAGGTTTATGGAGGGAATTCCAGAGCTTCGGGCCCAGGCAGCTGAAGGCACGGACACCAATGGTAGAGAAAAGGAAATCAGAGATGCGCTAGAGGCCAGAATTAGAGGAGCGCAGAGATCACGGAGGGTTGAGGGGCTGGAGGAGATTACACAGATAGGGAGGGGCGAGGCCACGGAGGGATTTAAAAACAAGGATAAACATTTTTAAATTGTCAATCACAGAAAAGGTCATCTCTGAACACTTCCTTGTATTGCTCTCTACCCACAGTCCCCTCCCAACCCTATCTCTTTGTGTGTCCACTCCTGGAAAAAACTCTCTCTCAGTTTACTTACAACTGCACTTTCAAAATCCCAACTCTCCAGCCTTTGGCTCTCCATTCACGAAACATTCCTGCAGCTACAGATCTGCTCAACCATACCCTCACCTACAACTTTGATGCCCTAGTCCCCATTAAAACCATTCTTCTCCCTCACCCTGACCATTCCCCCTGGCATGGCCCTCATCTCCGCTCCCTTAACAACAACAACGTGTATTTATATAGCACCTTTAACATAGTAAAACATCCCAAGGCGCTTCCCAGGAGTATTATGAGGTAATAAAAAATGTAACACCGAGACGCGTAAGTAGAAATTAGCGCGGGTGACCAAATGCTTGGTCAAAGAGATATGTTTTAAGGAACGTCTTGAAAGAGGAAAAAGAGGTGGAGAGTGTAAAGTCCTGTCCCGGCAGTACAGACTCACACGAGGCACATGCTGAAGTCAAGGTCACTCAGGACCTGCACCTTTATTTCACAGCTCTCGAGTGCCACACTTGCCTGAGACCTGCCTTTATATAGCTGTGTGGAACAGGTATGCAGTGTCTCCTGCAAGTGCACCCCTGGTGGTAAGGTATGCTTGTGGTTACAGGTCCTATCTAGTTACAGTCATGTATAGCATGGTAAGATAGTTATGTACAGTAGTGTGAGATACATGACATCACCCTCCCCCAAGGTCTTATTGTCTTTATAGATTCAGTCTCTCAGGTGGTCTACGCTCTCGCGTGGAGCGTCTTAGTTGTGGTTCAGTTGTTTGCCTTGGTGCCTGTTTTTCTTTTGGTGTGATTGCTGCTATCTCGCCTGGGCTGTCTGTTTCGTTCAGTATGATTGTTGGTATCTCGCCTGGGCTGTCTGTTTCGTTGGTGTGATTGTTGGTATCTCGCCTGGGCTGTCTGTTGAGACTGCCCTTTCCTCTGGTTGTTCCCTCTGTCTGTCCACCAGGTATGGTGTGAGTTCCACATTGTAGTCTGCCACTGGTTCTGCAGTGTTGTTGGTGAATCTACTTTTTACTTGGTCTACATGCTTTCGGCAGGTTTGGCCATTGTCCATTTGTACCACCAGTAGCCTGTTTCCTTCCTTGCCTGTTACTGTCCCTGCAAGCCATTTGGGACCCCTGCCATAGTTCAGCACAAACACTTTGTCCCCTATCTCATTCCACCTCCCCCTCGAATTTTGGTCATGGTACTCAGTTAGCTTCCTGCGCTTTGCCTCAACGATTTCATGCATGTCTGGGATGATTAACGAGAGCCTTGTCTTCAAGGTCCATTTCATCAATAGTTGCGCGGGGGGAACCCCAGTCAGCGAATGCAGACGAGATCTGTATGCCAGCAACAGTCGCGACAGGCGGCCCTGCAGCGTGGGACCTTGGATTTTAAGCATGTCTTGTTTAATGATTTGCAATGCTCACTCCGCCTGGCCATTGGAGGCTGGCTTGAACGGTGCCGTCTTGACGTGATTTATATCGTGGTCAACTAAAAAATCTTGGAATTCTGCGCTGGTGAAGCACGGACCATTATCACTGACCAATATGTCAGGAATGCCACGCGTTGCAAACATGGTTCCAAGGCTCTCCACAGTGGTGGAGGTGGTGCTCGAGTTTAAAATGGTGCATTCGATCCACTTAGAAAATGCATCGACGACTACGAGGAACATTTTTCCCATGAATGGGCCCGCATAGTCTACATGCACCTGCAACCACGGTTTGGTGGGTCAGGGCCAGGGGCTCAGGGGAGCCTCCCTGGGGGCATTACTGAGTTGGACACAAATGGTGCACCGTCGGACGCAGAGCTCCAAATCCGCGTCAATGCCAGGCCACCAGACGTGGGATCTGGCTGTGGCCTTCATGAGAACGATCCCCGGGTGCTCGCGGTGGAGCTCCCGGACAAACGCCTCTCTGCCTCGCAGAGGCATAACTACTTGGCTGCCCCACATCAGGCAGTCTGCCTGTAGTGATAGTTCATGCATGCGCCTATGGAAAGGTTTGATCTCCTCGGGGCAGGCATCACGAGCCTCTGCTCAGTCACCGGTTAAGACACATCTTTTGACTAAGGATAACATGGGGTCGCTGGTCGTCCAGGCTCTGATTTGGTGAGCCGTCATGGGCGAACCTGTGGACTCAAAGGCATTGATTGCCATGACTATCTCACAGTCCTGTTCGTCAGACCCTTCCGTGGTCGCCAGGGGTAGCCTGCTAAGCGCGTCGGCACAGTTGTCTATGCCTGGTCTGTGCCTTATTGTGTAATCGTAAGACGCCAGCATAAGTGCCCACCGTTGAATGCGTGCAGAGGCGTTGGCGTTTATTGCCTTGCTCTCGGATAGCAGGGACGTGAGGGGCTTATGGTCGGTTTCTAACATGAACTTGGCCCCAAAAAGGTATTGGTGCATCTTTTTGACACCGTACACGCACGCGAGCGCCTCCTTCTCCACCATTCCGTACCCGCGCTCCGCCTGCGAAAGTGACCTGGAGGCATAAGCTATGGGTTGTAATTTACGCTCACAATTGACATGTTGTAAAATGCACCCGACCCCGTACGCTGACACATCACATGTAAGAACTAGCTTTTTACCTGGATCAAAAAAAGCCAAAACACTGTTGCAACATAGAAGGTTGCGTACCTTGTTGAAGGCGCGTTCTTGGGCGTCCCCCCAAAACCAATCGCACCCCTTTCTGAGTAGCACGTGGAGAGGCTCCAGCAGCGTGCTCAAATTCTGCATAAAGTTCCCAAAGTAACTGAGTAGCCCGAGAAAGGCACGCAGTTCCAAGACATTCTGGGGCCTGGGTGCTAGACGAATTGCTTCGGTTTTGGATTCGGTTGGGCGGATTCCATCAGCGGCAATCCTTCTGCCCAAAAATTCAACCTCGGGCGCGAGAAACAGACACTTGGATTTCTTAACTCTTAGGCCTACCCGATCCAACCGCTTTAGTACTTCCTCCAAATTGTGGAGATGGGAGTCGGTGTCCCTGCCCGTGATGAGTATGTCGTCTTGAAACACAACCGTCCCCGGGATGGACTTGAGCAGACTCTCCATGTAGCGCTGGAATATAGCAGCTGCCGACATGATGCTGAATGGGCATCGATTGTACATGAAAAGGCCTCGATGTGTGTTGATGGTGGTGAGTAGCTTAGACTCTTCGGTCAGTTCTTGCGTCATATACGTAGATGTGAGATCTAGTTTCGAGAAAAGTTTTCCTCCAGCCAATGTGGCAAATAAGTCCTCCGCTCTGGGCAGCGGGTACTGGTCCTGTAGGGAGACTCTGTTTATGGTAGATTTGTAATCCCCACAGATTCGTACAGATCCAACAGGCTTCATGACGGGGACGATGGGACTTGCCCAGTCGCTAAATTACACGGGTGAGATAATGCCTTCCCGCAGTAGCCTGTCCAGTTCATGTCCAATCTTTTCCCTCATCACATAGGGCACAGCTCTAGCCTTGTGATGGACCGGTCTAGCATCCTGTGTGATGTAGATTTTAACTTTAGCCCCTTTGAAGGTGCCCACACCTGGCTGAAAGCGATGTTCAAATCGACTTAGAACTGTTGAGCAGGAGGTCCGTTCCTCTGACGACATGGCGTGAACATCATCCCATTTCCAATTTAGTTTTGCCAGCCAGCTTCTCCCCAACAGTGCTGGGAGATCTCCGGGGACAATCCACAGGGGAAGTCGGTTCACTGTCCCTTTGTGTGTGACTGAGAGCATGGCGCTGCTGAGGACTGGGACGATTTCTTTGGTATAGGTCCTTAGTTTGGTGTCGACCCTTGTGAGTTTTGGTCTGTTGCTTTTGTGCGGCCACAGCTGTTCAAATTGTTGAACGCTCATGAGAGATTGACTCGCTCCCGTATCCAGTTCCATGTTGACGGGTAACCCGTTGAGTAGGACCCTCATCATTATTGGAGGCATCTTTTTGTAAGAACATTGGCCATTGATCATGTTGACCCGCTGTACCTCGGTGTCCCGGGCACTGTCCACACCGTCTTCTGGTCCGCTTTCCGACCCTTCCGATTCGTATACCAGCCGCACTGCTGTTTTTCTGCACATGCGGGCCAGATGCCCTGTATAGTTGCAGTTTCTGCAAACAGCATGCTGAAATTGACACCCTCTTGATGAGTGTCTTCCCCCACATCTCCAGCACAGACCGCTTCCATTGTTTCCGAAGGATGAGCTGCGTCTGGCTGATTGCTCGCATTGTGGGTTGATGAGGTGTGAACAGCCGTTCATGTGGCCCTTGGTGGCTTCTGGCGCCACTGCCTGTTGTTGAAGGCCTGCTCTCCTGCCTTTGTCTGTGTGTGGGGGTAGCGGCTTGTTTCATGCTGTGAACCCCTTGTTCCGATGTTTCGTTAGTTGTCGTACCCGCAGTGTAGATCAACCTCGTTTCTTCTTCTCCTGCCAAGAATGTCTGTGCGACCAGTGCTGCTGCCTCTAGGGTCAAGTTCTTGGTCTCTATGAGCTTTCGGAATATGCCTGCGTGGCCTATTCCTTCAATAAAAAAGCCTCTCAGTACTTCTCTCCTTAGTTCATCGGAGAACTCACATAAACTAGCCAGCCTCCGAAGTTTTGCCACAAAGTCAGGTATGCTCTGGCCCACACAGCATCTGTAGTTGTAGAACCTGTGTCTGGCCATGTGTAAGCTGCTCGCTGGCTTCAGGTGGTCTCTTACCAGTGTGCTCAACTCTTCAAACGACTTGCTTGCTGGTTTCTCGGGTGCCAGCAGATCCTTCATTAAGGCATATGTTTTCAAGCCACAGCTGGTCAAGAGATGGGCTCTTCTCTTGTCTGCCTTATCGTCGCCCAACCAGTCTTTGGTTACAAAGCTTTGCTGGAACCTTTCTAGAAAGTCCTCCCAATTATCTCCAGCATTGTATTTTTCATCTGAGCCGTTGGTCGCCATTCTGTGGATTCTGTGATCCCGTAACTCGTCGCCACTGTAAAGTCCTGTCCCTGCAGTACAGACTCACATGAGGCACATACTGAAGTCAAGGTCACTCAGGACCTGCACTTTTATTTCACAGCTCTGGAATGCCACACTTGCCTGAGACCTGCCTTTATATACCTGTGTGGAACAGGTATGCAGTGTCTCCTGCAAGTACACCCCTGGTGGTAAGGTAAGCTTGTGGTTACAGGTCATCTCTAGTTACATTCATGTATAGCATGGTAAGATACAGTTATGTACAGTAGTGTGAGATACATGACAGAGAGGTGGAGAGGTTTAGGGAGGGCGTTCCAGAGCTTAGGCCCAGGCAACAGAAAGTACGGTCACCAATGGTTGAGCGATTATAATCAGGGATGCTCAAGAGGGCAGAATTAGAGTACTTCCTTAAGTCCAAGGGTAAGAAGTAAAGTAACAGATTGTCATCATCATAGGCAGCCCCTCGGAATCGAGGAGGGCTTGCTTCCACTCTTAAAATAAGTTCTTAGGTGGCTGAACAGTCCAAGACGAGAACCACAGGCTCTGTCACAGGTGGGACAGATAGTTGTTGAGATAAAGGGTGGGTGGGACTGGTTTGCCGCACGCTCCTTCCGCTGTCTGCGCTTGATTTCTGCATGCTCTCGGCGATGAGACTCGAGGTGCTCAGCGCCCTCCCGGATGCACTTCCTCCACTTAGGGCGGTCTTTGGTCAGGGACTCCCAGATGTCAGTGGGGATGTTGCATTTTATCAGGGAGGCTTTGAGGGTGTCCTTGTAACGTTTCCTCTGCCCACCTTTGGCTTGTTTGCATTGAAAGAGTTCCGAGTAGAGTGCTTGCTTTGGGAGTCTTGTGTCAGGCATGCGAACAATGTGGCCTGCCCAGCGGAGCTGATCAAGTGTGATCAGTGCTTCAATGCTGGGGATATTAGCCCGGTCGAGGACACTGGTGTTGGTGCGTCTGTCCTCCCAGGGGCTTTGTATGATCTTGCGAAGACATCGTTGGTGGTATCTCTCCAGCGACATGAGGTGTCTGCTACATGGTCCATGCCTCTGAGTCATACAGGAGGGCGGGTATTACTACAGCCTGTAGACCATGAGCTTGGTGGCAGTTTTGAGGGCCTGGTCTTCAAACACTCTTTTCCTCAAGTAACCGAAGGCTGCACTGGCGCACTGGAGGAGGTGTTGAATCTCGTCATCAATGCCTGTTCTTGTTGATAAGAGGCTCCCAAGGTATGGGAAATGGTCCACGTTGTCCAGGGCCGCACCATGGATCTTGATGACTCGGGGGGCAGTGCTGTACAGCGAGGACAGGCTGGTGGAGGACCTTTGTCTTACGGATGTTTAGCGTAAGGCCCATGCTTTCGTACGCCTCAGTAAATACGTCAACTATGTTCTGGAGATCAGTCTCTATGTGTGCAGATGCAGGCGCCGTCCGCGGACTGTAGCTCGACGACAGAGGTTGGGGTGGTCTTGGACCTGGCCTGGAGACGGCGAAGGTTGAGCAGCTTCCCACTGGTTCTGTAGTTTAGTTCCACTCCAGCGGGGAGCTTGTTGACTGTGAGGTGGAGCATGGCAGCGAGGAAGATTGAGAAAAGGGTTGGGGCGATGACGCAGCCCTGTTTGACACCGGTCCGGATGTGGATTGGGTCTGTAATGGATCCGTTGGTAAGGAGCACGGCCTGCATGTCGTCGTGGAGCAGGCGGAAGATGGTGACGAACTTTTGGGAGCATCCGAAGCGAAGGAGGACGCTCCATGGACCCTCGCGGTCGACAGTGTCAAAGGCCTTTGTAAGGTCGAAGAAGGCCATGTATAAGGGCTGGCGCTGCTCCCTGCATTTTTCCTGCAGCTGTCGTGCTGCAAAGATCATGTCCGTTGTGCCCCATAAGGGGATAAAATCTGTACTGTGACTCCGGGAGGAGCTCCTCGGCCACGGGGAGAAGACGGTTGAGGAGGACTCTAGCGATGACTTTCCCAGTGGCTGATAGCAGGGAGATTCCTCTGTAGTTGCCACAGTAGAAGCAAAAGGAATGCAGTTGAGGTATATGTATCTTCAGAACGTGCTCGATCGATGTCTCTCAAGGGACTTGCTACAAAAATTCAGGTGTATGGTACAAGAGGAAATGGAGCAGCATGGATAGAACGTTAGCACAATTAACATTCCAAGTCACCCCCTGTCAGGCTGCCTTACCCACTCTGGAGCTTGGTGACCAGTGCACACTGTGCCTTCTGCTCTTTGCGCAAGTGGGCTGTATCAGTCCCTGATGCTACATCTGCCCATGTCTCTCTATCATCCAGCCAGGTATTTATGTAATATAATATATATAATAAAAGCAAAATACTGCAGATGCTGGAATCTGAAATAAAAACAGAGAATGCTGGAAATCTCAGCGGGTCAGGCAGCATCTGTGGAGAGAAACAGAGTTAACGTTTCAGGTCGATGCCCCTTCGTCAGAACTGGAGAGTGTTCAGAAAGATCAGAGTCTTAACAAGCACTGAAAGGGGGAGGGGAAGAAAGAACCAAAGGGAAGGTCTGTGATAGGGTGGAAGACAGGAGAGATTAGAGAGACAAAAGGGACGATGGGCCGAATTGAAATGGTAATGGCAGAAGTCAGAAAAATGTTAATCTGGATAGGGTGTGAATGGCGGGTTAATGACCAGCTGCCATTAGAGACAAAGAGAAAAAAATTGAAAAAAAACATAAGATCGGGGTGGGGCTGGGGGGGGGGTGGGGGGAGCTGGGGGAAGGGAGCCAAAGATGGCCAGAGATTACGCTCTGAAATTGTTGAACTCGATGTTGAGTCCAGAAGGCTGTAAAGTGCCTAAACGAAAGATGAGGTGCTGTTCCTCGAGCTTGCATTGAGCTTCATTGGAACAGAGTAGGAGGCCGGGGATGGAGATATCAGAGTGGGAGTGGAACGGAGAATTAAAGTGACAGGCAACTGGAAGCTCAGGGTCACGCTTACGGACTGAACGGAGGTGTTCTGCAAAGTGATCACCCAATCTACGCTTACATAAGAACATAAGAAATAGGAGCAGGAGTAGGCCATTTGGCCCCTCGAGCCTGCTCTGCCATTTAATAAGATCATGGCTGATCTGATCATGGACTCAGCTCCACTTCCCTGTCCGCTCCCCATAACCAATCTACTCCCCAATGTAGAGGAGACCACATCGTGAGCAGCGAATACAGAATACTAATTTGAAAGAAGTACAAGTGAATGGCTGTTTCACCTGGAAGGAGTGTTTGGGGCCCTGGATAGTGGGAAGGGAGGAGGTAAAAGGGCAGGTGTTGCATCTCCTGCACTTGCACGGCACGGTGCCATGGGAAGGGGAAGAGGGTGCTGGGGGTGACTGCGGAATGGACCAGGGTGTCACAGAGGGAGCAATTCCTTCGGAATGCTGAGAGGGGAGGGGAGGGGAAGATGTGATTGGTGGTGGGATCACGCTGGAGGTGGCGGAAATGGCGGAGGATGATCCGTTAAACATGGAGGCTGGTGGGGTGAAAGGTCTGTCTCCTGGTCTATTACCGCCGCTCTTTTTTAGAGATCAAAACAACCTCAGCCACATCCCTTGCAGCTTCTGAGCAATATTGTCGCCACATGTAATCGCTTCACTCGAGTTCATTCCTGGATTCGCTCATCGGCCATTCGTCTTTGTTCAACTAATTTTCAACATAAGGATATAACATAAGAACATAAGAAATAAGAGCAGGAGTAGGCCATACAGCCCCTCGAGCCTGCTCCGCCATTCAATAAGATCATGGCTGATCTGATCTTAGCCTCAATGCCACTTCCCCTTGACTCACTTATCATTCAAAAATTTGTCTATCTCCAACTTAAATACATTAAATGACCCAGCCTCCACCGCCCTCTGGGGCAGAGAATTCCACAGATTTACGACATTCTGAGAAGAAATTTCTCCTCATTTCCGTTTTAAATGGGCGATCCCCTATTCTGAAACTATGCCCCCTAGTTCTAGATTCCCCCACAAGAGGAAACATCCTCTCTGCATCTACTTTGTCAAGCCCTCTCAGAATCTTGTATGTTTTAATAAGATCACCTCTCATTCTTCTAAACTCCAATGATGTACAGGTCCAACCTGTTCAATCTTTCTTCAACATAACATGCAACATAACTCAAAATGTGTCCAGGTTTCCTCTTTCTTTATCAAAGGATCAGACCTCATAGTTATACAATGCCGTTGACCTCACACCTTACACTATTACAGTACGAATGAACACAAAAGTAGGTATTATGTAACTTGTCAAAAATAAATGACATTAATTCTCGGGATATGTGCATTGGTGACAAGGTCGACATTTATTCCCCAACCCTAGTTGCCTCTTGAGAAAGTGGCTGTGAGCAATGTTACCCATAGTTTTTATTTGGGTGTGCAGCCCATTCATAGTTTCACGTATGTGCACACTTTAACATTGCAAAAGCTGATCCCGGGTGTTGTGTATGTATATACCCTGTACACTCAATGGACAGTTACATAAGACCAATGACTGTATCTTTACACTGTATACACTATCCCTGTACCACTAGAGGGTGCAACTGGTGGAGGCCTAGAGGTCACCTGCACACTGCAGGTAACCAGGTATAAAAGAGAGCCCACCTTACTGTAACCTCATTCAGGAGCTGCAATAAATGGACTAAGGTCACAACAGTTCAAGTGCAATACCTTACCTCATGGAGTCATTAGTCATTACTAGAGTGCTTATAGATACTGCACCAGGCTGCGTACATGCGTGGAAATTTGAATGGGACGCGCATCCAAAAAAAGGAAAAGGGAACATTGGTGGTGAGTTTTCCTCTTGAACCGCTGCAGTCCGTGTGGTGAAGGTGCTCCCATAGTGCTGTTAGGGAGAGAGTTCCAGGATTTTGACCAGCGATGATGAAGGAACGGCCGATATATTTCCAAGTAAGGATGGTGTGTGACTTGGAAGGGAACGTGGAGGTGGTGGTATTCCCATGCACCAGCTGCCCTTGTCCTTCTAGGTGGTAGAAATTACAAGTTTGGGAGATGCTGTCGAAAAAGAAAAAGACTTACCTTTATAAAACACTTTATTACGGAAACATTTTATTCAAATACAATAAATTACTTTGAAACATAGTGACTGTTGCCAAGGAGGCAAATATGGCAGCTATTTTCAGCCCAGCAAAATCTCTCAAACAGCATCGAGATGAGCGCCAGTTAATCTACTTTTGGTGGTAACTGTTGAGAAAGTAATAATGAGTAATAATAATTGGCACCCCATCCACCACCTTCAACATTCACTCCCTCCACCACCGGCGCCCCCTGGCTGCAGTGTGCACCATCTAGAAGATGCACTGCAGCAACTCGCCAAGGCTTCTTCGGCAACACCTCCCAAACCTGCGACCTCTACCACCTAGAAGGACAAGGGCAGCAGCCACATGGGAATACCACCACCTCCAAGTTCCCCTCCAAGTCACACACCATCCAGATGGAAATATATCGGCCGTTCCTTCATCGTCACTGGGTCAGAATCCTGGAACTCCCTCCCTAACAGCACTGAGGGAGCACCTTCACCACACGGACTGCAGCGGTTCCAGGAGGCGGCTCACCACCACCTTCTCGAGGGGCAATTAGGGATGGGCAATAAATGCCGGCCTTGCCAGCGACGTGAGGTGAATGATTAACTTTTTAAAATTTTAAATGAGGGTTTATGTTGATGCAGAAATAATGTTACAATCCTCAAAGGGTTAACTGCGTGATTACCAGTAACTAGTTGCAAAGTTAATTGTCCAAAACGTTTTTATTTTACATTCAACAATCACGAGATCTGACCAGCCTACCACTGATTAAGATAGCCTGACTGCCTTGTGATCGGAGCCTTTTTGATGGTTTTATTAAATTATTTCAACCCTAGGCGCTAGTCATGTGAGTTCAAGAAAGATCAGCAATGCAGCTGAGTCAATTAGATCAAATATTGAGGGTATTCAGGCAGAAAGCACTTTAGGAAGGACGTGAAGGCTTTGGAGCGGGTACAGAAGAGATTTACTAGAATGATTCAGGGATGAGGTTACGTGGAGGGACTGGAGAAGCAGGATTATCCTTGCAGCAGAGAAGATTAAGATGGGATTTGATCGAGTTTTTGAAATCATGAAATGTTTAGATAGAGTAAGTAAAGTGAAACGGTTCCCTTTGGCAGACGGGTCGATAGGAAGAGGGCACAGATTTAAGGTGATTGGGAAAAGAGTTAAGGTGATTGGCAAAAGAGTTAAGGTGATTAGCAAAAGAACCAAAGGCGAAATAGGAACACAGGAACAGGAGGAGGCCATTGAGCCCCTCGAGCCTGTTCTGCCATTCAGTGAGATCATGGGTGATCTGCGACCGAACTCCATACGCCCGCCTTTGGCCCATATGCCTTAATACCTTTGGTTAACAAAAATCTTTTGATCTCAGATTTAAAATTAACAATTGGTCGAGCATCAACTATCATTTGCAGAAGAAAGAGAAATTAATAAAAAAGCTTTTTTACGCAGTGAGTGGTTAGGATTTGCAACGCACCACCTGATAGGGTGGTGGATACAGAATCAATAGTAACCTTCAAAAGTGAATTGGATAAATACTTGAAGGAGAAAACAATGCAGGGATATGGGGAAAGAGCGGGGGGGATTGGGACTGACTGGATTGCTCTTTGAAAGAGACGGCACAGACTCGATGGGCCGAATGGCCTCCTTCCGTGCAGTAAGGGGCTGCCCATTTAAAACTGAGATGAGGAGGAATTTCTTCATTCAGAGGGTTGTAAATCTGTGGAATCCGCTGCCTCAGAGAGCAGTGGAAGCTGGGACAGTGAATAAATTTAAGATAGAGATAGACAGTTTCTTAACCGATAAGGGGTTAAGGGGTTATGGGGAACGGACAGGGAAGTGGCCATGATCGTATTAAATGGCGGAGCAGGCTCGAGGGGCCATATGGCCTACTCTTGCTCCTATTTTTTATTTTCTTATGTTCTTATTCAATGATTCTATGAAATGATAAACCTTGGAGACACTGCAGCATGGGACCAATATATCACACAGGATATACGGCACAGAAACAGGCCATTCGGCCCAACCAGTCCATGCCGGCGTTTATGCTCCACTCGAGCCTCCTCCCCACTTTCCTCATCTAAATCTATCAGCATCACCCTCTATTCCCTTCTCCCTCATCTGCTTATCTAACCGCCCTGTAAGTGCACCTATACTATTCGCCTTAACCACTCCCTGTGGTAGTGGGTTCCACATTCTCACCGCTCGCTGGGTAAAGGAGTTGCTCCTGAATTCCCTTCATAACCCGGAATATCCAACATGTATCAGTATGTTACTGATCAGATTCCAATATACATGTATATATCTTTCGGAAAAATGGAAGGGGTTTGAGGATGTAGATGTAGAGAAAATGTTTTCACTTGTGAGGGAGACCGTAGGGGGCCGGATTTTCGGCTTAAGGGAGGCGTTGCACAAGCATTCGCGGCACAAAGTGCGAGATTTGGCAGCTTCAGTCTGGGGTCGTTTGTGTCATGTACGCATCCTTCATACAACTGTAACCTTCATGTAACTGAACCTTCATGCAACCACACTGTACACTGTATATATGTCCTGGAAATGCACATCTTGACCACAGGGGGTGAACTTGTGGGAGACACTCCTCACCTGGTCACTCAGGTATATAAAGGGAGGTCCCACGCAGGGTCATCACTTCTTGGTCCTGGGAATAAAGGAAGGTCACGCAGTGACCGTGTCTGCAGTACATGCCTCGTGTGATTCAGTAGCAAGGTGTAGGGACACCACAGTTGGTGCTGCGAGAGATGCCTTGGGAGGGGGGGGAAAAAATTCCCCAAAAAATCAAAAAACATTACCAAGACCCTTAACTACCTAATTGCTGCAAAAAACATTAAAAATAAAAACTTTAACTAACCTTTTATGCAGGTTTTCCTACTTACCGCTGCTGGCAGGGCTTCACCGACAGGTTTGACCTTCTCGCGATTCTGGGCGCGGCGAACGGGTCGGGAGAGCACCGAAACGCGGACGCAAACGCAATCCGCGTCGTTGCACATCGGCGCACCTCTCCCCGGCGATACGTCCCATCGCCATCGCAGACAGGTACCTGAGGATCGCGCCCGGGCTTTGCGACCGGGTTTTCGCCGCGGAGGGTCAAATCGAGGCAAATACCGCGTCGCAATCCCCTCGAAAATCTGGCCGCACGGGTCATAAATATAAGGTCCAATAGGGAACAATGAATCCAATAGGGAATTCAGGAAAAACTCTTTTACCCAGAATGATGAGAATGTGAAACTGTGGATATCTGAACGGAATATATGGAATTAAGGACAGTAAAGTAAACGGGATATATGAAAATGTATAAGCCATGGAAGAATAGCTGGGAGAATGTCAGATTGCAAATAGTGCAACATCAGCATAGCTAACAGTCTGTCTCAAGGTTTCAAGTCACTAATCCTGCCAATAATATATAATTGTAACATGAAATACATCTGCAGAATTGCAAGGTCTCAGTAAATAGTCACACCATTAGATTGAAACATTTGGAGGCAATACTTGAGCTTTCAAGAAGAACATCTCATATAGATTGACTAATGAGTGGCTGAGTTAGACTGTCAATCCATTTGTATTTTGTTATCTGATTTCAAAACTGTATAACTATTAACGCTTTACGATGTAACTTCACCTATCCGTAGGGAGTGTGTACGCTCTATCCAGAGAGTATATCTTCTGTCTGATAGGTCTTACTGGCCGGTAATAAAGACTGCTTTGTTCAAAGCACAAGAGATATTCGACTCAGTAATTTTACTGAACCAGATTGAAGTAAAAGAATCCAGGAATTAACATTTGGTGTCAGAAGTGGGATCTCAACGGACGACTGCCGAAAACTTGCGAATTAAGAGCCAGACTGTCCTTGGACGAGACGAGGGGAAAATGGCCACTGGAGTGAGTATGATTTCAATACTGCTCCAGTTTCCCCCGGTTTCAAAAGTCTGAGGAAAGTTTAGCCACGCGCTGGTTCTCAGGTAGTGTCTGAACGAGATCTGGGACAATCTGGTGAATACCTTTCAAACTTAGAATAGGGATAGAGATAGGGAAATTGCGCGATGACGCAAACCAAGCGGCGACTTGGAAAGATAGTTAGAGCTAGATAGGGATAGATGATCAATCATGGATCCAAAAAAAATTAATAGGAAAGAAAAGAGACTCTTGTGAATGTCTGTTTAAATGAGAAATGCTTCTGTGACTTTTACTGTAAAAAAAAAAGCCGGGGAGTTGTGGTTTGTTTTATCTCAAACAGAATGAAAGTTTGTTTTAACCCTTCATAGTGTTGTCCTGTATGTGGGAAGTTTAAGAGTGTGAACCTTATTGAATTACGTATATTCGGATGATAAGTTGCGGAGCCAGGAAATGCCCAAAGGATAGATTTGTTAAAAAAGAAAAAATTACATGGTCCCGGTGGTTAAAAAAAAAGAAAAACTTGTTGAAAGCAAACATTCAGAGAAGGCACAGCAAAACAACTGAGATGGATTCAAAAGGATTTAAAAAAAAAAATTATATTAAATAACACGACCTTGAGGCTGGAACAATTGAGATAATGAAAAGCAGTCCACAGCCTACGTGCCAGACTTCTCTCTAGTTATAAAAAAAGTAACGTACTAAATAGGTGCCGAAAGAAAAAAAATGTTCTGAGATTTTAAATACATCACTCCTGTCCAGTTGGCAGAAAAACTCCATTAAATTAGGGCTTTCATTGACTGATTGGATTTAAACTGCGCAGTGACGCGAAAGGATATGGAAATTTGGAGACTAAAAGAAATTAATTGAGGCTCATAAGAAATCAAAATTAGAAAATTAGGCTCACAGGGAATAAAATGGGGATTTAAATAGAAGATAGGTGTTCAACTCAGGTACGACGTCAACCTTGTATATCACTTGGCCCGTCTAGGCTCTGATTGAATTTAAAAAAAAAACCCCCGCAGCAACTCGGAAGGTAGGGCCGAAGCGAACGCGCAGTGACGTAAACGCGCAGTGAAGCGAACGCGCAGTGACGTCAACGCGCAGTGACATAGACGCGCGGTGACGTAAACGCGCAGTGACGCCGACGCGTAGTGACGCAGAGGCGCAGCAACGCGAATCGCGAAAGTCAGTGCTAATGGCAGTAAGTCTGTAAGTTTTAAAGTGTTTAGAGTTTTAAGTAAAGTTTTAAGTATTGAAATCGCGCGGCGACGTGAACCGCGCGGCGACGTGGGTAAGTGTTAGAAGTCTTTGTCTATTTTGTAAATCACGCGGCGACGCGAACCGCGCGGCGACGCGGGTAAATGTTAGAAGTCCTTGTTTATCTTTTAAAGTTTAAAGTATCTTAACTCGCGCGGCGACGCGAGCCACGGGTCGACGCGGATTGCGCGGCGACGTGAACTGCGAGGCAACGCGGATTGCGCGGCGACGTGAACTGCGAGGCGACGTGGTAGTTTAGTATTGAAATCACGCGGCGACGCGAACCGCGCGGCGACGCAGGTAAGTGTTAGCATTAGTAAAGTTTGGTTATTTGGAGTTAGTTAAAGTCAGTGTTAGTTCTGTAAAGTCTGTGTCTATTTTTAAGTTTGTTTAAATTGCATGACGACACGAACGCGTAGCGACACAGTAATACGAGGGGCAGTGTGAAAATGGGTAATCAGTTGGATAAAACCACGGATGCGGATAATCCGCTACAAAAGCTATGTGAGGAATTCCCTGAAAGAGCTGAAGACTTTAGAAAATTATCAGGAGCCTTGAAACAAATTATTAGGGGATGACCAGTGGCCTCTAGGTCACACTAGAAGCGTAGAGGTAAAAAAAAAGCACAGGGATTAATTTGGAGAAGGGGACGAGGAAAAGGGGATAAAAAAATTTAATTGCAACCTGGCGACATTATTGTCAGAAATTAAAAGATGCATCACTTCTATCGAGTTGGCAAACAAATGCTATTAAATTAGGACTTGCATTGACAGAGGGAACACATGTTAAAACTGTAGACGTCTTAAAAAAAAAGAATGAATGTGCGCACGAGAAACTTGCTAAGAGATCCTCTGGGACCTCTGAGAAAGGTATTGATCAACTACAAGTTAAAATGGCTGGCTTTGTGTTAACCGAGGCTGATGATGAAATTGATGAGTGGCCACTGACTCAGCGCCCAACGGCGCCTCCCGCACCCCCTGGCCTCTTGCTCCAGTCCTCTTCCCAACACCCTCCACCTAACACTCCGGTAAAAAGAGTTAGGAACAACCACATATCACCAAAGCAACAAACCCAAACTGACTCCTCATCCTCTGATAGCGATTCGGATCCCCAGTTCACAGGCAATATAGCCGAAAGGACCAGATCTCACACTCGAAAGGGCAGAACTATATCTCAACATCACAAACAGTCCCGTAAATCTTCTAGTCAACCTACCAGTCCAAGTTGTGAAAGACATAGCAAACACCCCCGCCGATCGAGACGCAGAACTGTCAAGCAGTCAGACAGCTCTGAAACATCCTCCGGCCTAGAAATGATTTCCAAGATCCCAAAGTCCCGACACCAATTCCCTGTCAGACCAATGCCAAACCCTGATGCACAACAAGCTGCAGACCACCTTTCTATAGATGTCTGTGATCTTCAAACAACTATTTGATTGCTCACGCTATCCGGACAGATGGAAAGGGCAGTTAGATATTATTGGCAGAAAAAGAAAGGGGAGGGGGGAGGTGCGCCCCCAACCCGGGTCAAGACTGAATACGTGACTAGAAAGGAAGAGCCATCTCGGGAGGAAGGATCAATAGAACCGCAGTGTTGCATACAGGATTGGATGGATAAGCAAGGATACGGTTATACTAAACAACCAAATGGCCCGAGCCCTGCTAATAAACCTCCCTATTGTCCCCGGCATGGTATGGGAAGAGGCCGGGACTGGGTAAGAGGAATTGACTGTTTTAATTGTGGGCAGGAAGGACATTGGAATAAAAATTGCCCCTACCGTCAGCATGGAAAAGGAAGAGGAGGAAGAGGAGGGGGGCAAGGGGGGAGAGGAGGATCTTACACTAACTTCTCCCAGAACAACCCCTTTGGTCAATTGTCCCCCGATTGACTACGCAGCTTGATTGTGCAGGGATCCTCCCCGGACGACGAACCCATTCTGAATGAGTGGCAACCCTTTTTGATAGATACGGGAGCCTTCATGTCTTCTGTACAATCAAAGCTTAAACTCCCTGCTTCTACTGAAACACAGGAACTTTCAGGATTCCTGGGACAAATCTCGACATTCCCAGTGTCAGAACCGGTTAAAATGGGTTACCAGGAAGAATCGGTGGAACATCGAGTTGTTATCACAACCAATCTGGACTGTAACTTGATGGCTAGAGACCTCCTTTGTAAATTCCAGTTGCATTTGGAGTATGGAGATTATTGTAAAACAGGAAACCCTTAAGCGGCAGTATTATACCACTAGAACCCCTCAGTGGTGGTCTCTGGACCTGCCGCAGGCACCCTATCACGTGACCCTAGCATACGATCCCAGTGGAAAGAATCAGGACCTGCAGAACTTTTATCAGGATCACGAAGGGGAAGTGAAGGGAATTCTATTAAGGGCTAGAGTGACTGGACTGGAAAGAGAGGCAGATTTTGTGGAAGTGGATAAGAATCTGTGGAAACAGCCCCTAACAATGGCACCGCATATTGCTCGTGAAGTATTAGCCCCTCACCATGCTAAAGATTTGGGAGTTATGGTACGCAAGGCCATAGATGAGGCTGACCCTACCATCCGGGATGTGCAAATCGTAAAACATGGTCGAACAGTCCAATTTCATGGGGACCCCGAGAAGGTCTTAACGACTCTACAGCATCATACTGGCTCGGACATACCTGACTATGTGGATCCTCATGTGTGGGCAGAGGACCCCTCCCAAGTGGGTTATACTCCCATTAATTGAGATCCCAGTGCAGGGCAATGTGGACTGGCCCTCTATCCGACAGAACCCACTGAAATCACAGGCAATCCTAAACTGACCTTTCGGCACTGTACTGCAATTAATCCGGCCTGTTTTCTTACTGAGCCACCCCAAGATGAGGAAGAACCCAGTCATGATTGCTTATCTTTAATTTAAGAGGCCACATCAGTCAGGGAAGATTTAGTTGATGGAAGATCCAGACTGTATTCTTACTGAGCCACCCCAAGATGAGGAAGAACCCAGTCATGATTGTTTATGTTTGTTCACGGAAGTACTTCTATTAATCCAGAAGATACACGAATCTCAGGATACGCCATAGTAAACCAGGAGAATCAGGTCTTGGAATCTGCTGCTTTGAAACCGCCTATTCTGCTCAACAAGCTGAACTATTCGCCCTCACCCGAGCCTGTATCTTGCCCAAAGATCTCAAAGTCAATATCTATACCGACTCTCGGTATGCCTTTGGGGTGGCCTATGATTTCGGACAATTATGGAAAAATAGGGGATTCCTAACCTCACAGGGGAATGAGATATCTCAAACAGTTAGTATCTGATTTGTTGCAAGCCCTCATGTTCCCCAAACGCATTGCCATTGTCAAATGTACCGCCCACACTACCGGAAATTCTCTGGTTGATATAGGGAATCGTTGTCCTGACCAAGAGGCCAAACAGGCCTCTCGTGACCAACAGATGGTAGTGCCCAAAATTATGAGTCAGACTAAAAATCCTGCGAAGGATAAGTTAGCCTCGGAAAAACCAATGCCAACCAAGATGTTATAAAAGCACAGGGGGACGCTCCTGAAAAAGATAAACTGTTGTGGAAATATTATGCATGTACTTATGACAATGTTTCTAAACTCTGGACCACTCCCGCGGAACAGACTTGCATGTCTGACGAGTTGGCCTCATGGGTTATAGAATGTCTGCATTTTGCTACTCATTGTGGAGCAAGGACCACGAGTGACACACTTTTGGCTACTTGGTGGCACCCTAAACTCCAGGCGCTCACCCAGAACATCAGTAGTCGTTGCCTGGTTGGCCAGCAACATAATCCAGGGAAGGGAGTCCCCTGTGATTGGGGTAAAACGCCCCTACCCGAAGGTCCCTTTGAGACATTTCAGTTGGACTACATTGAGTTGCAAAAAGTTCAGTGTTACAGATATGTGTTAGTAATAGTAGATGTGTTTAGCAGATGGATTGAAGCCTACCCTAACCTGGACAATAAGACTCAGACTGTTGTTAAG
Source organism: Pristiophorus japonicus (assembly GCF_044704955.1). Classification (NCBI taxonomy): domain Eukaryota; kingdom Metazoa; phylum Chordata; class Chondrichthyes; family Pristiophoridae; genus Pristiophorus; species Pristiophorus japonicus. The sequence goes on from NC_091988.1 coordinate 197,104,950, forward strand.
GTGTTAATGAGGGAAATTGTTCCTAGATATGAGATCTCAGCTAGACTGATGACCACCTATGTTCTTTCTCTGACTCAGGCTCTGCGACTAGTTCACAACCAGGTTCAAGATGCTCACCTCGACCTCCCAGTTTTACCCGAATTGTCCCTCGTGGCACCAGGGAAGTATGGATTCGGAAGGGATTAGAGCCACAATAGGAGGGGCCTTTTTAGGTGTCACTCACTACCCCCACTGCAGCCAAGGTTGAGGGGAAAAGTGCCTGGGTTCACCTGCACCACTGCAAGCTCATCACTATTTAAACAAATTTTGCTGGTTAGTCTAATTCCTGTTTCTGTTCCAGATCTCCTCCTCCCTATAGCTGAACAAGGCAGTTGAAGGAGGATCAGTTTGAACTCTTACCTGTCAGACAGCCAAATACACTGACGGAGACCTGAAGGGAAATGTGAAAACAGAACTCTTTTTATCAGCTAAATAATTGGACTATTTATAAGACGAGACTGTGTCTGTATGCTACTGTCTGCATAATAGTGTTGATATATGACAGTTTTGGTGCACGGGAAGGAAGACAAAGGCGAGAGCTCCATGTAAACACCTTTTTGTATATGTCTTACGTTTATGCAGAAAAAGGACACTTCACTAGATGCTGGGTGTGTTCACATATCCCTATACATTCCAAAGGGGGAATTCCTTTGCGCACCGTTCCACTGACCCTAACTGAGACTGTTAGATGGATTCAAAGAAACGATATTGGAACAGGTAGCTAACCGCACTGCTGAGGCTCTGGAGGGCATCACAGCTGAAATGGTAGCGATAAGGACCGTAGCCTTATAAAACCGAATGGCCCTCGATTACCTGTTAGCTGAGAAAGGGGGAACGTGTGCCCTGATAGGATCTGAATGTTGCACTTACATTCCTGATAGTTCAGAAAACATAACCCACCTTGCCGATCACATAAGGAGGGAGGTGAAAAAGTTATCCACACCAGCAAAAGAACTTCTCAGGTTTGATTGGTTTCTGGGTGGATCTTGGAGATCCTATCTAATACATGGGGCAATTGTTCTCATCATAATAATTACCTGCTGTTTGATTGTTGGTTGCCTTAACCTCTGCTGTAAAGCAATGACAAGGTTAGCAGACCCTCTTGTGGTCAAGGGTTCCCGGGTTATGATCCAACAAACTAGAGAACTACTCAACAATGCAATACTCATAGAATGATCCTAAATGTTATCATAGAATGATAAAAGGGGGGATGTGGATATCTGAACGGAATATATGGAATTAAGGACAGTAAAGTAAACGGGATATATGAAAATGTATAAGCCATGGAAGAATAGCTGGGAGAATGTCAGATTGCAAATAGTGCAACATCAGCATAGCTAACAGTCTGTCTCAAGGTTTCAAGTCACTAATCCTGCCAATAATATATAATTGTAACATGAAATACATCTGCAGAATTGCAAGGTCTCAGTAAATAGTCACACCATTAGATTGAAACATTTGGAGGCAATACTTGAGCTTTCAAGAAGAACATCTCATATAGATTGACTAATGAGTGGCTGAGTTAGACTGTCAATCCATTTGTATTTTGTTATCTGATTTCAAAACTGTATAACTATTAACGCTTTACGATGTAACTTCACCTATCCGTAGGGAGTGTGTACGCTCTATCCAGAGAGTATATCTTCTGTCTGATAGGTCTTACTGGCCGGTAATAAAGACTGCTTTGTTCAAAGCACAAGAGATATTCGACTCAGTAATTTTACTGAACCAGATTGAAGTAAAAGAATCCAGGAATTAACATTTGGTGTCAGAAGTGGGATCTCAACGGACGACTGCCGAAAACTTGCGAATTAAGAGCCAGACTGTCCTTGGACGAGACGAGGGGAAAATGGCCACTGGAGTGAGTATGATTTCAATACTGCTCCAGTTTCCCCCGGTTTCAAAAGTCTGAGGAAAGTTTAGCCACGCGCTGGTTCTCAGGTAGTGTCTGAACGAGATCTGGGACAATCTGGTGAATACCTTTCAAACTTAGAATAGGGATAGAGATAGGGAAATTGCGCGATGACGCAAACCAAGCGGCGACTTGGAAAGATAGTTAGAGCTAGATAGGGATAGATGATCAATCATGGATCCAAAAAAAATTAATAGGAAAGAAAAGAGACTCTTGTGAATGTCTGTTTAAATGAGAAATGCTTCTGTGACTTTTACTGTAAAAAAAAAAGCCGGGGAGTTGTGGTTTGTTTTATCTCAAACAGAATGAAAGTTTGTTTTAACCCTTCATAGTGTTGTCCTGTATGTGGGAAGTTTAAGAGTGTGAACCTTATTGAATTACGTATATTCGGATGATAAGTTGCGGAGCCAGGAAATGCCCAAAGGATAGATTTGTTAAAAAAGAAAAAATTACATGGTCCCGGTGGTTAAAAAAAAAGAAAAACTTGTTGAAAGCAAACATTCAGAGAAGGCACAGCAAAACAACTGAGATGGATTCAAAAGGATTTAAAAAAAAAAATTATATTAAATAACACGACCTTGAGGCTGGAACAATTGAGATAACGAAAAGCAGTCCACAGCCTACGTGCCAGACTTCTCTCTAGTTATAAAAAAAGTAACGTACTAAATAGGTGCCGAAAGAAAAAAAATGTTCTGAGATTTTAAATACATCACTCCTGTCCAGTTGGCAGAAAAACTCCATTAAATTAGGGCTTTCATTGACTGATTGGATTTAAACTGCGCAGTGACGCGAAAGGATATGGAAATTTGGAGACTAAAAGAAATTAATTGAGGCTCATAAGAAATCAAAATTAGAAAATTAGGCTCACAGGGAATAAAATGGGGATTTAAATAGAAGATAGGTGTTCAACTCAGGTACGACGTCAACCTTGTATATCACTTGGCCCGTCTAGGCTCTGATTGAATTTAAAAAAAAAACCCCCGCAGCAACTCGGAAGGTAGGGCCGAAGCGAACGCGCAGTGACGTAAACGCGCAGTGAAGCGAACGCGCAGTGACGTCAACGCGCAGTGACATAGACGCGCGGTGACGTAAACGCGCAGTGACGCCGACGCGTAGTGACGCAGAGGCGCAGCAACGCGAATCGCGAAAGTCAGTGCTAATGGCAGTAAGTCTGTAAGTTTTAAAGTGTTTAGAGTTTTAAGTAAAGTTTTAAGTATTGAAATCGCGCGGCGACGTGAACCGCGCGGCGACGTGGGTAAGTGTTAGAAGTCTTTGTCTATTTTGTAAATCACGCGGCGACGCGAACCGCGCGGCGACGCGGGTAAATGTTAGAAGTCCTTGTTTATCTTTTAAAGTTTAAAGTATCTTAACTCGCGCGGCGACGCGAGCCACGGGTCGACGCGGATTGCGCGGCGACGTGAACTGCGAGGCAACGCGGATTGCGCGGCGACGTGAACTGCGAGGCGACGTGGTAGTTTAGTATTGAAATCACGCGGCGACGCGAACCGCGCGGCGACGCAGGTAAGTGTTAGCATTAGTAAAGTTTGGTTATTTGGAGTTAGTTAAAGTCAGTGTTAGTTCTGTAAAGTCTGTGTCTATTTTTAAGTTTGTTTAAATTGCATGACGACACGAACGCGTAGCGACACAGTAATACGAGGGGCAGTGTGAAAATGGGTAATCAGTTGGATAAAACCACGGATGCGGATAATCCGCTACAAAAGCTATGTGAGGAATTCCCTGAAAGAGCTGAAGACTTTAGAAAATTATCAGGAGCCTTGAAACAAATTATTAGGGGATGACCAGTGGCCTCTAGGTCACACTAGAAGCGTAGAGGTAAAAAAAAAGCACAGGGATTAATTTGGAGAAGGGGACGAGGAAAAGGGGATAAAAAAATTTAATTGCAACCTGGCGACATTATTGTCAGAAATTAAAAGATGCATCACTTCTATCGAGTTGGCAAACAAATGCTATTAAATTAGGACTTGCATTGACAGAGGGAACACATGTTAAAACTGTAGACGTCTTAAAAAAAAAGAATGAATGTGCGCACGAGAAACTTGCTAAGAGATCCTCTGGGACCTCTGAGAAAGGTATTGATCAACTACAAGTTAAAATGGCTGGCTTTGTGTTAACCGAGGCTGATGATGAAATTGATGAGTGGCCACTGACTCAGCGCCCAACGGCGCCTCCCGCACCCCCTGGCCTCTTGCTCCAGTCCTCTTCCCAACACCCTCCACCTAACACTCCGGTAAAAAGAGTTAGGAACAACCACATATCACCAAAGCAACAAACCCAAACTGACTCCTCATCCTCTGATAGCGATTCGGATCCCCAGTTCACAGGCAATATAGCCGAAAGGACCAGATCTCACACTCGAAAGGGCAGAACTATATCTCAACATCACAAACAGTCCCGTAAATCTTCTAGTCAACCTACCAGTCCAAGTTGTGAAAGACATAGCAAACACCCCCGCCGATCGAGACGCAGAACTGTCAAGCAGTCAGACAGCTCTGAAACATCCTCCGGCCTAGAAATGATTTCCAAGATCCCAAAGTCCCGACACCAATTCCCTGTCAGACCAATGCCAAACCCTGATGCACAACAAGCTGCAGACCACCTTTCTATAGATGTCTGTGATCTTCAAACAACTATTTGATTGCTCACGCTATCCGGACAGATGGAAAGGGCAGTTAGATATTATTGGCAGAAAAAGAAAGGGGAGGGGGGAGGTGCGCCCCCAACCCGGGTCAAGACTGAATACGTGACTAGAAAGGAAGAGCCATCTCGGGAGGAAGGATCAATAGAACCGCAGTGTTGCATACAGGATTGGATGGATAAGCAAGGATACGGTTATACTAAACAACCAAATGGCCCGAGCCCTGCTAATAAACCTCCCTATTGTCCCCGGCATGGTATGGGAAGAGGCCGGGACTGGGTAAGAGGAATTGACTGTTTTAATTGTGGGCAGGAAGGACATTGGAATAAAAATTGCCCCTACCGTCAGCATGGAAAAGGAAGAGGAGGAAGAGGAGGGGGGCAAGGGGGGAGAGGAGGATCTTACACTAACTTCTCCCAGAACAACCCCTTTGGTCAATTGTCCCCCGATTGACTACGCAGCTTGATTGTGCAGGGATCCTCCCCGGACGACGAACCCATTCTGAATGAGTGGCAACCCTTTTTGATAGATACGGGAGCCTTCATGTCTTCTGTACAATCAAAGCTTAAACTCCCTGCTTCTACTGAAACACAGGAACTTTCAGGATTCCTGGGACAAATCTCGACATTCCCAGTGTCAGAACCGGTTAAAATGGGTTACCAGGAAGAATCGGTGGAACATCGAGTTGTTATCACAACCAATCTGGACTGTAACTTGATGGCTAGAGACCTCCTTTGTAAATTCCAGTTGCATTTGGAGTATGGAGATTATTGTAAAACAGGAAACCCTTAAGCGGCAGTATTATACCACTAGAACCCCTCAGTGGTGGTCTCTGGACCTGCCGCAGGCACCCTATCACGTGACCCTAGCATACGATCCCAGTGGAAAGAATCAGGACCTGCAGAACTTTTATCAGGATCACGAAGGGGAAGTGAAGGGAATTCTATTAAGGGCTAGAGTGACTGGACTGGAAAGAGAGGCAGATTTTGTGGAAGTGGATAAGAATCTGTGGAAACAGCCCCTAACAATGGCACCGCATATTGCTCGTGAAGTATTAGCCCCTCACCATGCTAAAGATTTGGGAGTTATGGTACGCAAGGCCATAGATGAGGCTGACCCTACCATCCGGGATGTGCAAATCGTAAAACATGGTCGAACAGTCCAATTTCATGGGGACCCCGAGAAGGTCTTAACGACTCTACAGCATCATACTGGCTCGGACATACCTGACTATGTGGATCCTCATGTGTGGGCAGAGGACCCCTCCCAAGTGGGTTATACTCCCATTAATTGAGATCCCAGTGCAGGGCAATGTGGACTGGCCCTCTATCCGACAGAACCCACTGAAATCACAGGCAATCCTAAACTGACCTTTCGGCACTGTACTGCAATTAATCCGGCCTGTTTTCTTACTGAGCCACCCCAAGATGAGGAAGAACCCAGTCATGATTGCTTATCTTTAATTTAAGAGGCCACATCAGTCAGGGAAGATTTAGTTGATGGAAGATCCAGACTGTATTCTTACTGAGCCACCCCAAGATGAGGAAGAACCCAGTCATGATTGTTTATGTTTGTTCACGGAAGTACTTCTATTAATCCAGAAGATACACGAATCTCAGGATACGCCATAGTAAACCAGGAGAATCAGGTCTTGGAATCTGCTGCTTTGAAACCGCCTATTCTGCTCAACAAGCTGAACTATTCGCCCTCACCCGAGCCTGTATCTTGCCCAAAGATCTCAAAGTCAATATCTATACCGACTCTCGGTATGCCTTTGGGGTGGCCTATGATTTCGGACAATTATGGAAAAATAGGGGATTCCTAACCTCACAGGGGAATGAGATATCTCAAACAGTTAGTATCTGATTTGTTGCAAGCCCTCATGTTCCCCAAACGCATTGCCATTGTCAAATGTACCGCCCACACTACCGGAAATTCTCTGGTTGATATAGGGAATCGTTGTCCTGACCAAGAGGCCAAACAGGCCTCTCGTGACCAACAGATGGTAGTGCCCAAAATTATGAGTCAGACTAAAAATCCTGCGAAGGATAAGTTAGCCTCGGAAAAACCAATGCCAACCAAGATGTTATAAAAGCACAGGGGGACGCTCCTGAAAAAGATAAACTGTTGTGGAAATATTATGCATGTACTTATGACAATGTTTCTAAACTCTGGACCACTCCCGCGGAACAGACTTGCATGTCTGACGAGTTGGCCTCATGGGTTATAGAATGTCTGCATTTTGCTACTCATTGTGGAGCAAGGACCACGAGTGACACACTTTTGGCTACTTGGTGGCACCCTAAACTCCAGGCGCTCACCCAGAACATCAGTAGTCGTTGCCTGGTTGGCCAGCAACATAATCCAGGGAAGGGAGTCCCCTGTGATTGGGGTAAAACGCCCCTACCCGAAGGTCCCTTTGAGACATTTCAGTTGGACTACATTGAGTTGCAAAAAGTTCAGTGTTACAGATATGTGTTAGTAATAGTAGATGTGTTTAGCAGATGGATTGAAGCCTACCCTAACCTGGACAATAAGACTCAGACTGTTGTTAAGGTGTTAATGAGGGAAATTGTTCCTAGATATGAGATCTCAGCTAGACTGATGACCACCTATGTTCTTTCTCTGACTCAGGCTCTGCGACTAGTTCACAACCAGGTTCAAGATGCTCACCTCGACCTCCCAGTTTTACCCGAATTGTCCCTCGTGGCACCAGGGAAGTATGGATTCGGAAGGGATTAGAGCCACAATAGGAGGGGCCTTTTTAGGTGTCACTCACTACCCCCACTGCAGCCAAGGTTGAGGGGAAAAGTGCCTGGGTTCACCTGCACCACTGCAAGCTCATCACTATTTAAACAAATTTTGCTGGTTAGTCTAATTCCTGTTTCTGTTCCAGATCTCCTCCTCCCTATAGCTGAACAAGGCAGTTGAAGGAGGATCAGTTTGAACTCTTACCTGTCAGACAGCCAAATACACTGACGGAGACCTGAAGGGAAATGTGAAAACAGAACTCTTTTTATCAGCTAAATAATTGGACTATTTATAAGACGAGACTGTGTCTGTATGCTACTGTCTGCATAATAGTGTTGATATATGACAGTTTTGGTGCACGGGAAGGAAGACAAAGGCGAGAGCTCCATGTAAACACCTTTTTGTATATGTCTTACGTTTATGCAGAAAAAGGACACTTCACTAGATGCTGGGTGTGTTCACATATCCCTATACATTCCAAAGGGGGAATTCCTTTGCGCACCGTTCCACTGACCCTAACTGAGACTGTTAGATGGATTCAAAGAAACGATATTGGAACAGGTAGCTAACCGCACTGCTGAGGCTCTGGAGGGCATCACAGCTGAAATGGTAGCGATAAGGACCGTAGCCTTATAAAACCGAATGGCCCTCGATTACCTGTTAGCTGAGAAAGGGGGAACGTGTGCCCTGATAGGATCTGAATGTTGCACTTACATTCCTGATAGTTCAGAAAACATAACCCACCTTGCCGATCACATAAGGAGGGAGGTGAAAAAGTTATCCACACCAGCAAAAGAACTTCTCAGGTTTGATTGGTTTCTGGGTGGATCTTGGAGATCCTATCTAATACATGGGGCAATTGTTCTCATCATAATAATTACCTGCTGTTTGATTGTTGGTTGCCTTAACCTCTGCTGTAAAGCAATGACAAGGTTAGCAGACCCTCTTGTGGTCAAGGGTTCCCGGGTTATGATCCAACAAACTAGAGAACTACTCAACAATGCAATACTCATAGAATGATCCTAAATGTTATCATAGAATGATAAAAGGGGGGATGTGGATATCTGAACGGAATATATGGAATTAAGGACAGTAAAGTAAACGGGATATATGAAAATGTATAAGCCATGGAAGAATAGCTGGGAGAATGTCAGATTGCAAATAGTGCAACATCAGCATAGCTAACAGTCTGTCTCAAGGTTTCAAGTCACTAATCCTGCCAATAATATATAATTGTAACATGAAATACATCTGCAGAATTGCAAGGTCTCAGTAAATAGTCACACCATTAGATTGAAACATTTGGAGGCAATACTTGAGCTTTCAAGAAGAACATCTCATATAGATTGACTAATGAGTGGCTGAGTTAGACTGTCAATCCATTTGTATTTTGTTATCTGATTTCAAAACTGTATAACTATTAACGCTTTACGATGTAACTTCACCTATCCGTAGGGAGTGTGTACGCTCTATCCAGAGAGTATATCTTCTGTCTGATAGGTCTTACTGGCCGGTAATAAAGACTGCTTTGTTCAAAGCACAAGAGGTATTCGACTCAGTAATTTTACTGAACCAGATTGAAGTAAAAGAATCCAGGAATTAACAAAACTCGCTACCACAAGGATTGTTTGAGGCGAGTAGTGTAGTAGTATAGATGCATTTAAGGGGAAGCGAGATAAACACAAGAGGGGAAAAGGGATGCTGATGGGGTGAGATGAAGAGGGGTGGGAGGAGGCTCGTGTGGAGCATAAACACCGGCACAGACCTGTTGAGCCGAATGGCCTGTTTATGTGCTGTAGACTCAATGTAACGATACCATTGTCTACTTGAATCACGAATCCATTTGGATTTCCAGGACATAATATGAAGCATCTACAGCACTTGCATTTATACAGTGTCTTTCACAATCTCGTGATGCCCTAAAACGCTATATAGTCAATTCAGTGATTTTTTTCTTCAACTGTAATCACTGTTGCAATGTAGGAAACGCGGCAACCAATTTGCACACAGCAAGCTCCCACAAACAGCAACGTGATTGAGGGATAAATATTGGCCAGGATACCGGGGAGAACTCCCCAGCTCTTCTTCGGAATAGTGCCCTGGGATCTTTTACGTGCACCTGAGAGGGCAGACGGGGTCTCGGTTTAACGTCTCATCCGAAAGATGGCGCTTCCAACTATTGTGTTCCTAACACAGATGAGGCTGCACACAGGGAGGTTAAAGTAACAGTGATCTCAGTCTTTATTAAGACACTCCAGAGTGAGGAACAGGCCTTAGGAGCCAGCTTATATACAGTGCTCCCAAGGGATGCTGGGATCCCTTGGGACTTCAGGGGATGAGCTCCCTGGTGGCGGAACATGGGATTGCATGCTTTACAGATACACAACATCACTTCCCCCCCCCAAAGTCAAAATGAAAACTATTTACAAGGTGAGGCGATCGGGAGCCTTTCTTTCCCTGGTGGACCGCCTCGGTACAAATGTCTGTTCTGGTGTGTTGGCTGTGCCCTCGCTGGGCTGGCGTGTTGTGGGCCCTGCAGGGCTGCTGGGTGAGCCTGGCCTTGCTGGGCTGTTGGGTGTGATGGGTTCGAGTTCCTGGTCCGGGGTGGTGTCGTTGATCCTTTGGGTGTGTTGTGGGCTCGAAAAAGGTTGTGTCTGCTGTGGGTTGTTCAGGGCAGTCTGTGAACCACAGCCTCGTTTGGTCCAGGTGTTTTCTGCAAATTTGTCCATTGTCTAGTTTGACGACAAACACCCTACTCCCTTCTTTAGCTATCACCGTGCCCGCGATCCACTTGGGTCCATGTCCTTGGTATAGCACATACACAGGGTCATTCAGATCAATTTCCCGTGACACAGTGGCGCGACCATTGTTTACATTTTGTTGCTGCCGCCTGCTCTCTACCTGATCATGCAGGTTGGGGTGAACCAGCGAGAATCTGGTTTTAAGTGTCCTTTTCATGAGTAGCTCAGCCGGGGGCACCCCTGTGAGTGAGTGGGGTCTCGTGCGGTACCTGAGCAGTACTCGGGACAGGCGGGTTTGGAGTGAGCCTTCTGTGACTCGTTTAAGGCTCTGTTTGATGGTTTGTACTGCCCGCTCTGCCTGCCCATTGGAGGCTGGTTTAAACGGGGCCGAGGTGACATGTTTGATCCCATTGCGGGTCATGAATTCTTTAAATTCGGCACTGGTGAAACATGGCCCGTTGTCACTGACCAGTATGTCAGGCAGGTTGTGGGTGGCAAACATGGCCCTCAGGCTTTCAATGGTGGCGATGGCAGTGCTTCCCGACATTATTTCACATTCAATCCATTTTGAAAAAGCATCCACACCACCAGGAACATTTTACCGAGAACCGGGCCCACATAGTCGACATGGATCCTCGACCATGGTCTGGAGGGCCAGGACCACAAACTTAGTGGTTACTCTCTGGGCGCGTTGCTCAACTGAGCACGCACGCTGCATTGCCGTACACAGGACTCTAAGTCAGAGTCGATACCGGGCCACCACACGTGGGATCTGGCTATCGCTTTCATCATTACTATACCAGAGTGTGTGCTGTGGAGATCCGAGATGAACGTCTCCCTGCCCCTTTTTGGGTAGCACTACGCGGTTACTCCACAACAGGCAATCTGCCTGAATGGACAGCTCATCCTTTCGCCACTGGAATGGCTTGATTGGCTCTTGCATTTCAATGGGGATGTTGGCCCAGATCCCATGCAGTACACAGTTTTTTACTAGGGACCGCAGAGGATCTTGGCTGGTCCAAGTCCTAATCTGGTGGGCCGTGACAGGTGATTTATCATTGTCATACGCTTCCATGACCATCATCAAGTCTACGGGCTGCGCCACCATCAACAAGTTTGCAGGCTGCGCCATTTCCACCCGCGTGGTGGGCAATGGTAGCCGACTGAGAGCATCCGCACAGTTCTCGGTGCCTGGCCTGTGGCGGATGGTATAGTTATACGCTGATAGTGCGAGTGCCCACCTTTGTATGCGGGTTGAGGCATGAGTATTTATCCCCTTGTTTTCAGCGAGCAGGGATGTGAAGGGCTTGTGATCGGTTTCCAGCTCAAATTTGAGGCCAAACAGGTACTGATGCATTTTCTTTACCCCGAACACACACACTAATGCCTCTTTCTCAATCATGCTGTAGGCCCTCTCGGCCTTAGACAAGCTCCTGGAGGCATAGGCGACATGTTGCAACTTCCGCGCAACGTTAGCCTGTTGTAATACACACCCGACTCCGTACGACGATGCATCACATGCTAGCACGAGTCTTTTACACAGGTTACACAATACAAGCAGCTTGTTGGAGCATAAAATGTTTCTGTCTTTCTCAAAAGCAATTACTTGTTTTTTTTCCCCATACCCAGTTCTCACCTTTACGTAATAACACATGTAGGGGCTCTAAGAGGGTGCTTAACCCCGGTAGGAAGTTACCAAAATAGTTGAGGAATCCCAGGAACGACCGCAGCTCCGTGACGTTCTGTGGCCTGGGCACATTCCTGATAGCCTCTGTCTTGGTGTCTGTGGGCCGAATGCCATCTGTCGCGATCTTTCTCCCCAAAAACTCCACTTCTGTTACCATGAAGATGCATTTCAACCTCTTCAGCCGCAGCCCTTCGCGATCCAGTCGCTGGAGGACCTCCTCCAGGTTTTGTAGGTGCTCGACGGTTTCCCGACCCGTGACCAATATGCCGTCCTGAAAAACCACCGTGCGTGGTACCGACTTGAGTAGGCTCTCCATGTTTCTCTGGAAGATCGCTGCAGTCGACCGAATTCCAAACGGGCATCTGTTGTAGATGAACAGTCCCTTGTGCATGTTGATGCAGGTGAGGCCCTTCGAAGACTCCTCCCGCTCCTGCGTCATGTCGGCCGAAGTCAGGTCGAGCTTGGTGAACATCTTGCCTCCTGCCAGCGTCGCAAATAGGTCGTCTGCCTTTGGTAGCGGGTATTGGTCCTGTAGCGAGAAACGATTAATAGTTACTTTATAATAGCCGCAAATCCTGACCGTGCCATCACTTTTGAATACTGGAACAATCGGGCTGGCCCACTCGCTGAATTCCACTGGGGAGATGATGCCCTCTCATTGCAGCCTGTCCAGCTTGATTTCCACTCTCTCCCTCATCATATGAGGTACCGCTCACGCCTTGTGGTGAATGGGTCGTGTCTCTGGGATCAAGTGAATCCGCACCTTCGCCCCGGAAAAGTTTCCAATGCCTGGTTCAAAAAGGGAAGGAAATTTGTTAAGAACCTGGGTACATGAGGCCTCATCGACATGTGATAGCGCTCGGATGTCATCCTAGTTCCAGCAGATTTTGCCCAGCCAGCTCCTTCCAAGCAGTGTGGGGCCATCGCCCGGGACAATCCAGAGTGGCAGTTTGTGCACTGTGCCCTCGTAGGTGACCTTGACCATGGTGCTGCCCAGGACAATGATAAGCTCTTTGGTGTACGTTCTCAGTTTCGTGTGGATGGGGCTCAGGGCTGGTCTGAATGCCTTGTTGCACCACAGTCTCTCAAACATCTTTTTATTCATAATGGATTGGCTAGCGCCAGTGTCCAATTCCATGGCTACGGGTAAGCCATTCAATTTTACATTTAGCATTAAAGGTGGACATTTCGTCGAAAATGTGTGCACCCCGTGTACTTCAGTATCTGCCTCCTCTCTCTGAGGCTTGAAATTGCTTTGATCCACCATGGATCGATCTTCCTCTGCCACGTGGTGGTTAGCAGGTTTTGCAGAGCTTGCAGCTCCTCTGCAAGCTCGTTGGAGGTGCCCCATTGTTCCACAGCTCTTGCAAACATACCCTTTGAAGCGGCATGACTAGGCTGAATGGAAGCCTCCACAATGCCAACAAGGTGTGAATTGCCTTGTATTCATCCTTTGTTGCGGACTCTGGGTTATCTGGGTCACCTGAGGCCTGCTGGCAGTTGCAGACTCGTGGTTTCTGCCCTGTATATTTCTGCTCGCAAACACAGTTCCGGTTAATTTTGAACATTGCTAGCACTTGTGTGCTGAGAGATTTGTTTAGTGTTATCACTGGTGGACATAAACGCCCGTGTTATCGCAATGGCCTTACTGACGGTCGTTGTCTCTACAGTCAAAAGTTTTCATAGGATGGTCTCGTGGCCAATGCCCAGTACAAAAAAGTCTCTGAGCATCTGCTCCAGGTGGCCATCAAACTCACATTGTCCTGCAAGTCGCCTTAGCTCGGCGACGTAGCTCGCCACTTCCTGACCTTCAGATCGCTGGCACATGTCGAACCGATACCTCGCCATCAGCACGCTCTCCCTCGGGTTAAGATGCTCCCGAACCAGTGTACACAGCTCCTCATACGACTTATCTGTGGGTTTCACCAGAGCCAGAAGATTCTTCATGAGGCTGTAGGTCGGTGCCCCGTAGACTGTGAGCAGGACCACTCTCCTTTTTGCAGCGCTTCCTTCTCCATCCAGCTCGTTGGCTACAAAGTACTGGTCTAGCCGTTCGACAGAGGCTTCCCAGTCCTCACCCTCCGGGAACTTCTCCAGGATGCCCACAGTTTGCTGCATTTTTGCATTGGATTCGTATACTCGTCGCCAGTTATTATGTTCCTAACACAGATGAGACTGCACACAGGGAGGTTAAAGTAACAGTGACCTCAGTCTTTATTAAGACATTCCAGAGTGAGGAACAGGCTTTAGGGGCCGGTTTATGTACAGTACTCCCAAGGGATGCTGGGATCCCTTGGGACTTCAGGGGATGCACTCCCTGGTGGCGGAAAATGGGAGTGCATGCTTTACAGATACACAACACCAACAGTGCAACACTCCCTCAACACTGCACTGGGAGCGTCAGCCTAGATTATGTGCTCGAGTCTCTGGAGTGGGACGATGAACCTTAATCTTCTGAGTCAGAGGCGTGAGTGCTGCATTACAACAGCAACGACACTTCAAAAAGTACTTCTTTGGCTGTAAAGCGCTTTGGGATGTCTGGCGCGATATAAATGCAAGTCTTTCTACTTTCTTACAGTTCCAACCCACCAGGAAACACTTTGCGCATTTCCACACTGTGACCCCCCAGCATCCCACACCCCCCCGCAATGCTTTCACAATCCGCTACTACCACCCCATTGCTGAGACACCCCAACCCACTCTCCCACCATTGCCAGTACCCTGAGTAACATCGCTTAGTTAACTCTAGATCTGTTTGGTTTCCATGTTTCAAGCCACTTTTATAAGGTGTGCTGTACACCCCAGAGAGGTATGGTTTCATGTGTCTAGGTATCTAGGAAGAACCCTTACTGGGTCATGTTTAGTTTTATTGACAGGCGGAACACGAGTGATAGTGAATCGCCCCCCCCCCCAAACATCGGGCAGGGATCGCATCTCATAAAAGGTAATTTGCCCATCTCCGGCCCCGCATCAGCTCATCCGCTGCTGAAACCCTCGTCTAGACTTGACTATTCCAATGCACTCCTGGCCGGCCTCCCATCTTCCACGCTCCCTAAACTAGAGCACTATCGCCCATACCCTAACTCGCACCAAGTCCCGTTCACCCATCACCCCTGTGCTTGCTGACTTACATTGGCTCCCGGTCCGGCAATGCCTCAATTTTGTTTCCAAATCGACCGTCCCAATGACGACCATCCCAATGGCCCCAACCTCCCTATCTCTGTAATCTCCATAGCCCTACAACCCTGAGAAATATCTGCGCTCCTCTAATTATGGCCTCCTCGTATTCCCGATTTTAATTGCTCCACCATTGGCAGCCATGCTTTCAGGGGTACGGTAGTGCAGTGGTTATGTTACTGGACTAGTAATTCAGTGGCTTGGACTAATGATCCAGAAACGTGAGTTCAAGTCCCACCACGACAGATAGGGGAACTTATATTCAATTAATTAAATAATTCTGGAATTAAATGGCTCGTAATGGTGACCATGAAACTACCGGATTGTTGTAAAAACCCAACTGGTTCACTAATGTCCTTTAGGAAAGGAAATCTGCCGCCCTTACCCAGTCTGGCCGATATGTGACTCCAGACCCACAGCAATGTGGCTGACTCTTAACTGCCCTCTGAAATGGCCCAGTGAGCCACTCAGTTGGTGAAGTCAGCACTGTGGGAGCACCTTCACCACACAGACTGCAACGATTCAAGAAGGCGGCTCACCACCACCTTCTCAAGGAAAAGTAGGGATGGGCAATAAATTCCGGCCTTGCCAGTGACACCCACGTCCCATGACCGAATAAATAAAATTAAAAGTTACTTGGCCCTAAGCTTCCTACACCTCTCCTCCTTTAAGAGGTTCCTTAAAACCTACCTGTCATCTGTGCTAATATCTCCTTATGTGGCTCGGTGTCAAATTTTGTTTGAAAACACTCCTGCGAAGCGCCTTGGGACATTTTACTACGTTAAGGTTGTTATATAAATGCAAGGTATTGTTGTAGCTGTTGGTTTTTTTCTGGTATTTTGCCTCTCCCAGGATATTCCATAACTGCGGGTTTGGAGGAGGTGGGATGAGGGGGTTTAGGAAATGTCTAGTCAGGAGCAGGAGTGGTCCACTCAGCGCCTCGGGCCTGCCCAGCCATTCAGTTAGATCGTGGCTGATCCGTACCTCAAATCCAATTTCCTGCCTTTGCTCTGTATCCATAGTTATTGAATGATGCTCCAGCCATCAAACGTGTGGGGCAGACTTGATGGGCCAGATGGTCTTTTATTGCCCATCGTTTTCATATGTTCGTGTGTAATGTTTTATTTTCCACTGCACTACCCAGAAGACCGTTCTATTTGTTTTAATTCATTCGCGGGATGTGGACATCGCTGGCAAAGGCGGCATTTATTGCCCATCCCTAATTGCCCCTCGAGAAGGTGGTGGTAAGCCGCCTTCTTGAACCGCTGCAGTCCGTGTGGTGAAGGTGCTCCCACAGTGCTGTTAGGAAGGGAGTTCCAGGACTTTGACCCAGCGACGATGAAGGAACGGCCGATATATTTCCAAGTCAGGATGGTGTGTGGCTTGAAGGTGGTGGTGTTCCCATGCGCCTGTCGCCCTTGTCCTTCTCATTGGTAGAGGTCGCGGGTTTGGGAGGTGCTTTCGAAGAAGCCTTGGCGAGTTGCATCTTGTAGATGGTACACACTGCAGCCAGGGGGCGCCGGTGGTGGAGGGAGTGAATGTTGAAGGTGGTGGATCGGGTGCCGATCAAGCTTTGTCCTGGATGGCCGAGAAGAGGGTGACAGCTACAAAGCCAAGTCGCTGATTGCAGTGCGGGCAGGCACAGCAGGAGGGGCGAAGGAGCGGCAAGAGTCCGTAGAGGGAAGTGACCGGGGCCCAGAAGAGGCGAGGGCCCAGGGGCAGCATGGGCCAGCCCACACTGCGATATGTCTGCGCACTAGGTCC